>NW_028263375.1:28508059-28833059 GCF_051168715.1 Poecilia mexicana
TTAAGTTTCACCTGGTTCAAATTCTGTTAAAAAAATACATATATTTCTTTTGTTTTTCAATCAATAATCAGTTAATCCAACACAGTCAAGAGATTAGCCCTACATTGTATTGATGACCTTGCTACTACTGTATTTCACATGCACTCAGCATTGAAATACAGTAGTGGCAGCATAATGCTATGGGGAGGTTCTTCTTGATGGCGCAAATCATCTGCAGAAAACTGATGGATGAAGCTAAAAACAGAGCGAACCTGGAAGGAAACTTTCCCCTGTTGCTCCTCTGCGTTGCCATGGTGACACCACCACATTTAATTGACTCCTTCTGAGGGACACTGGCTGAATGGAGAAAAGGAGCAAGCAAACTCAACAGAAGCCAAACCTATCATTATTCTGTCTGGATGGTGAGACGTTATATCCTACACCAACGCAAGGACAGATTCATTCAGCACCAACTATCAGCTGAATGAACGCAATCCATCTTAAATTAAATATTTGATTTGTGAAATATGACCAGGACAGGTGTCGCAGGATGGAAAAAAAAACTCTGACTACCAGTTACAACACAAATAAAAGGTCTCAGCTTTGGTAAACTGAAAGATATTTAGTCATATGCAAAAGTATTCACATTGTCATATTATAGCAGAATCAATTCTACCACACATTATCCTGAACACATCATCCTCACGCAGCAAGGAGGTGGCAACACCACGCTGTTTGGGATGACATAACAATGGAATGGTTTAAGTTATAGTATGCTCATGTAATAAAAAGACTGACTCCAAGTCCAGACCTAAATCCTTTAGATAAGGAATCTGTGTGCAGATTTGAATACTGGTACTCCCAGACCCTGTATAAGACTGCAACAGGAAAACTGTTCATTCATTAAGAATAGACAGATCAGACTCACAATTCAAGTGATGTGCAAGTGCGTCGGATCACTTTTTAAAAAAAATGTACATCATATGTACTTGTATTTAACATTTAAAAAGACAGACTATTTAGAATACAGTATATCAGTGCAGAAAAACAGCTGTGCAATAACAGCAAAAATGTTCTTTAGAAAATAGGTAAGAACAGAGTAGGTGATTGTGAAAACGCCAGCATGTGTAAATACTTACTGAGTTTGTTGGGAGGAGTGATGGTTATAGAGTCCGACAGTTGCTGGGAGGAAGGACCTGCGGTAACGCTCCTTTGTGCATTTAGGATGCAGCAGTCTGTCAGTAATTTTCCATGTTAATGTATGCCAACACTGACTACAATATGCTCTGGTGTCTTTTCTGCAGGTCAGTGAATTGCTGGGAACAGCAGCCCCCAAGCAGCAGGCAACACTCACCGTGTCCTGCCGTGGGGAGGTGGGCTGGAGCTCCGTGGGACAGCAGCAGACCCTGCGGGAGTTCCTGGAGTACAAGCTAAACCCAGAGCTTGTTCTCCCCAAGATGGAGGGTGTCACAGAGTTCACAGAGTATGTCTCTGAAACTGTAGACGTCCCCTCGCCTTTCGACCTGCTGGAGCCCCCCACCTCCGGAGGCTTCCTGAAACTGTCGAAGCCATGTTGCTACATCTTTCCCGGAGGACGAGGAGACTCGGCGCTCTTTGCCGTGAACGGCTTCAACATCCTAGTGGACGGAGGCTCCGAGAGGAAATCCTGCTTCTGGAAACTGGTCCGTCACCTGGACCGCATCGACTCGATTCTGCTCACCCACATCGGCGCCGACAACCTCCCGGGTATCAACGGGCTTCTTCAGAGGAAGATTGCAGAACAGGAGGAGGAGCAGTCACAAGGCTCCACAAACTACAGCGACTGGATGAAAAACCTGATTTCTCCAGAGCTTGGCGTAGTCTTCTTCAACGTGCCAGAGAAGCTCCGTTTACCAGAGTCTAATCTCAAAGTGAAACGCAGCATCGAAGAGGCCTCGCTTACTCTGCAGCACCTTAGTAAACTAGGAATCAAGCCAGAGCCCCTGTATCGAGTGGTCAGCAACACCATCGAGCCCATTACACTTTTTCATAAGATGGGAGTTGGGAGGTTAGATATGTATATTCTTAACCCAGTAAAAGATAGCAAAGAGATGCAATTTTTAATGCAGAAGTGGGCTGGCAATAGCAAGGCCAAAACTGGCATTGTGCTGCCCAGTGGGAAGGAAGGAGAAATATCTGTGCCCTACTTGACATCAGTTACAGCCTTAGTTGTGTGGCTACCTGCCAACCCTACAGAAAAGATCATCAGAGTGCTGTTCCCTGGGAATGCACCGCAAAACAAGATCTTAGAGGGACTGGAAAAACTAAAACATCTCGACTACTTGAGGTACCCTGTAGCCACGCAAAAGGACATTGCTTCAGGAGCTCCTCCATCGGTTATTAAGCAAACCAAGTTAAAACAAAGAACGGATAGCAAAGAAAGTCTCAAATCCTCCCCTAAGACCACAGCAAAGACCTCAAAGAAAGAAGCTGATGGACAGGACGATGTGTCAAACGCAACAGAAGCAAAAAGTGACTCTATAAAGGAAAATATTGTAGAGAAAAAAGAGGAAAAGAAGCCAGCCAAAACGATAAAATCTAAAACTGAAGTGCCAGAAAAGAAAAAACTGAAAGAGAAAACTGTGAAAAAGCATTCGAAGGAAAGGGCGTCAAAGATGGACGAGAAGAAAGACAAGGAGAAGAAAGAGATAAAGAAAATAAAGAAAGATGATTCTGCCAAAAAAGATGACAAGAAAGAGGCCAAGTCCAAAGAGGACAAGAAGAAGGATACATCCAAACCTGAGCTGAGGAAAATCACCAAACCTGACCTGAAACCTCTCACACCTGAAGTCAGAAAGACCTTACATAAAGCGAAAGCGTCAAGTAAAACCAAGACAATAAAAAGCAAAGCCACAAAGGCTGAACCTGCTGAGCCCAAAGCAGACGAAGTGAAGCCTGTGGTTGTTAAACCCGAACCCACTGAGAAAAAAGCTGCTGTTAGGGGTACAACAGCTGTATCCACACCTGAAGACCTCAGCAAGGATTTTGAAGAACTGAAAAAAGATGAAGGAAAAGCTGTATCAGCAGAGCTACCTGTGAGTGATAAGGTTTCCCCTGGGCCAACGGCAGAAAGCCCAATCCAAGAGAAGGCCGAAGCGCCAGATGCAGTTTCAGAAATCCCACAGAAACCAAAGTCCCCTGAAAAGGCAGCGTCAGCTCCAGATGCAGAAGTAAAAGCTGAAGGGAAAGACAAAGAATCAGCTCAAGAGAAAGAACTAGAAGAAGCTCAAACATTTGAGGATGAGGGAGCTGCATCTCAGGATGAGGAGGAGGTGGAGGAAGAGTCCCCCGCTGCAGAAAAGAAAGCCCTGGAGGAAGAGGAGGAGGAGGAGGAGGACATGGGAATAGGTGTGGATGAAGATGAATCAAAGTGGACAGAGGCAAAGGACGATGGACTTGACAGGAAACATGAGACGGAAGAAATGGAGAAATCAGAATATTTGTCCAACAAAGCTTTGACAGCACAGGAGTTCCCAACGACTCCATCCAGAAAAGAAGAGGAGGAAAAAGAAGCAGGGGTGGAGGAGGAGGAGGAAGAAGAGGAGGGGCTGGATAAACCTGAACTGGAAGAGGTAGAGGACTTAGATGTGATAGCAGACGAAGAGATCAAAGTCAAGCCTGAAGATGAAGCCGAAAACAAAACGGGTGAGATTCCCTCTGCTGCGGCCACGGAAGGAGCTGCTGCAGCTGAACCCGTCTTCTACATCCAGGACGAGATGATCCCTGGCTACTCTGAGACAGAGCAGACCATCTCTGATGAGGAGATCCATGAGGAGGCGGAGGAGAGAATCCCTCACCTCCAGTATGACGTTGGTGTCTACGACATCTCTGTTCCAGATCAGACGGGTTCCTTTGTGGACATTCATGGCATGCGAGAGATGCAGGCAGCTGCCATGGCAGAGAAAGGTTTCATTCCAGGTGTGCAGGAGCAAGTGTCTGTTTTCACCAACATCATCACTGCTCCCCTGGCAGAGGAGGAGCATGTGTCCTCTGCAACGTCCATCACAGAATATGACAAAATGTCCTCCTTTCCTACGTCTATTGCGGACGATCAGTCAGTGGCATCTGTTGCCGCAGCCCCTGCTGAGGAACCGCTCAAGACCCCGACTTCTTCTTCAACGGCAGTAAGCACCTGCCCAGGCAAAGAGCAGCCACCCTCTGCAGGCAGTCTGTCTCCACCTTCCTTAGAAGAAGACAAACTGTCCAAGTCTCCGTCTAATGATTTACAGCTCCCCATTGCAGAGGAGAAGATGGTAACTGAAGCTCCTGACAAGACAGAAGAGGAGGAGGAAGAAGAAGACGAAGAGGAAGAAGAAGACCAAACCCCTAACGTTGACATTTCTCTTGAAAAACTTCAAGAAGGTTATGCTACATGTCAAATGCTGCAGAGCAAAAAAACAGACAATGAGGAGCTTTCTGGCAGTAGATCTCCAGAAAAGACTCATCATGACATCAAACCAGACCATCTACCAGTGGAGGAGGAAAACATCGATGCAGTAGCTCCTAAAGACATTTCCTCTGTTGTGCCTACAAGACCCTTTGGATCTGACTCAGTAACCTCAGAGAGCGAAGAGCGCTGCTTCAGTCCGGATGACATCACTGTGAAAATGGCTTCTCCTCCACAGTCCGGACCCTCGAGTGCTGCTCATTCTCCAATTCATCAGTCTCCAGTAGAAACCAAGACAAAGGTTTTCCTGGATTCTGAGTTGCTTAAGGAGGAGGCACTTTCTGAAGAAGTTACCACAAAGGACAGCCAAACCAAAATGAAGGATGACCAGGAAAGTGAAAAGCAGAAAGAAGTAGACAGACAGAAAGTAGGCCAGTTTGAAGAAGTGTCTGGAATATCTGAGGATGAATCGTTTGAAAGGGACATTAAAGAGGCGGTAGCGATAAAAGAGGCAGAAAAAGATATTGCATCAGAGCCAAAAGACGAAAGGAAACAGGCAGAATTAATGTCTGCAGTTGCATCGTCTTTAACAGAAACTATACTACCTGTTGGGGCCAAAGAGGATTCCCTCCCATCATCTGACAAAGAGGATCCTTTCAGCCATACCGGAGAGAAGGAACCTAAAGTGCCTGGGTCAAGTAAATTCCCAGAGGAGAAGAGTAGTTCCTTAGATCATGATAAAAAAGATGATGATGATGATGATAAGGATGATGATGACAATAAATGTGCTATTAAAGTCACCAGTGCAGCGCATGAAAAAGATACGGATGAGGTCCCAGGTTGCAAAGAACCCAAGGAAGAAGAAAATCAAAAATCTGTTATTCAGGAATCGGTTTCAACCGTGACGTCTGTCGTGGATGAGAAGGCAGAGAAAATATCCATAAAGGAGGATATTTATGACACTACACCAAAGGATACTGGAGCTGTTGATGAAACTATTAAATATGATCACAAAGAGACAGAAAAAGATAAGACCAAAACCAATGAGCAAGTACAGAAAGAAGGTGTGCTTTCTGAGGGCAAACAAGCCAAAGATGAACAGACAGAGAAAGACGGAATACAACAGCATAAACTTGACCTCAAAACTGGTGGTGACTTAAAGGAAATGGAGGTGGAAAAGGATGACTTTTCTGATGCAGAGATTTTAAAAGATAATGAGAAGAAAGAGATGGATACTTTTTATATCAAGACCCACGAAAAAGATGTTGAAAAGGTTCAGCCATCAGATATCAGCGATGTTAAGGAAGAGAGCCAGGGGGAGGGAAAGACAGATGATGTACTATTTTCTGAGTCTTCCAAAGAAGAGAAGAAAAAGGAGAAAGACTCATCAGACATCAAACTACAAGAAGAGCAGAAGGAGGAAAAAGAAGTGGGAAAACAAGATGCGTCACCCACTAAGCCCCTTACACATCAAGGAGAAGAAGAGACGAAAAAAGATGAAGAAATTAGTGATACACACAAAGCCCTTTTTACCAGGAAAGAAGATGATGAGCAAGAAATTAGTACAGATGCAATCTTGACATTCAGCCACACCAAAGTAGAGAAAGACGTAGCAGTGAGTCAAGAGATCACTGCAAACAGGTCAGCAACTGAACAGGAAGAGAAAATCTCAAAGAAGGAAGATATTCCATGCACTAAGCCTTGCCAGGAAGAAAATAAGGATCTAACTACACTCAAAGATGATGCATCCCTATTTAAACCTACGGCGGAAGAAGACAACAAGCAGGCCATGAAGATAGAAGATACTTTGGCTGTTCAGTCCAGTATGTCTGAGGAAAAGGAAAAGGTACTAAGTAAGGAGGAAATTCCTGTCGTTAAGCCAACAACTGAAGAAAAAAGAGAGCACAAAGAAAGTAAAGACACTGAAGATGCAGTCAAAGTTACCAAAATGGACGAAGTGCCTGAAATTATAGGTAAAGATACCGAATCCTCCACAACAAGCAAAGAAGCAACAAAGACGCTTCCACCTGAAAGACCAATCACAGGAGAAGAGCAGCAGCAGAAAGCACATGAAGATGTCACATCTGCTGTCAAAGCACCTCCAATAGTAGAAGATGATGCAATAGTAAGTGAGCACGTACCAGCTGTCAAAACAATCAAAGATGAAGCAACCCCAAAGGATGTCGGTAATGAGGCTACTCCCACTATACGAGACGAACAAGACAAAGAAGTCAGTAAAGATCTTTGTGGAGTTGAAGGAACAGCAGAGGGAGCAAAAGAGACAGTAGCAGAGAAAGAGGAGGCAATCCCTATCAAATTGTCCAAAGAAGAACAAGCGGCAGCTCACGATCATGGTGTAGATGTCCTGCACTCCAAGGAGGAGAAAGATACAGCTAAGGACACGATTTCTGACATGAAACCCAGCATAGAGCAGGAAACTAAAGAAACGACAGGCGTTTCTCTTCCCACAGAGGAGCAGGAGAAAGTTGAAACCAAGGATGATGCATCAGATTTAAAACTTGACAAAGAGGAGACAAAGACAGTGACAGAGGAATCTGATGTTGAAGTAGTTAAGCTTAAGAAAGAGGATGAAAAAGTTGATGTTATTGAATGTGTTATTGATAAAAAGGAGAAAGAAAAGGACGCTGCTGAAATTTCTAAGGATGGAAAGGTGGAGGATAAAGGAGATGTTTCTGTGAAACAACCCCAGGAGGACACTACTGACCAAAAACTCATGTCAGAAATGAAGGACACCACTGAACCACTCTCTGACACGAAAGACAAGGAGTCATCTAAAGTTGAAGCTCTTAAAGAAGAAAAAGGTGAAATGAAGCAGGAGAGTCAGGTCGTCAAGGAGATGCACATTCCAACAACTAGCATCACAGAGGAGAAAGATGGGAAAGATAAGTATCCCATTCTGTCAGAATCCAAGATGGATGATAAAAAAGAAACACGTGTTGGTGATGAAAATGCACTTGAAGAAGGTTCTGATAAACTGTCTGGAATCCATCCAGGGAAGGAAACTTTCTCAGAAGGAAAACAACAGGGATTTGTGATGAAAGATGACATTGGTATGTCTTTCCGAGACATCCAGGGGGAGCCACAAGAACAAGAGAAAGAATTTAAGGTTATTAGTTCAGAAGAGAGGATGGAGAGAGAAAAAGATGACACGCATGTTGCCGAACTGAGCAAAGAACAGAAAATGGGGAAAGAGCAAGAGAAGGACTACACTTATGAGACTGAGGACATCAAAGAAGAAAAGACAAAACCAGCTGAAGATGTAAAGCTGGTTCCAGAAAAAGATGCTGTGTGCATAAAAGTAGATGATGTCACAGAGAAAGCAAAGCCCGACTACACTGAAGCAGATCAGACTAAAGAGGAAAAATGGGAGAAAGAGGAAGTCCAGGAGAAAGACCAGGACAAAGGCATCAAACAACCTTCACAAGAAATATCAGGAGAAGCAATGTTGGCCACCAAGTCAGATTACAAACCTGCATTTATGGTTCAGTCATCAGATGAAGACAGAGAGGATGAAGAAGAGGAGGACATCTGCATGGGAGGAGCAGGTTCCCGGCCTTTGTCAGTAGAGTCAAGAAAATCTGACCATGATATTTCCTCTGTGTGTGTGACTCTAACGCAGACTCCACAAACAAGTGACCAAACTAAGCCCCCTGCATCTCAGCTTCCTGCGGTGATCATACCCACTCTGACGATGCAGGAACCGTCCTTGGATGAGGACATCAAAGACTCTGGAAAAGAAGAAAGCAGACTTTCACCTGAAGTTGACAAAGATGTTGTGAAAACAGAAACCACAGCTGCTCCACTTGCCAAGCCGGAGTCGACTTTTGATATTGTTACATCAAAGGAGGAGGAAGCAGTTTGCAGTAGTGCAGCTGTCAAAGCAGAACCAGCGTCGCAAGCTACTGAGACAAAGCCCATGTTGTCAACAGTATCTAGTACCGACAGCCAACCAAGGAGCAGCACACTTTCGAGCACAGAAAGCCAGTCCAGTGTGGAAGAAACACTCCAGCAGGAGAAACACATACCGTCTGAGCTGAGCTCAGGTATATGTGGCTCAGAAAAGACCAGGCCAGATGAGAAACAAGCAAAAGAAGCAGAAAGGGAGATGGAAGGAGAAAGGGAGGTGGTATCTCCAGGACTGTCACAGCCTTGTTCATATTTCATGATTGATAAAGAATCTGAAGATGCTGGAGACGCCACCAGCAGTGTAAAAACAGATTCAAGTGAAAAAATGAGCTTAAAAACAGAGATCATAAGTGAAAGCCTTGGAGATGAGACAGAAACTTTTGGTGCATCTAAGTATGATCCAGATGAAAAGCCCATCCCTAAAGGCCAAGAGCCAGAGAGAAGAGAAGATGCTGAGATTTCTCTAGGCTTTGATACCACTTCTGATATATGCATTGATGATAACCGAAGAGCGAGCCAGACGGATACTGGAGGAGCCATGTTTCTATTAGATGATCAGTACAAAGAAGAACCTCTGTCCTTCAGCAGAGTTGACTACAGCCCGGTTTCCCTCACAGAGAGCGAGAAGAGCAGCCACCACAGCCGAAGTGCCTCCCCTAAAGACGAAGACAGAGAGAAAGGCCAAGAGGAAGAGAGTCAGAGAGAAGAAAGAGCAGATTCACCTTGTGTTGACAAGAGCTATTTCTCCACAAACATGCAAGACAACAAAACATCCCAATCTGCCGAGTCATACTCATTTAGCCCCAAAGAAGACAAACCTGAAAAATCAGAGAAAGAGAAGGAAGAAATGATGGAAGGTGGTGCTTCAACTTCTCAGGCACAACCAACACAAGAGGGTGAGAGAATTTCCTCCAGTGCTGACATTCAGCCGGCAGCCACCTCATTAAGGGAAGAAACAGTTTCAGCTCTAAGGGGTCACATGGACCTAGGGGTGACCGGTGGAGCGTTTGGAGAAGTCACAGAGAAGGAGAAGACAGAAGAACAGAAAGAAAAGTATGCCGAGTCATTCAAATATAAAGAGGGAAGTTCTGATCGTCCGAAGGAGAAAGATGGCTCTCCATCTGGTCGGCATTCACCTGCAGAAAAAGACATTTTACCTCAACGTGTGTCATCTTCAGTGAGCCAAGATCCTCCAGCTGATTCAAGGAGCGGTGCCTCAGCCACGTGTGTGGGACATGACATAGATGATAATGTCCTGGCATCCGATTTCAGTAAAATTAGCAGCTCTGTTCCTTGTAAGTCTTTACATTTTCCAGAGGGAAAAGAGATCCTCGTGGACAAAAGGCTGCTGGTAGAGGGAGAGGATTTCAGTGTTGATGATGATGAAGAGGAAGATGAAGAGGAGGAAGAAGAGGACATGTCGAGTGATGTAGATATGGAAAAGGGAGCGAGGGAGCAGTCAGAAAAAGAAATGTGCCGACGCGGTTCTGTTGACAGCACTAAGTTGGAGGAGACAGAGGACTCAAATAAAATGTCCCAGTTGTGTGAATCAGGTTTCCTCAAAGAGCAGTCAGCCAGTAAAACAACTCCTGATGATGGCTCGGCTTCACAAGTCATAGACATGGGCAAAACAGATGGAGCTGACAAACAGAAGAGCACAATTAGAGACACAACAGCTTCAAAACCTGAGACAAAGAGTCAAGATTTAGACAGAACACCTAAAACGGATGAAGCCGGTATCGCAGCAGAAGATACTCAAAAACATTCTGATGAAACAAAAATAGAACACAAAGACAAAGTTGACTATTTATCTGAACCGACAACAAGGTCGCCACCTATAGATCATGTTTCATCTGAAGCGCTAAAGGAAGATGACACCAGCATTTTACATCCACCAGAGTCTCAGTTTGTGGCAAAAGAAACAACAGAAGCAACATCTACGAGAACATTGACGAGCAGCTCTTTGACATCTGATCATTCTGAGGGAATGTCCAAACCTGCATCTAGTCCTCCGCCATCTGAGAGTGGGTTGAGCAAATCTGGAGGTCTTTCTGAGAACAGTCAGGTTGGGTTGAATGTGGAAAAGAAAGAAACTGCTGGCCTCCCAGACGCCTCTAGACAGTCCGAGTCAAGTGACGTTAGATATTTCAGCCAAAGTCAAAATGTTCAGAGCACAGACATCACGACAGAACATGAAACTACTTCATCAGATATCTCCTACACCACCCTAACAAACTCTTCTTCAACATACTCCTCTACATCATACAGTTACTCATCTTCTGCCTCAACATCTGCTCTTTTCAGCCGGGACTTGGGAGAGAAAGTTGCAACTTTAGCTCAACCAACATCTGAGGTACCTTTGGGCAAGGAAGAACTTCCATTTAAAGCTGCATCTACAGGCTCATGTTTCGGAGGTTTCCAGAGGGACGAATACCTGGAGGTGATGACAAAGCCTGCAGGAGAAATGTCCAAACCATCATCTGTGGATTCATCTGCCACACCCAAGAAGCCTGAGGATCAAGAGCAAAAAACTGATATAAAGCGGAGTACTGAGATATCAACCTCCATCCCTGCAACTTCTCAACCAAGCATAAAACCAGTAGATGTCCCAGACAGTCCATCTACATCAGAAACTCACTTTGATGTCTCTCCTCTCCAAAGGGCTGACTCCTCTGACCAGGGGTCCAAGAACAAGGAGCCTGAAACACTTGAACTGGAGGACAGCACCCTGCCATGCCGCATTGAATGTCAAAAAATCCAAGTGTCTGACCCAAAGGAGGCTTTCTCCTCAAAGACTGAAACGTATTCAGCAGAGAGTACAGTTCAGTTCACAGAGGAAAAGACCGACACCATCACCTCTACCAGTACTGAGTCTGAACCTGCCGTGACAACAGAAACAACTCAACATGCAGCCTCAATAACTCCACCAAGTGACATTGGAGCCACTCAAACCTCATGTGCCACAACAGATTTAAAGGATAAGACGACAAACGGAGCTACTGGACCTATGAAGGAAGATGTCCATATTGAGGAAAAAGAAATAAGTGGAAAAGATGAAAAGACTGAAACAATTAGGGACATGGGCACCAAGCAGAAGACAGAAGAGAAGAAGCTGGATGAAAAGACTTGTAAAGATGAAAGTACAGAAGATAAGAAAGAAACAGCTGACCCTAAGGTGAGCAAAAAAACAGAAACTGGGAAACAAGCGGAGGCAGAAAACTGGGAGGACAAAAGTTTCTTAGAGAAGCCATCAGAGAGGTTAGACGTAAGGAGAAAGAGCAGCTTATCAGACTGGGAGCTTTTGCAGAGGCCTGAGGACTATCCAGGTACCCCTCCACCAGACTACGATGACGGAGATGAAGTAGCTGATGAGGAAACTAAGGAATGGGGGGCCACTTCTCATAGTATGTCAATGTCCACCTCAGCAGAGTCTTATCACACTGAAGCACCTAGCAAAGCAGACATAAAGACTGGTCGTCCCTCTGACCTGAACACTGGAGCAACTTCTTCTGCCTACCCTGAGGCCTACTCATCCTCCGAGTATAAACACCGGAAGGGTGAGCTTTCTCCATCCTTCATCAACCCCAGTCTTCACCACCTCTCCAGCGATGAGGGTGAAGAGGACGGACACAGCGACCGCTCCCAGGAAGGAGACGAGGACGAGCACGAGCAACACTCAGTGAAAAGGAGGTCGCACAAGCACAGGCGCCATCACGCTCAGAGTCACCATGGTGAAGCTGGACAGGGGACACACCAGGGGACGGGAGCAATGTCCTCTGGTTTGGCTGTCACATTAGCCGGGGAAGAGACACCCCCAACATCAGTCAGTGAGTCATTACCTTCACAGTCAGACTCTGATGTCCCTCCGGAAACGGAGGAGTGTCCATCCATAACTGCTGAGGGAAATCTGGACTCTGACGAAGATGCAGAGCATCTGCCAGTGGACAAATCTGCCTCTGGCGTTGGGAGCAGCCACCATGGATCTTCACCACGCTCGTCTCAGAAACCCCACGATCCCCTCCCGGCCCCTATAAAAGACCCCCTGCCCCACCCGCCTCATCCAGATGTCTGCATGGTCGACCCAGAGGCTCTTCTCAACGACCACAGCGGCACAGAGAAACTTCTGAAGAAGAAAGGCCTCAGAAAGGGCAAACCAAAGTCAGCCTCTCCTGCTCGTAAGGGTGATGCCAGGAAGAGGTCTTCTACTCCGGTGAAGTCTAAGGACTCCGGCTCACCTCGTTCCGCCTCCCTCAGGAGAAAGGACACAGACAGAAGCTCTAGACTGATCAAAATGTCTGAGACACAAGGCTCGAGGAGTGAGCTCCTGAACCCCGGGAAAGGGTTGGTCAACGGCATCAAGAGCAGTTCAGGTGTGTTAAAGTCCACATTTCATTCAACATAGCATCACCATGAAAAATATGCAAATCCCAGACTAACTTAAATCTAATTCAAATTATTTTAGATATAGTCGCACAAATAATTTCCCAGGCAGAGTTGAATGCTGTTTTCTGTTCATGACTTTTGATAAATAAATCAGATTTGTGATTTCAAAGTACTGCATCAAGACCTTTCCCCAAAAGCTCTCTACATTGTAAAGTGTCGATTGTCACTCCATCCATCCATCCATCCATCCATCCATCCATCCATCCATCCATCCATCCATCCATTTTCTTTACACCCTTGTCCCTTAGTGGGGTCGGGAGGGTTGCTGGTACCTATCTCCAGCTAACGTTCCAGGCGAGAGGCAGGGTATGATTGTCACGCCATTAAAAGTAAAAATATACCAACTTGTTTGTCATTAAACCTATTCCAGCAGTCTTTTGGTATCGGTAAGCACAGATTGCTGCTACACCAACCCTGTGAAGTATAAAAGGGTTTCAGAAGAAGTCTTTGGTAAAACACTTCAACAACATCCATTTTAGTAGCTCTTCAGTGAGTGAATCTTTACAGACAGAAGACTTTCAAGCTTCTACTACAAGAACCAGATAATACTTTGATTTTTTTTTTGCGACTGCAAAGGGTATATACTTTTAACATGCCATTTTATACTAAAATATGTATAAACAACTAAAGTAGTTCATATTTCCAAACAGATTCTATAATTCTTTTACATTTTTAATGATTTTTTTTAGAGATGCCTCTCATTTTCATTCTGAATGAGTCAGATTTACTTCCTTAAACAGCAATGTTTGATTTAGATATTTTCATTTAGCACTCAAAAGCAGGAACATTTTTATTTTACAATACATTATCTCTATCATCAATAAATAGTTACTCAAAATAAAGAATACTCTTATTGTTTATAAACACATATAGGAAGCATACAGCATACACAAAGTAGAATAACAGGATTCTTTCAACACATATGCAAACTTATTCATACCTCCAACAGATTTAGATTTTATCTGTCTTCTGACTGGAAGTGACATTACTGTTTCAGAGAGGCCCAGCCACAGTCCTGATTTGAAATCAACAGGGAATATATGAAATGAGTTAAAGTTTAGGGTGATGGTATGGAGGTCTTCTAACCCTGGAGCTCATCACCAGAGATGTGGAAAGCTGGTCAGCAATCATAATCTGACGCTGTGATCCCAATAATGATTTTTTTCGTTAACGTTAAGAAGTGTATAAATAATGTTCAACATGCCATTTTAAAAAAGCTACTTTATAATATTTTTCCCTTTAAAACTGTATACTCCTTTTATGTTGATTTATGATCTTTTGAGAGATGGTCATCTCATTTCCTGTCAGAGAATCTTATTGGTTGAATGTAAAATGTTTAAATTTAAACTTCTCAAAAGGTTCGAAGTTGTCTATTTGGATGCAGTGACTCAGAAAGTCTAACTGCCTTGGTAGCAAATGTTGCTTATATGATGTATTTTTCTGAGATCTGTATGCAAATTGGAAGCAATTAGTTTAGTTGATAAATGAGCTGCTCTCCTTCGTTCCACCACTGTGTGTCTTCCCTCATATCCAGGAAACAGCTCCCAGAAAACTAGTACAGCCGTTCCCCCGGGACCGCCCGTGTATGTGGACCTGGCCTACGTGCCCAACCACTGCAGTGCCAAGAACGTGGACCAGGAGTTCTTCAAGAGAGTGCGGGCTGCTTACTACGTGGTGAGCGGGAACGACCCAGGAAGCGGAGAGCCCAGCCGTGGAGTTCTGGATGCTCTGCTGGAGGGGAAAGCTCAGTGGGGCTCCAATTTACAGGTATCTGAAACCTTCACACGTTCGACAAGAACACATGGAAACTGCAGTGTTTACAACAGTTAAAACTCTTTCACATCTCGTCATGTAATGGTCTCAAATCTCAAAGTGTCTTATGTGATAAACCAACAGAGTAGAGCATGATTTGAACTTGAAAGTGAAACGACAACTTTTTTTTTTTTTGCTAAGTGCTTATTGAGCCAATCTCAGAGAGACAATAAGTTCAGTCTGTAGTGGAGACGCACTGATCTGATATTAATATCTGTATCGGTCCTGATATTGAAAAAATATTCTAGATCAAGTATCGGTGATAATATGCCTGATCCATAAGGGCGGATCTTTTCAGTCTAATTCTAAGCTTTGTACTGTGAGCGACATCAGGCTTTATTTGTTTTACATTATCTTTACAATTCTTAATTGCACTTTCTGAGCCATTTGAAAGAAGTTTTGTGGCAGTTTATTTTTAACATGTTTGACCAAACCTATTGTTTTTGTTCAGTTTCATTTTCTCTATTATTTATTTTGCATTATCTGTTATATTCCTAATTGCACTGACTGAACAAATTAAAGTTGTTTTTACATGTTTGACCTAGCTTGTGAAGCCATTGGTGTATTCCAGTGTGATCCTCTGGTGCAGAGTTAGCAAATAAATTAGAGTACATTTATGTCTGTGTTAAAAAAAATAAAAAAATAAAAAATGTAATTCAGTTCAGCAGAGTTTTTCTGTATCAGTTCGCTATGGGCTGAAACTAAACCCCAGATATGTGTATCGGTATCAAAAGTGAAAAATATGGATCAGTGCATCCCTCATCCATAGATATTGAAACCTGCAGCTGCATTTTGAGTTGTTGGACTCAAGGAAATGTAAACTCATTGAAATTCTTGGTCGTCATATTGACCAAAACGTCCAGATACTTTGCAAAGCGCCGAACATTCCCTCCTGTTGCTTTCATTAAACAACCCAATTGTGCTGTGACAGGTGACAGTGATACCGACTCATGACACAGAGGTGACCCGGGACTGGTACCAGCAGACCCACGAGAGACAGCAGGACCTAAACATCATGGTTCTGGCCTCCAGCAGCACCGTCGTCATGCAGGACGAGTCGTTCCCCGCCTGCAAGATCGAGTTCTGAGCTTCATCCTTCTCCTGACCCACTCCTCCATCACCGCCGCCCGTCTCATCCCCCCGCCGTCCCCTCTCATCGTCCGGATTTTGAGCGAGAGCAAGCAGCGCTCGACGCTCCTTCAAAAGCTTCTCACTGTAACAATCAGTCGCTGAAAACTCCTAGGCCTGTGATTTGTAGTAGCTGGGGTTAGCGCGCAAAATAACGCTTGTGAGTTTCTTCGCTGACTTTGACACAGTTTTTGAGCTTCAGTCCCATTCAAGAGCATCTAAAAACCCAACCACTGACAAGCACCGATTGGAAATCTGCTCCCCCGCCCCAAAAAAAACACCTTTGAGGTCTAAATGAAATCAGAATTTTCCAACATGACTTGCTTAAGCAGTGACCCGCTAACAGACTGCACAGCCACCGTTTCCATGAACACATCATTCAAAGCTCTCTTGTCCCTCCACGACACAACACACCCTTTACCAGTCCAGCTCTCAGCTCAGTAGCATTTGTATGATCTTAATAACGACACAAATAGATGTTTTGTGACTAAAACTGCTCCTACCCGTCCTCTGTGGTTGAAGTTGTAGGAGGTTCTGCCCTCTGTCGGCTCTTTTTGAAACTTTTTTTTTCTTGGCTTTCACAGCTTAGCCGCTGCATGATGCTTGCATTTGTAGCTCGGATGGTTTCAGCGAGCTGCATAGGGTTAATTCTCTCTTTAGTCAGCCCTCGGGTGTTGGTAGGTTACTTCAGTCTTCGGCTGTCCGTGCTCAAGTGAAACCTGTGTAGGCGCCAGGCAGAGGAACGCTTCGACGTGATTCACGTGACGCTTCGTTAAATCTACGCGGTTGTCTTTGTTGCCGTATTTCTCCAGTACGCGTTGAGAGTTATTGTTTATCAGCGCAGTAAATTTCAAACGAAGTGAGAAGAAGGTGAAACATTGTCGTCGTCTCCTTATGTTCAGCCACATTAAGCCATTTCTGTCAATACAACAGCAAAGCGATGTGGGGGGAAAAACAGGCGGCGACCTGTGACAAATGTAGCAAAGCTCTTCTGTGCGGCCCCATCACTGGTAACAATATGGCGCTGGAAAATGCAATATTTGTATGATTGGGTTTATTTTACAAGAAAAACAAATGTGTGAAGGGTGCTGTGGGAGGCTGCTCTTACTCTACGTGCCTTTAGGTGGGGCTTTCAGAGAGCGGGGGATGTTTTAGGGACGTGTCAGCCTTTTTGAAGCAGAGCCACAAACAAGCGCGACTCAAACCGATACAACTTTCAAATAACCGATTATTCAACACACACTAAAGCTGCAGTTGGAAAATATCAGACGGAGTAGACTGCACAAACTTTTCTAAAACAAAAGAGCTGAATTTTCCAACCCAACATTTACTTTTGAACCCGGAAATATCAGGTTGGATCCATGTCGTCGTGGAGAGGAATGTCAGACCAAATACAAACGCACTTTTCTGAAGCGGGAGAGGAGAGTTTAAATGTTGAGTTTTGTTCGTCGTTAAGGTCCAGATCGTCAGTGTCGTCACAGGAGATAATTCATTTGTAGAGTCAAAAAATATGCAAGAATGTGATGTTCCCTCCCCTTAACCGTAACGACACAAAGCAAAATCTCAATAGAAAATAACTGCGTGTTGTAATTCCCAGGAAATGTCATAAAGAGCATGAATGATTTTTCTGTGGCTGTACCGGACACTGTTGAAATGCAGGAATGTGTCAGGTGTAGGACTGTGTGCGTGAGCATAGGCCGGACATTTTTAATTATACTAAATTATTTTTCTTTGTAGGCGATTACATTTCTGTTAGAGCACTGCAGATTTCTCTGCTGGTTCACAAACAGATGTTTTAGAATAGCATTATTTTAACAGATATGCAAGTTGTTTGGAGAGTTAAAGAGGCACTTTAATTTTATTTTTTGCTTGAATAAGAATTACATTTCAGCCAATATTTTGCCTTCCATTGTTTAGATTTTTTTCCTTTTGTCTATTATTTGTTAAAGATTGATTCAAACCTCAGCTTTGAACAGGAAGCAGTGGTGTTTCTGGCACTAATGTCACCCCGGACAAGCCCCCAAACTCCACATAAACAATTCAGCAAACCCTGTATTTCATTTCGTAACCCTTCAGGAAGTAAAATCGTTGTCGATAATAGCTTTGGGCGTCACAAGTTTAATTTTTATGCATCATGTTTTTTGGATTTGTCTCAATCAAAGGGAGTCCTGATGCCAAAAAAGCATCGAAAGGATAACTGTCCTCATAAATATAATAAAAAAGTTTCATGAACCACAAATTATGTTCTTCAATAGATTTGACCAGTCAAAGTGTTTTGAATGACTATGTTCAAATATGGCCTTTTAAAAACAACGAAGTAACCTTTTAATTTAAAATCCTGTCATTAACCTCAGCCTCAGTTGCTCGTACTTTCTGGCATTGCATACATATTTCAGAACACTAGGGGGTCCCACTCTCCATTGACTGGATAAGCAAATAAGCACAAGAAAACTCATTTTTATTCATTTTTGAGTGCTTTAGGCATCCCCATGCCATGCTACCCTGGGTGGAGAACCACGTCACCCACTGCTGCCATCAAGAACTATCTTTTAAGCAACCTTGTTGTTGTCACAGCTTTTACATTTTATAAACAAGAAACTATTCTTGGCTTACAAATAACTCCACAGAAGGCAACGCATCGTTGCTACCTCATGCTAGCAGGATACCAGTGCCAATTTCTTTTGCTGTAAAACTGGCTCATAACAGCGCTCTATACCTCATCTTCCAAACCTGCGTGCTCCATCTGCTGTACTTTAGTCTCGAATCAAAGATGGCTGATGCATAAGCTCATGTCTTTTCATTGTAATCTTTGTCTCTACTTGTGATGCTTCAGAAAAAAACACAGCTTATTTTATCCCACTGTTGGTGAATTTGTCATTTTGATGCCGGTTGGGAAAGAAAAAAAAAAAAAAAAGCTGGGAACGCACAAATAAACTGTCTTAGTTTGGAAGGAGCTGTTTTACTGGAGGGCATAGTGAAGGGTCAAAAACAATACCTGAATGTCTCTGAGAAAAGGTCGTTTTCACTGCTTATTTTGAAAATGTGATTAGTTTGGAAGAGAAAGCTGCTTTTTTGTAATATGGATGGTTTGAGTTGTTGCAATGATTTGTTGTGAAAATATTGTGTTGTAAGTTGGCAGATTCCAAATACTCGGCCTTGGGGTTCTCCAGGCTGTCAGAGAATGCTGTGAAATGCTCAATAATGACCTGTACACCCTCGCAGGAGCTACAATGCACTGTACAGGAGATCTGTTTTCTTCTTCTGAATGTAGAGTTGGTACGACCACATGAATGCTGCTGGATTAAAAACAAAAATGGGCAAAATAAAAAAAATAAAAATTTTTCACCAATTTAGATAAAAATTAAAGGTGGAGAATAGATTTTTTTTTTCTGGTTAAGGAACAACAAAACCTTTAAGCTTATTTTTTTTCCCCACTACAAACACGTGAACTACACAAAATAAGTAACGGATAAATAATAACTGCAGCTGCAACTTTTTCCTGAATATGACTTGAAACACATGGAAACTCCAAACCCATACAGACGGAAACAGAAAAGCCACATGTTCTATTAACCTACCGAACCCAGATCTTTACACATCGCTCCGAACGAACAGACCTGACAGAAAACTAAACTACCTTGTCTTATGAAACCAACGTCAGTGACGAGCTCATACAAACTCCTGAAACAACACAAAAACACCGTCAAGCTACAGAAAGGATGAACAAAGTGCATCTTTCGGTTCTGCGTCACGTCCATAGCTGCGTTAGAAGATTTCAGAATCAGCATCTGGTGTCATCTGTCCATCTAATCTCTCTGCATGTGATTTATTTAGTTATAATCCTGAATGTAACTGTTTAACATGAAGATAATAATAATAATAACAATAAAAAAGACAACGCTATTTTAAAGAGGTATATTTGAGGGGAAAAAAAATGCTTATTGTCTTAACTGGTACTGACATGAACTACAGTAATATAATCTTGGGCTGTGCTTTTATTGTTTGCCCTATAACATGTTAAGAAGACGCTGTATTAGTAGTTCTGTTTGATTCTCTCTCTCTTTCTCTGTTTTTTTTGTTTTGTTTTTTTGCATTGTATTAATCTTGATTCTGTTTTTTTTTCTTCCTATGTGCAATATCAAAATATCTCTGTCTCTTTAAATCTGACTGGTAAAACTAGAACTACTGCAAATCCATTGTAAAAGGGAAACAGCCTGGTGATCATCAATTAAACTACATTGAAATCTAATCCGTGTCTCCATCTGTTCTGTTACACCGCTCTTTTTATATGTCTAAGGAGAGGTCATAAATAGGAATTGAAATTTTAAAAGTAATTTCAACGTGGGAAAAAAAAAGAGCCCACTCATCTTCTGTAGCTCCTCTGACAGTGACTTGGTCGACTCTTTCCTTGAGGCCTGCCCTCTTCGCTCTGGAACCAGACCCCGCTGTTAGCTACATTGGAAAAATCTGGATAAACAAATTCCAGAGAAGGTAATCATTGTTCTATTTTGGTCCGCCAAATGGGTTTTTCCATCCGCTGCTGCATTTCTGGCTGTGCCATGCGTAACCTCGGCCACACGGTATTGTTTTTACGACTGGGAGCAGCTGATTAGCATCTCAAAAGCTCAAATAATAACTGAACTACAACGCAGAGGAGCTGAAAATGGGGCTCCGTGGATGCAGAGCAGAGAGAGGAGGAGGTTCAAACCATCTCTTCCGTCCGTCGCAATGGACAAGGATCATAACTAGGGCTATAACGATTCCTCGAATGAGTCGAGTACCTCGATTTTTAAAATTCCTCGAGTAAAATTGATCTGCCTTGAAGCTTCGTTAAATTGTTTCATGTAGCGCACCGTGTTCATTACTTGTGGTAGGCAGCGCTCTCACTTCTCCCTATGAGATGTTTAGCGCTAGCAGCATGGTGTTGAATTGTTCGGCGTTTTGTCAGGGTTTAGGGCAAATAAGCATTGTTGAATTGCGTGGCGCGATGATTGGACTACGACAGCTTTTCTGCTGTCGGAACCATGACGGTTTTGGAATGGTGCAGAAAGAGAGAGAGAGATCCGATTCCTCGATTAATCTTAAAAATATTCTATAGAGTACTCGATTATGAAAATATTCTTTTACAGCAGCCCTAATTATAATCTTGAGTCCCAACATCTCATTGGCCGGGTTTCTAACCATTCAGCTAGACACAAATTTAAAGATGAGTGGCTAAACCAAATGATGCGGATTAGCAACCGATAGTGTCATCCAGGTCATGGCACTGCGGAATATCATCTTTACTTCCAGGATAATGAGCAGTTAGGATGTTATGAGACATGAGGTCTCTTCAGATTCACTGCAAACGGAGATCCTTCCTGCCTCACCATCATCGAAGACTGAAGATACTTTGATCATCTGGTTACGACGCCATTAAAGATAGTTTTTGTGAAACTATTCCCTAGACATATGTAGGGGTTCTGCGCCTGCAGCATCAGTTCCAGCCTTGTTGTGATGCGGTAAAAACACCATCTGTGTTTTCATCAGGTCATCTAAAGGATGAGACGAAGCAGATCAGGAAACACGGTTATGGATGCAAAATGTTTGCGTATTCTAAAGAGATCCACGATTTTACTAAAGCCTCCATTTTGAATGTCTAAGTACTCATTTTGTGTGTGAAGTCTGTAAAGAAAAACTTTTCCATACTCTTTTCCTCTCCCGTACATTTAAATGAAATCTGTGAGGAACCCTGATTGGTGCCAGGACTGCATGACTCAATGTCAAACTGTCCAGGGGAAATAACTCTCTCATCAGAATGACGGGCAGCGGCTCCCATTTAACGCTTCCTCCTCTTCAGTTAATTCACCAGACAGAATGAAAGTCAAGAGTTTAAGACATAATTGCCTCTTAAATAAAAAATAAAAAATCATTTTTTTATGCTCCAATGAAACAAAAAAATGGAGAAAAAAGTTGAGAGGGAGCTTTTATTGAAATTCAACAGGCTGAAGAATAATTTTACCTTTCTATCATTATCTGTAACCCTGTAATAGTCTAGTGACTGAAGAGGGGGGAAAAAAAGAGCATTTTAACTTTAGAACACAGAGAGAGACGAAACTGAAAGGAACTGGTTCAGATATAGGACAGGAAAATTTCTCATTTTCTTTAGTCTTTAGTTGAAGCCGACAGTTAAAGGAATATGTAACATTGTTTGATGACCGTCTATCAGTGACGTCTGCACATGAATCTGAAAATAATTCCCACCTCTTTTTCTTTTATCAGGTTACAAACACAAACTTCAATGCATTTCAGAGCAGCGTTTCCATCATTGCGCAATTTGATATTTTCAAAAAATAAATCTGCTTCATGAAAACACGTCAGTTAAAAAAAAATTTGTTGATGAAAAGTTTTCGCCAGAATGAGGTTTTTCGTACGAAATTAGTGTAGTCAGCAAACTGCGGTGGGAACACTTCTCCTCTCTTTTTTTATGGCATCGCACAAGTCACATGATCAACAACCGGATGTTACTGGAGGCGGAAAAGACGAAGAAGATGGCAGGAAGTGTTAGGAGGATGATGGCGCAGCATGTTTTTTTTATAAACTTATAACTTATTCAGGTGTGATTTTAATTGATGTTCTCAATAAATGGAAACACCTCAATCGTGAAATCGTATTTTATTTTTGTCAACATTAGCAGAATATCAGTTTTGTGCAGGTTTGTAATGGAAACACAGGTAATGATGCAGAGTTTCAAACAAGCAGTTTTAACGTCTTGGGGAAACAACTCAGTCAGTCTAGATGGAGCCCGACACCATCCATTTTAAGCTTCTGCCATTTTTTTTTTTATTATTGGTTATTATGTCTGGACTTTGTTGACTATTCTACCAATTTATTTTACTCCAATTATGTTTTTCAGTCTCCATCAGGTTTTCTTCCAGGATTGCCCCGAACTACTTCATTTTCTCACGGCATGATGCTGCCACCGCCATGCTCTGCTGTTCCTTCAGATTCACGCCCTACGTAGTTGGGGTATTTTTGGTGTGATTATGTGGATTTAAGTTTATGCATAATGCCGAAAAAAATTCAAGGTGTACGAATAATTTTTCAAAGCTTTAAAATATGTTTGAGTCACTATGATATATGATAAGGTATTTATGAAAGCTCAAAGCTTTTGAGTGCGTTTTATTTCCTCAGTTCGCAGTTTGTTCACCCCGCACTTGTCCTGGCGGCGTTTCTCAAATGAAATCAGCTTTTGATAAGCCTCTTACAATCCATTCTGCTTTAACAAAGCGCTCTTCACCCTGGTGGGAAGCGACCGCTCTTTGATTAGGCTTTTCCAGACGACCTGCTGGAAAACAGCTGTCACCTCGTTAAGGGAGTAAATTAAAGAAGCTGCGGCGCTAAACGTCGAAGCCGAATGAACACACTGCCGTGTTTGAGTCAGAGATGAAAAGTCTCCCAGACAGAATTACATCAGGGATTCTTTTCTTTTTTAACTTCCGGTGAGTCGGCAGTCTCTGTCTGTCCGTTCAGTCCCTCAGGAGGAGTCAATTAGATGTGGGGGTGTCCCCATGGCAACGCACAGGAGCAACAGGGGAAGGCATGAGTCATCACTGTTGTTAAAGGAGATTTAGAGAGGAGGAGGAGGTAAATGGGGTGAGGCAAGAAAGATGTAGGAGGTCCACTCTTCTGTTGGTATGGAGGGTGGGAGGGAAAAAAAAACTAAGGGCTGAAATCAAAAGCAGAGGATGAGAAAAAGTTGAGAGGATAAGACGGCAGGAGAAAGCAACAAAGACTGAATTTGAGCAAGAAAAGAAACAAAGACGTAACACAAGTAGAGAAACGGAGATTAAACAAGAGGTAACACACGTGGAAATGAGAAAATGTTTATATATTTGGTAGACTCTGTCATCCAAAGGGATTTGCCAATAGGGACGACATTACACATTTAATATCAGAAGCAACAATAAGCTACTTAGAAGGAAGATATTCAGGTTCATAGCGCCCAATCAGAGATTTAAAAAGGAACGGCAAAAGCAAATGAGGTGGATTAGCAGTGCTTGCTGACAACTCATTTTGTCATCCAGGAAACTTTACTGTGGAATATTATGACATTATTAGGGTCACGCTTAGAAACGTAAAAAACAACAATAAAGTTCATTTTGAGAATAAAGTCTAAATAATACAGTAGAATTCAACTTTATTCTCTGACTTTATTCTCGTGCTTTAACAAGAATAAAGTTGTAAAATATCCATATTCGACATGGTAGATCATGACCTCTGCTGCCTGGGAATGTCAGCATCTTTCAACAATCACATGATCATGAAGCATCTTCAGTCAGAGGCGTCTTCAGGTTTGTTGCTGGACTGTTACTGGAAATCATTCCTACCCAAAGCATCACCATCCACAGTGACTCTTCAGAGATACTTGGATGATATGATTACATTTCATTTCCATTTGTATTAAGAGTATTTGTGAATCCTTTTCCTCTAGACGTCTGGGAGAGTTCTGCGCCTTCAACCTTGAGGAGCGGTAAAAACATCATTAGTGTTTTCATCAGATTGCCAACAGCACGAGACAAAGCAAAAGTACTTTTGAATTTTCCGTACTGAATCTGAATTGTCAGAGTTGACAGGTTTAGCAAAGAGGTAAATTCAGTGGTTGCTAAAAGTAGGAGATGTTCTGACAAACTGGGTCTTCAAGAGTTTCTTGAAGACGACGGAGAGGAATGCTTCGCTTCCGGTAGATACGTTGTCAAGAGTCTGAACTGTACACCACTTGTGGACGGTGAAGGCACTGCTGTTTATGACTGGAGTGACCGAGTCGTAACGTAAGAAGTCTTTAAGGCTAACATCGAAGACTTGAATCTGACGCAGACAGCTACGGGTGGCCAGTGGAGCTTCATAAACATCGTACCCTTTTAGGCTGATTGAAGACGTCTGGACTGTCTAAATATTTTCACAGTACAGATTTGGAGACCGGCTAGCGGAGCGTTGGAGTAGTCAAGGTTTGAGATGAGCGCAGATGGCTGGGTGGCATGTCATGTGTAGTGAGGCCTGATTCTTTTCTCGTGTTTAACGATGCGAAGCGACACAAACGAGAGGTGGAAGCAACATGATCTTTAAAGGTCAGCTGGTCTTCAATCAAGACAGCCCAGTTTCCAAACGCAAGATATCGGGATTCTTGCGTCCCGATATCTTCCAGCTGGGGTCAGCTGGAAGAAGTTTTCAAGGGATTTATAGATGGAGGTGATGAACTTTCATTTTTGTCGATATGTCAGAAAGAGAGAGGAGAATGTGGTTATCAGGTGAGATGACAGCAGTGGATATAGTTGGTAAAGAAAGACAAAAAAAGGGAGACAAGTGAAAGTAGGAGAAGTATTGAAACCAGAAATGGTTGACGTCAGAGAGTAAGGTGAACCAAAACAAGGGATGGATGATGGAGAGAAAAGGGTAAAAAGGAGGAATATAATCTGAGGTGAAGGAAACACAGGAGGGGAAGATTGAAGTAAAACTGAAACAAGAACATTGCAGGAATGGGGGATGAAGGATGGAGAAAAGGAGCTGCAACTGTGGAAGAGCAATAAAAGGTTGTTGTGTCTGGACTCTGGGCCATTGATCACAATGTGAAAAGTCCAGAATGTAACAGGGCCGTTAATATTTGGCCAGACACAAACAGCAGGTTCAATTTGACATCGTTTTTTATTTTATCATCAACACTTTTCATCTGTCCAGCATCACCAGCCTGACCTGAACAGTTTTACAGACGTTCACAGCGCCACTCTGCTTCTCTGAAGCAAATCAAACACACAATCTCTTTGGCCTATATCAAACAATCGAGTAAACAATTCAGCTATAAAGCCCATGTTTGGACAAAAACTAGCAAATCTAACACACATCATTTAAAAAAACAGAAAAAAAACAGAATGTGACGCTACAGCAGATTTTTCAAAGTTTTGGTGGTCATTTCATTTTCAGCTTAGACAGACAGTTCCTATAACTTAAAGCGTTTCTACTGTGTGGTTTTGTCTAAGCTTTAACAGGCTGAAGTCGAGCTCTTCGAAAAAAAAAGAAGAGGGAGAGAGAGATTGAAGTGTAAAGTTAGGAGACTTTGGTCAGAGTACAACAGATAAATTCAACTTTGGATCAGATGGTTTTGGAGCAAAGTATATTAGCGTCTCTAACTTTAGGCTACATGTTCTCCCTCCTCCATGTGCAGGTCTGACACATTTTCCTTTAATAAAAAGAAAATTACAGTTTCCAACTGACCTGTATGTGTTTAACCTGTGGGGAAACGTAGAAGGCTGATTAGAAAATGGCTGACCTGCTGCTAGCTGCTTGCTAGCATAGCGGTTGCTATGACGTGGCACTGGATAAGCTGGATTTACCCAGTTTATTGGACATGGTCCTTCTGGTAGGCATAGTTTATAGTTCTAGTGATTGTACAAAATATAATACACTTAACTGTTCTGCTCTTTGAAGAGTAAGGCCATAAAAAGCTTATATTAGCTGGTTATCAGAGATGCTACTGCTAGCTTTGCTGACTGCTAAACAGTTACCATGGCGTAAAATAAAAGGGATGGGTGGTTCTTCTTCTACTCTGGAAATATCTTCATTTCCAAAATAATCAAATTGATTGTTATCGTGAGGAAAAGGCAGCCATCTTTCTTTAGCCGGCTAAGCGCTACGCTACGTCATATAGCAGGAGAAAACTCCAGTCAGTTTAACGACTAGTGAGATGCCAGAGAAAATGAGAGAAGACCATATGAGACCTCATTAGAGTTTAATAGCTGATAGCTGTGCAGAACTTAAAGCATAATTCATGATTTCCTCATTAATCGTGACAGTAGAACAATATGAAGTGGTGTTTACCTTCCAAAGCTTGCAGCCCTCAGCTCACGGACCCTCATGTCAGTGGAACACCGACAAAACTTATTTGGATCAGTTCTTTAGCTGAGCGTAGTTAGAAATGAGCTCCAAAAATCATTTACATTTCATTAAAACGTGACTTTGATTGGGCAGGACAGCAGATCGAGGCAGCATACAGCAATCGAACTGATCCTAATTCTGCTGTCAGATTAGCCCTAATCTAGTGGTTTCTTCAGTTCCAACACTGCATTGTTTTCTGATTACCTGACGTGATTTTATAAAATAAAAAAGGCACATTTACAATGTGTTTGCTTCCAATAAACAGGAGATACACACAAGAGAATAACACAGATCGATCAGAGTGGTGTGAATATTACAGAAGAAACCTGTGTCTGAAAAAAGAACAACAAAAAAACCTTAAAAATCAAAACCTACACTTTTTTGGTCAATATGAAGAGAACAAATAAATAAAAACGAAACCATGATTGGAAGGACAGAGCAAGAAGAAAACAGACTTATTCTAGTTCAGGCATAAACTGATGGATGTGTAAGATGCCAGTCTGGGGAAATCCACACAGCAGGAGGTTCCTTCGACAGTCGGCTTCTGGGGTAAATGTTAATGACGACATAATCAGCAGAATAAAAAAAAATGCTTAAAGCTTTTTAGCTTGACGTATTTGGTAAATTTGGAATATTAAAAAAAAAAAAAAAAGTAAGCAGGCACTTGACGCGACGGCACTGAAAAACGTATGAAAGGCACAGGTGTGTGTGAAAGCTGGTGTGACACGCTCAGAGCGTTCCTCAGTGGAAATGTGTCACCAAACCGAAGGACGGTTCAGAGAACAACGGCTCCAGTCCGTGTCGAAGTCTGAGTGCATTCTGGAGCAGGGCTGGGAACAGAGCTGCTTCTCAAAGAAAACTCTGACACGTCCTTCGCATGGCCTGCTCAGCGGCGCCGAGGTTTTCTGGTCGCTCGGAGAGGTGGAGCTACTCGCTGAAGCTGAAGTTGAGGCCGGAGCTGTCGGTGGTCGGGGACGAAGGGCCCGCGCTGGACACGGCGCTGGACGGGATGCTGCCGTCTGCCCAGGAAAACAAAAAAAAAAAAGGAAGATAAAAGCCACTAGTACAGAAATGTGCATACGTATTTAAAAAGAAAAAAACAGGTATCTGATCTGATGTGGTGATTTTATACACCGACCGACCGATAAACACACCATCGAGTTTTAGAAATGATCTTCACCAGATTCTAAAATAATTTGGCTCTCATGTCGTTAAAAATGTTACACATTCATTATTTAGGCCCGGGAACAAAGGGAGAGAGAAAAAAAGACTTTTCTGAAAGATACAAGCAGAGATTGATAGGAGAAGTGAGTAAGCAGAAAAGTCTTATCAACAGGTGCTATATAAATCAACAGGTGCTATATAAATCAACAGTGTGCCATCAAAACCAACAGGAAGCAGGCGGAGGCTTCATAGGTGGAGAAGAAAAGAAAAACAAATCGAGTCACAGCTAAGAGGGATGAACTGGGTTGTTGAAACGGTTCTGTTGTTTCTACCAAGTGCTATTTAGCAACAACGTTCCTAAATAGCACTTAGGAGTTTGTGTCTCAGATATTTATGTTTGTTGTTTCTACACTCAAACAGCTGGTAACTATAGAAAAAGACTGAAATGCCAATTATTTTTCTGCCTTTATTTTGGCGCCCCTTTTAGCACGGCACCCACATGCGTAGTGCCATGCTAACCCATTTTTTGCGCCGCTGGTCTTCATGATGTTGTTTTTAACATTTAGGAGACCTCTGAATGGAGTTTGCGACACTTGATTTGTTGACTTTGTTTTATAACCAAAAAAAAAAAAAAAAATCAAACTTCCTTGCACTTAATGATCATGTCCTACTTTGTGTCACGCATTTACTTCAGATTGGAGTTTCTCTAAAAACTCCACTGTGCAGATACCCATCATCAAGGAGTCAACCTCTTGTGTGACATTATAAAAACCACCATGCTGTTAGACTTACACCACAGAGGCTGACCCGGCGGACGGAGCGACGCCTCCGATCCGGAGGAGGACAGAGGCTGCTGAGGGCTGTAGAGAGACGTCTGACTTTGAGAGTCAAACAAACCAGAAAGTGCTGCAGAAGAAACAGAAACATCAGGCTCAAGTTCTGCTTTTCCCTGGACGTAAACCCATTATGGCAAACTGTAGTCAGAGTGGAGAGACGTGGACCGAATGAGACTCGATAACAAGTAAAGCCGTTTACTGGGGATAAAGCTGGAGCTGAAACAAAAGCAAGAATACTTTGGCACATTTACTACACAGAATGTTTGTGCACTTTATATTGAGTTTGAAATAAATATATATATCATGAAGCTTTGTAAATTTACTTAATTTGAAAAGCCAACAGCTTCTGTCTGAACTGTGCGCTGAGTGAAGTAAAACCAGAGAGGACAGTCTGAAGTAGAGGGACAGAAAAGGAGGAAGGAACCAAAGAGGTTAAAGTTGAATGTGTTTTTAGTTCAAGCCTCTGAAAAAACAACCCAATTATTAACGCATGTTGCATTTGAACGACATCAACGTAGATAAGTAACATATTTTGGTCTTCATGCGAAAACATTTCAGGTATGTTTTGAAGACTACCTGATTATATTTAAACATCAGCGTCGTGTCAAAGCCCCACAATCCACCACGGTTTAAAAACATCCTACAGGAACAGACTTGTCACAATACAACACTTTACTGAACGATAAATTATTCCAGCAATTTGATAACGTTGTTTTGAGGGAATTTTTAAGTAATATATTGAAAATGGCTCAATAATACAAGTTTACCACCTCAAAGACTAATAAACTGTAATTCTGTAAAGAAGACTTTACACTGGAGGTGGAATAGTTCAAGTAACACCCACAAAAAAATCCCAACAAAAAACAGGAAATAAAATGGAAATTAAAATAAAAACGCACAATCAAAACCTTAAATAAATAAAATGGATTACAGAGTCTCTAAAATTATTTTTCAAAAAATATTACACATCAGAATGGAAATCATCGGGTGAATTTTATTTTATCCCGATTAATTGATTTATTGCTAAAAAAAAAAATATTTTTACTTATTTTCCTCATCATAACAAATATAAACTCATTTCGATAAGAAAAAGAAAACAAAGTTACCTGCTATGAACAATCATCATCATAATCAAGTCCAGACAAGAGCAGCTCAATCACATAATTATAAAATGTTTATGTTTTTGACACCTTTTCTAATGTCAGGCATATTATAAAGTTGCATAAGAGCTGAATTTTCTCCAAACATCAACATCAGTGAGTGTTGAGCTTCCATTAGACCCACCTTTCATGGTTTTGGCCTGGGCCTCCCCGCTGCTCTCGCACACCTTGCTGAGGAACTCCTCCACCTGCTTCAGGGAGAGAGAGTTGTGCAGTGTCTCCAGCGGGTAGATAGAGGGCACCATAGAGCAGCCTTCGAATCCTGCGGTTTAAAGAGGAGAGAGACAGAAAGAGAGAGACGCTTCACTGTACCAGATCACTGGGTGCAGGGAGAGGAGAGGGGAAAGTAGCCAACTCTGAGCTTATTGGTTCTTCCTCAGGCAGCTGCTAGATCACTCCATGCCAAACCAAAAACAAAACAACCGATCTACAGCAAGACGAGAAAAGACGAGACGAGACGAGACGAGACGAGACAAGACGGCCTTTTAGGGTCAGTTAGATGTGGCAGCACAGCAACAGGAGTCTCAGTTAATCAGAGCCACGTTACAAAAACACCCGTGAGGTTTCTCACCGGTTATTTGGCGAACGTTGTGTCGTGTGTACGCAGGAACGTGTTGCGTCCTCCGTAACCATGGCAACAATGATTACAGTATATGACGCCGAGTTTAAAGGTACTTTGAAAGTGAAAATATGGCAAAAGTAACACTGTCACCTTCCTAAAATAATGGCTTAAATAATCGTCTTTTGGCAATTAAGAGGTGGTGATTTTTATTGCAAAAATTATTTTTGGCAAAAAACAAAACAAAACAACACTATTATTTTATGAAGGTGGCTATATGATTTTTTTTTTTTAAACCTTAAAGTTGCAGTCACGGTTAAGAACAACAGAGCTTTTGAATTTGAAGGAAGAAGAAATAGGAAATGTCAGAGTTTAAAATGTACTTAAAAAGTTGGATTTATTTAGGATTTAAAGGAACCGAGAAGTGAGGAAGTAACGATCATCCAGAGGAAAGTTGAACTATTTTACAGTGAATCCTGCACCTGGTCAGGTGAACGCAAGTTAATTGTAAAAAAAATAAAAATAAAAAAAAACACAAACCAAACGTTGGTTAGGACTATACGGAGCCCCCCAGGGGACATGGGGAATTTTTTTTCTTTTGCGTTCCCTCGCAAAAGGTTTTGCGTTCCCTCGCAATAATCTACTGATCAGTTCATGCGGCATAATTGATATTATAAGCCTTTTTTACGGTGGAAGCCGTACTTTCTGCTTTAATACAAGCTTATAAGGTTTTTCCATGGACTATTGAGTTATTATCGCGGGTAATAAGTCATCTGATTGTGTCTCCATTGTGTTCGTGTCTGAATGGTTTAAAGGGCTGCTTTCTGTGCCGTTCCATCTGAGCCTTAACAGACATAAACATGCAGTAAATTAATCGATTTTCAATCAGTTTTTTGCACCAAAGCGTTAATAATAATAAACATGTTTTCACTGAGGCTCTATAAGAGCAATATGAATGAAATAAGTAATTATTGATATGACAGGAGCAGCGGCTTTGACACCTGGTGGTGGGCGTGTCGATGTGGGAGTGACTGTCATGAAGTATGAATGGGAAGGTGACGCTGCTGGCTCGGTGTGTGAGGCAGCGGGTGAGCTGGGGGGTCAGTCCTCGCAAAGTTTGGAGCATAATAAAAATTAAATAAATCGATAATTGTGACAGAACAAAGAAGAGGTTAGGAGTTGATTGATACACGGACAGATGAGATTCCCCAAGTTAATCCAGTGCGGCCGTCTACAACCATTAGTTTGCTGTGTTTTATAATAATAAAACGTGTTTATTATTATTAACGCTTTGGTGCAAAAAACTGACTGAAAAATCGATTAATTTACTGCATGTTTATGTCTGTTAAGGCTCAGATGGAACGGCACAGAAAGCAGCCCTTTAAACCATTCAGACACGAACACAACAGAGACACAATCAGATGACTTATTACCCCGCGATAATAACTCAATAGTCCATGGAAAAACCTTATAAGCTTGTATTAAAGCAGAAAGTACGGCTTCCACCGTAAAAAAGGCTTATAGTATCAATTATGCCGCATGAACTGATCAGTAGATTATTGCGAGGGAACGCAAAATCTTTTGCAAGGGAACGCAAAAGTATTGCGAGGGAACGCAAAAGAAAAAAAATTCCCCATGTCCCCTGGGGGGCTCCGTAGGACTAGACTGAAACTACAATGAAAAATTAAATGTAGTCATGACTTCCAGTAAAACCAGTAAGTCTGTCCCAGACAGGAGGAACCTCCTCTTTATACCCACCTTTAAAAAGAACCAACATCACAGGTACAAAATACCAACCCAAGAAAACGGGAAGAGAAAAAAGAATGAAATGTGACCCTGCTGTAACCCAATGCAGCATCCAGGCACTAAGACGGAGCGCTTCCACCTCTGAACCTCTGGAGCAGGATCAGTAAACCTGGTTAAATTAACCAATTCTCCGGGGGAATCACGCCTCAACTAGAAACCTTTTAGCAAAATACAAACAAAAAAAAGCATCACTTCTCAAAGGCTTTAGGTCAGTCTGACAGGTTTTACTCCATTTCATTTCCAAAAACAAAAGCGCCCAGGTTCTTCAAATTCACTCTTAATATTTAAGCATTTCCATGAATCATGCTGATAAAAATAAATCATAAAAATGTTTCGGTCTCACATCTTGCATATTAAGTCAGTTTGGTTCTGCTCTCCATGTGGGTCAGCTGACCCAGATTATCCAACCCCTGACCAAAACCAAAGGATTCTGCTTCACTTCCTGCTGGTAGCTCTTCACTATAGAAGCCTGTACTAGGGCTGGGCAATAAATCGATTTTAGTGATTAATCGGATTTTCTGCTTTTGAAGATTTCATTTTTGGAAAAATTTTGAAATTTTTTCAGTCCCACCAATCCACTTGTTGGGTTTCCAGAGTGACGTTAACCCACCCGAGAACCGCCATCTTGTTTGAACAAGCTCATATTTCAACTCACAGAAGAAATTACTGAAATAAAAGTCATTAGTAATTTTTTAAAGAAAAAAATGAGGATAAAGAATAAATTAAAATTGAATTTGGTAATAACAAAAGTAAATCAGATGTTATTTTTGAGCCATATTGCCCAGTCCTCACAGGTACTCAGCAGACCAGTGGATCTCTTTTCTTCATCACTGATATCTGATACAGTTCAGAGTTCATTCAGGGACAGACTGCTGCATCTTAGGGGCACAAAGGAGCCGTTCTGGCAGGTCCTTCCTTCACAAGCTCAATGAGTGTTTATATTCCAGGATTTTCTGTGAATAGTCCATTTTTTATGTAGAAACATACACGCACTAATCTGGGTATTTATCATATCGTTTATCGTAATAGATGTTGATTTATCACTGTCATGATAAATTCCATCAGTGCTGTTTTAAATCTTTCCAACACTGTTCAAATTGTCAGGATTGACAGTTTTACTATTTTCTCTATTCGTTTAATAAAAGCATCAGTAAATACAGTTACTGTGCGCAGTTTAGTGACACAAATCATATTCTTTATGTAGCCAGAGTCCTGGCTACATAAAGAATAAGGGAAAACTTTTTAAGAGCATTATTTATGTTTGTGGGGTTTTAACTGCTGTGAGTCAGTCACAAAATTACCTTAAAAACATGTAACAAATAGTTCTTGTCACTTATCACAAAAGTATTGCAAAATATCACGATAAAAATTTAACTCCATATCGCCCAGCCTTAACATGCACATTTTTAAATCAACTTACTCAGTTGCACATTTCTTTGAATCCAAAATATGCTGTTATTACTATTACTATGCACAGGCTCTTATCCATACTTTGTTTTTTATATTTTCACCTTTTTGTGAATCTGAATGCTTTGGCCTGCCTGCCACTTTGCTGCTGGAAATAAGAGTAATTTCTATTCTACTCTAGTATCTAGGAAAGAAGGTCAATAATTTTCTTCCACTGACACAATACAATAAGACCAGCAGCATCAAAGATTCACAAAGAAGCTCCCGACGAAGAGCAGAAAATGACAGAAGCTGATGATCCACTCCAACATGGGCCACCTGGCCATGAAGCCTCCTGGGAGAGCGGCGGTGTACTGACACCGAGTCGCGCTCTCGCTCTGTAAAAGGCCTAATTGGTGCCATTAACACCAGACGATGCTCTCTGAAAACACATCAGTGCTGAAGAAAAATGGCTCTTCTCACATCCACTCCAACAAACCTGAAACTAAACCAGAGGGCCTGATTCTCATTTGAGAATAATTATCTTTAGATCGTTGTCTTTATGGTAAAAGTGATGCTTCACATCTGCTAAATGAAAACTACTATACATATCATAAGTTTATTTTAAATTTTTGCTTATGTTTTTTTAATCCAAACGTTAAGCAATTACATAATACATCACATTCACATATATCCTAACTGTGTAATTAAAATGTTATCTTACTTTTGCTGCTCTGGGAAGAGCAAAAAAAAATGACGTCATCTATTTCTGTGTAGAATTGATATTCATTGTATTTTTACAGAATGTTTTCACATTGTGAGTCTCTGATTATTCTCATTATTCTTTTGATTAACCGATTAATAACTGGATAGCAAAATATGCTTAAGATATCTAACAGGATTTGAACCTGACGAGTTCAGCAAAGAACATACTTAGAGACAAAGAAGGATGTTTTCATCTTAAAAGCAAAAATGTAGAAACTTTTCTTACAGTTTTTACCTAAGTACAGGGCTGAGTGTTTTTTTCTTTCAAATTTTAAGTTAACGATTAATCGATTACTAAATTAGTTGATGATTATTTCAAGCTCCAATTAATCACAATTAATCGTTTCAGTCCTACTTTTTAATTTAATTTTCTACTCTGTAAATGATTCTAAATTTTGTCAGCTAAATACAGAGAGGAAGACGATGCTGCCTTCCTCGGTCAGCATGCAAGCGTTTTTAACACTGTGGTCATGAAACAGCCCCACCGCTAGAAAAACCAGACAGGCAACAACAGGCAGGAAACCAAGCCATGACAACCAACGCAGGAGGCTACAGCTGATGCAAAGCTCAGAGGGCATCGACGGCAGCCATCTTCCGCCTGTACCGGTCCGAAGGCGCAAGACGGGCATGGAGGGGGAGGGGCGGAGGGGGGAAGCACGCGGGCTACAGAGGCTGACCGTGGAGACAGTCGGAGAGCTCAAGGCCGCACGTCAGCTGGATCCTGAGGAGGCGCAGGTGGTAGGGACAGTGGTGCAGGTGATAGGAGAAGGACCTGTCCAGGGCGACAGGGTCAAACCCTTGCAGCGCCAGCTCAGCGAGTTCATCTGAGGGCTCTGAGGGAGGAGAGGCAGAGGACAGAGAGAGGAGGAAGATGACAGCACAGCGGAGCAGCAGGAGGAACATGAGGAGAGGCGGGAGGTAACGAGCTTAAACCACGGCATCTTTAGACAGGAAGACCTGAGACACCACTTCTCTTTTCTCGAAGATCTTCAGTGAGTTGACTGACAGAAACATCCTGATCCTGTTTTGTTGTCACGCTTCCATTTTTCAGATTAAACAACTAATTTCAGACCAAGATAAAAGCAAAAACAGCAAGAAGCAATTTCCCAATGATGATTTCATTTGTAAAGAGAAGGAAGCTATACCAGCCTGACCCTGTCAACAAGGAGCTGACCTCTTGGCTGATAGGACATCTAGGAAACAATAACGACCAACAAACATTCCTCTAGATCAGGGGTGGGCAATTCCAGGACTCAGGAGCCGGTGTCCCGCAACTTTTCAATGCGTCTCTACTTCACCACACCCGAGTCAAATAATGAAGTCATTGACGGGAGCCTAGAGAATCTGACTGCAGATGATTCAGATACTTGATGAAGTGTGTTGGACCAGAGAGGCGTCTAAGAGTTGCAGGACACCAGGCCTTAAGGTCTGGGATCACTCACTCCTGCTCTAGAGGGATTTTGGTCTGCTCTTCCTCGAAGATCTATTGTTTAAAATCAAACCACAACATTACAAACGAGTTGCAGGCTGGACTTGAATCGGCCAGTTCAAGGCAGGCAAATGCGACCCATACACGGCTTTTTCCGCTGCGATCTGAACAGCCCAATTCCGATCGTTCCACACCCCAAAAATCCAATCTGTGCCACTTCCACACATGGAACTAAAAATCTTGCATGGCAGTAATTTATTTCCATTCACTCTGATACCCTTAAATAAAATCCAGCAGATCCAATTGCAGGTTTAGGACAAAACTGCAAACCTACCGAGACGAGGCCACATCTGTAGACTGACAGGCTGAGCAAGCAGAGGCCTGTGGTAACTCTGGAGGAGCTGCAGACATCCACAGCTCAGAGCCAGAGAATCTGTCCAACAAGACAACTATTAGTCTTTAACGTCCCAACTCTGGCTTTTCAGGACGAGTGGCAAGGAGTCGTTGATTGGGTAAAAAAGAAAAAGAAAAAAACTACAAACAAGAAGCCCTGTTTAAAGTTGGCCACAAGCTGTACTGGAAACACACCAAACATGTTTAACAAACACATAAAGTTTGAACTTTTGGGTCTACACGTAAAGCTAAACTCAGGACAATCTTTAAAAGAAAACAGTTTAGCTTTAGAAGGGCTGGACGTCAATCTACCAACAAATGTGAACACAGAACCAGAGCCATAACGGTTCAGATTAAAGCATATTCTAATGTTAGACTGGCCCAGTCAAAGTCCAGATGAGAGCCAACAGAAAAGAGAGACGTAATTTTTACACTTTCCCACTCTCTAGATGTGCAGGGCTAGCAGAGGCACACCCCAAAACACCTGCTGCTGCCAAATATTTATCAGGTCATTTTATTTTAGGTTTCCTGCATTTTGAAAATATATTGGAACAGGTGAGCTGAATCTCATCTGTATCCATCAAAATATTCAGTTTTACAGCTCACATTTAAAGATGTCTATTATTATCATTATTTGCGTAGTTTCAGTGATTTTCTATAAAACGTAAAGATACAGACCTGAAAGAAAAGATCATGTGTTTGGAAACAATCTGTCTGATAAAACCATTTACTGAATTATCAGAAAAATACCAGGGAGGTGCCAAGAACAGGCAACATTCGACTTCTTTGTTTGTGTAAGACGCATAAAAATATACAATCAAGAAAAGTGTTCATGGACGAGTTCTGTTGATCCGGTTCCAAGTCGTTCATCCATTTTCATCCGTTCTCTGAATTAATTGCAGATTCAATACAAGGTCACAGCTACTGACGCAAGCAGCACATCCGAGTGTTTTTAATGATGTTGAGATTCTGAGGCCGTCCTGATCGATAGACACCGGTTCAACCAGCCGTCTGCCGGGAACAAAGGCTTTGTGCTTCAATAATATTAGTAAAGTCAAGCTGTAACAAACCAATAAGAACAGCTTCCTTGTTGTTGATCTCAAATCTAAGATGTGCTTTTCTGGCTCATAAGTAGAACAAAAGGCAAAAAAAGCATCACTTTTGGGGGGCCACATCTTTTTAAATGCGTTTTTGAAGTAAAAAATGTGGGCAAAAAAAGAGAAAATTAAAAAAATAAGGCTCTTTATGCTCTATCAGTTACTTCGGATAACATTTGAACAAACTGATCATATTTCCTCGAGTTTTTGACATTTGGTGAATTTATTTTTGTCTCCCTTATTCTCAACAGATTACAATTAAGATAAAAAATAATAATATACAAGCATCTGATAATGAATTACTCCTTCTGGTCTAAGAGTCAAAGTCTACCTAAAATGCAAGGCCAGGTTTTCTTCCAGCAACAAATGACAGAAAATCTTTCTGTAAACTGCACAAAACAAGCAGCACAAGTCCCACTCTGCACGCCGGGAACAGGTGCAAACACCATGAGGTTCACGCCTTTCAGACCCCAATGTACCCCAACTATAGTGAACATAGTAAATATCAGTTTAAATTTCACACTAAAGAGGCGTAAAGCAACTGTCAACATGCCAGAATGTGTAAAAACCCAGCAGACACCCACAAACCAGAGGCCTGACTCATATTTAGATTAGTTGGGAAATTAATTAATTAGATAAATTAATGACACAAAATTTAACATGCTCCAAAATTTTAACACAATTGATCATATTTTTTATTTTACGTACAGAAGTCTTGAGCCAGAACCTTTGTGTCTGCGTGTTTCTGGTACGACACAAGCGACATGCGCAACAACAGCGATGGGCGACGAAGCCGCTTCTCTTTTCCCGGTGGGGGTTCATTTGTTCATGAGTTAGCCCATCAACTGTGCTTAAGAACTGACTACTAAAATATCACAATAGTGACTCTGTAATAACTTCTCATAGTCTTATGTTACACTGTGCAGAAGCTTCATTCAACTCAAAACACAGGACGTTTTATACTGGAGATGAAACTGACGGCATGACCTACTTTCTGATCAACACTTGGGGACAATAAAAAAATAAAATTCAGTTTCTAGATAGTCCGTTGACTTTTAAATATGTAAAAAAATAAAATAAAATAAAAAAATGAGAGAGTGATGTCACGTTAAAAATAAACCCGAATTCAGCAGAATGCACACCTTTGAGCCCGATACACACGCCCTATTCAAAACGGCACTAAATCAGCTGACGTCCTCCAAAGATGTGACGGAGATTCTCCACAACATCTCCTTTATGTTCTCACTTTTACACCACAACCCACATCAATACACAGAGAAACAGAAGACCACAGCCTTTGGAAAGTACAAATGACTCAAAAAGGAGCAAAAGGTTTTGAGTGAGTACAAGTTATGATGTGCACACAGATCGTCTACACGTGGAAATATATCCGAGGAAGAAGATATATTCCAGAAAGAGAACAATTTGTGAGGAAATGGCAGAATCAGGGAGGTAAATTAACCTTGAACAGGCAGAGCAGGTGGTGTTAGCAGTGCAGGCTGAAAACAACACAAGGCTCATCAAACACCGAGGCTGTGCGGTGAAACAGAAACTCTGATGGAAAAATAAATGAAAACGTTCATTCGATGTCATTGACTCAGTCAAATCTCCACATCCCCAAAGGTGGTTTTTCTTTTTTTACCCCCCCACAAAAGGGTCATGCAAGATGAACTAGAGGATTGTCGAAGTATACTTGAAGAAAAGCGGACATACCATTGGTCGGATGCCTGGCAAACGACACAGAAAACCTCTTTACTGCCGGCATAGAGAGCAGTTCTGAGGAGATAAGAGAGGTAACTGGGATTACTGGAGGTGCCGGTATCTGTGCCAGTCTGTCGGCCTGCGTGCTCTTCAAAGAAATGAAAATAAAAAAAATAAATAAAAAAAAAAAAGAGGAGGAAACAGAAATAGGGCAGAGTTGGCTTTCTGATTCACACACGTTCTGCCAACAACTCTGAGGGAAAATGAAGAGAAGAATGAGAAGTAAAAAAAAAAAAAAAAGAGGTTGAAAATTTGATCTCAATTTGATCTTTTAGCCAAACGGAAAAGATGCATAACTTGTAATAATCTGTCAATAGATAAAATGTCAATAAAATACACTAAGACATGCTGACGTAATCCAGAGCAAAGACAAAAATGTCAGTTTGTTACAGGTGTCTCAACCTGCTGGGTATAAACAAAATACCAGGAAGTTAAAACATGTTAAGAAATCTCTCAACACTCTGAACCACATCGAGTTTCTCAGTCCATATTGAAACATTCTGAAGTTTTACAGAGGAAAATAACTTATTTTCTGTCTATGTGTAATTGGGCTGCACTGGTTACAGTTTGGGAGCACGCATTTTATTCCAACGGTGCAAAATCTATAGGTAAATAAAACCAAAAATATTGAAATATAACATAGTGACATATGTTATATAGTTTTAGACAAATTAAGAGTAGCTGAGGGACTGATCTGCTTTCTCCATTGTTGAAACAGAATCTATAATAACTTATATGCAACCATAAAGTCTAAAAAAATAAAATAAAATAAAATAATAGTAATAATAAAGATTTTAAAAACAATTGCACAAGCGCCTCAGCTAGAAATGTCACTTCAAATTTTACTGACGGTCTGAATTGAATTATCTCTCCTGTTACATTAAAGTGCTGGTTCGGCTCTTCCTGCTGGTTCAGAACCCTCTGCTGCTCCTCTGCATTCGACACCAGAACACGCCGACCTTCAACACGGAGGGGTTAAAGGTTCAGCACTTTGGTTTCAGGTCCTAAAGGAGATTTTCTGCTTCTTCTTCTTCAGTCTCTTTTATAAACATGGAGTTCCTCAAAATCCTACTCTAGGACCGATATACATATATGCATTTTAGTTATTTACAAATTTCTCAAGGTTTAAATTTAACCTACTCTCCAGGTCTGTCAGAGTAAAACCCAGATTACCTGCAACTTCCTACAACTTGATGAAAATCAAAGCCCTTTAGTGCCCCGTGGATAGATTTTCAGGAGTTTGGTTTGGCGTCTTAATTCCAGTGAAGAGAAGTCTTCAAGATTTAAAGCTTTAGCCGATTTCAGCCATTTAAATAAAGACAAAATGAACATTTTCAAATGAGTTTGATCACATGGGTTTGTTTTTTCTTTCTCCTACTGAGCTGCACAACAACTGCCTGGGGATAATAAGTATGACTGATTGAATGAAACGTTGATTGGTTCATATACTCACCCTTCGTCATTCTTACTGTTGGTGCTGTGAAGTTTTGCTATCAGAGCGACACCACTAAGTGGAAAAATTCCTGCTGTGCACAATTTAATCCCAACTCAAATAACTTACCATTTATGCTGTGATTATGCTGTGCGGCGTAAATGTAGGTGATTGTTAAGAAATCTTGGTGAGTACACAAAGAGAGTTGCTGCTTTTTACCAGTAGCAGCGTGAGGAAAATTTTTAAAATCAGATTGGATTATTTCCAGTTGAATTACTGGCTCTTGTAGTGAGGATTACCACAAAACGTAAGTAGGAGAAAAAAAGGAAAACAGCAGCCAGGATTTGGGCTTCTAGCCACCAAAGCTACTTTAGGACAGATTATTAAATTCCACAAATAAGGAGACAGTGCCATGGCATGCAAAAAAAAAAAAAAAAAAAAAATCAAACCTTTTTAATCCCCAAGCAGGCAGAGGTGTGATGGTGACGGTTAGTGCCTAAAGCATTGAACACTCCCAACATGCGCCTGCATGCAAAACATTTACCACACAGTCAGTCACTCTGCGATCAGATCAGTGTCGCCAAGACTTTAGAGGAGAAACGGGATGTTTTGAAATTTCGTGGAAAAGGAGGGAAATAACAGAACAGGAAAGAGTTGCCAATAGTTCCAAGACGAGACCAGCAGAAGCAAAAAAGCAAAAAAAAAAAAAAAAGTATAATAATAATAATAAAAAAGGTGAAGGGCAAAGATGTGAACACCCGACCCCACGAACACCGCTGTGAACGTACCAAACATGCCAATCTTGCACGGCAGACTGCCGGGGGACAGAGGCGGTTTTCGGTGGTGGTGGTGCTGGGTGCGGACGTAATCCCGCAAGTTGGGGGCGCTAGAGGACACCCCGAGGGCTGAGGCACTGAAGAGGCCAGAGCAGAGCGAGCCTGTGTGAGGACGAGTCAGGGGGAGGGGGTAAGGAGGGGATGGTGAAGGGTGGATGGGTGGGTGGGAGTGGAAGTATGACCGGTGAGTTGTTTTATTTACACACCATGCAGGTATTGTTCCAAACAAAGTATCAGGCTTCTTGTTTTTATTAAACACGTTTACATTGAATTAGGGCTGGACAATATGGCTGAAGACCGTTCCATGGTGTAAGCCTTTCATATCAGCTCATGTCCATAGTTTATCTCTGACATGGTGCCAAACTGCTGGCGTGACCTTTCATGACCTTTCCTGTTTTATCCACAGTTTTCATTCCACACCAGTTGTTGATTTTTAAGCCGTTATCAGGCTGAAACTGTGCAAGTTACTCAGTAGGTTGTTGCTAGGTAACCACAGAGTGAGTGAGGTAGTTCACGCCACCAACCTAGCTTAGAGGATGAGTGGCTAAAGCCTTTCCTCTGCCTAGATCTCCCAGAATGCCATGTGGTTCTCTGGATTGGAGATACTCGTCATCTTCCTAAAATAACAGAGTAATTCACTTTTTGCCAAAAGTGAGTGTTTTTGCCTGAACCATCTTCTGACTGACCTTTATTTTAAGAAGGTGGCCATACTGAACCTGAATATCAAATCAGAAATATTGATATTGCTCATTGTCCAGCCCTGCAATGAAGACGATTACCTGAGTAAAGTTTCCCCCCACCTTCTTCAAATCAGATCCTTTGACCTTCAACAAAGGTCTAAAGGCCAAAAGGTCAACTGCCCCTTGCCCCCTTCATCTTCAAAGCCAAAGCAGAACAAGCAACCATTTTTGCTGCACAAACATAGTCGAGTTGATTGACACCAATTTTGTCTGATTTGAAGAAGATGTAATGCTGGTTGACCTTTCATGACCTCTGGAGACATTTCTTAATATCTTTAATATGACAGTGGCACAAACAAAACTTTTTGCTGCACAAATGCAGCACAAATGTTTGAGATAATTTTTGTCTGATTTGAAGAAGGTGGGGGAGAAACTTCACTCGGGTCAGACGGTTCTCTGCAAAAAACTATTCACATCTCCTAAAGTTATAAACACAAACCTTGATGTGATTTTATCACACAAACACAAAGTTACGTTAAGTTTTTCTTTTTAGTTTGAAACTAAAAATCTTTAAAGTGTGGTGTCCATGTGTTTGTATTGAGCTCTTGTTTAAGGTGAACCTTGGATTAGCTTCGATTGCACTGCGTTTAGCTTTATCCATCTTTCCCACATCATCATACTGCCACTACCATGTCAGACCATTGGGATGGTGTTTTATGGTTCAGGTGCAAAGCTTTGTGGCACATGAAGCATTTTGCACGCGAGCCAACACGCTTCACTTCGATCTCATCAACTTCTTCCACATATTTGCTGCATCCCTTACATACTTTGCTCCAAAATCCTCCTGTGATGAAGTAGAGGTAACCTCTCATCCAGACATTTCTCTAACAATGTCGTGTGAGTTATTTTGGTCACAACCCAAGGAGTCAAATCCATTAAAATCGTCTGAATAGCCAGTCAGCGCCGCAATGTAGGTGTTGGAAAGATGAAATCTGAGGTCACCTGTGTTTAATTTTCAGTTTTTATTTGTAATATCGATGACTTCCTTCACTCACATACTGCAGTGGCAGCAGAAAGCTGCTGGATGCTTTTTTTAGCAGGGACTTGACTGATGAAGATGGTTGGATTGACTTTGGAAAGCTCAATACAAATATGTGCCACTTTTTTTTTTTGATTTTTATTACTAAAAAGTTTTGTAAACAATCCACCATTTTCCATCCACTGATTGTCTACAGCACTTATCCGTGTGGGACAGTGAGGGGCCGCGGATGGGTCGCCAGTCTGTCACAGGAAAATAGAGAACAAACAAGCACAAACACTCATTCCTACGGGCAGCTCAGCGTAACCGCTAAGGAAGCAGGAATACCCGGAGATCACACATGCAAGTACGGGAAGAACATGCAAACTGCATGCAGAAAGGCCAGGTCTTGTTTTATTCCTCAGTGGAGCCGACTACTTCAGGACGACGACATGAAATCCCCCAAAAACTACATTTAAATGTGAAAAATGTGAAAAGGTTTAACTGTGAACACTTTTACGAAGCACTAAATGAACCACATAACGCATTACAATATGTGGCCTGTGGCATTTTTTGTCAACTCAATCCTGGAAGTGTTTTAAAACAGAATTAATCCAAGAGTCAAACCTTTTGTTGGTTTGTTTATCCTGACAGATTCGGCACCAAATTCAGCACCACTTTGATTTAACAAGCTAGGTGTGACAGTGAGAAAGACGAGTTACCAACAATGGGAAATGTAATGGAGTTATGCAGCGAGGAACAATCTCTTCTCATTTGTTAATCTTTATCCAGACTGAAGAATATTTTAATTGAAACAGAGAAACCAATAAATAACTGATGGAGATGCCAGCGCTCTCCAAAATAAAACAAAAAAATCATAAATAAAATAAAATAAAAAATCTGAATAAAACTTTCACACACAATGACATATCAAAAGTATTCATACCCCATTACCTTCTCCACATGCTGTTTTTATTGGGATTTTATGCTGTGAGAAACTGATAACCTCATCTGCTGCTATGCAATAATCTACAATCGACAAACAGAAACATGCGTCTCTCCCCCTTTTTCCTGATTCCCCTAAATAAAAATCTGGTAGAAGAATCGGTTGACAGGACAGTTGCTGGACTTTCATGTTATGATCAAATGAATAACTATAAAATATAATTTTCTTTCTAATTCACAAGTATGCACTAGTATGAGCTGCAGAAAATCAAAATAAAATCCACTCTGGTCTGGGGTTGGCACAATATGACTTAAAAGTAAAATCTACAATTTTCTTTCATGTATTTATTTTATTTTTTTATTAACTTTTTTTAAATGCTTTCTTTTCTAAAAAGAGCAATTTAAAATATAACAGAAAAAAGTTTTAAAAAGTGACTTATTTCAATGGAGTATCAGGATTTTTGTTGTCAACAATGTATTCATAATATTAGAAGAATAAAGACGCAATTTTACTAGAAGACTGTCTTAAGTTTACATTTATGAATAAAAAGTTGTTTTAATGAGAAAAACATTTAGAATAATTAATTTTATATATTTTGTCTTGTCTCATAAAATTATTACTTGATTCTCCTAATATTAAGCCTTTATTCTCGTATTATTTTGACTTTCTTGTCAATTTAGCTTTATTCTAGTATCGCCATGACTGTATTCTTGTAATATGACTTCATTCTTGTAATTAAAAAAAGATTAAAATATCTGGACTGTTCTATTGATGATCTGAATTCAAAGACAAAATAAACTGCAGCTGCCAAACAAGATGGCCGCCCTGTGGGCGCTGACATCACTCTGAACTGTGAAAACCCAAAGAGTTATAAATCTTCAAAAACCAAAAATTTGATTAACAGATAAAATGAATTTGCGGCCCTCGTTGGGGTGTGAATACTTTTGAAAGTCACTGTATGAATTGCTACTAAATAATCAATGCAACTCCTGATAAATTTAGTGCTGAAGCCGTATGAAAATTTGCAGTCATGCGCCCCAGATGGCAGGAGGATTGTTTCTGCAGGGCGTTAATGCGCTAACATTTTGTTCAGACACAATGCAGGAAACAAAGCAGGTGGTCCTGTCCTCAGTCTCCTTGGTGCATCAGAGCCTTCAGAAGGAGTTACTGTGAAGCTTTCAGACTGGTTATCGTTTGTCTCTTGATCACACATTGGCACGATGTACCTTTAACCTCAACTTAAGGAAAAAAAGATGCAAACAATCAGTAAATATGCACAGTGACAATGAGGCTTAATAGAAACTTCTGTTTATTCAGAAGAGCTAAGTTGAATTTGATTAAAAGACAATCGGAGTCGTCTAGGTGACACTGAGCAGTAAGTAGGGAAGCTGTTAGCATGCTAATGAAGAACACAAGACAGAGTCTTTCTGTCCCTCTGATGTCACATTCCTGCTTTCATGGTTTTCTCCACGCGGCTCCGATTACGCAGCAGACTTGTGCCTGAGAGCATCTCCATTTTCTGAGGCTTATTAGACGTTAAATTCCCCTGGAAACGCTGAGCTCTGGGGGGGGAAAAGCCCTTGAAGTGTTCTTTGAAGTTGTGATAGACCGAGAAAAAGATTTAAAAATATATATATATTATGTCAAACTCAAATTGCATCAATACCAGTTTATATTTGTAGGAGGAAAAGAACAGGCAACTATTTGGTAAGATGTAGAGGAATGTGTTTATATCTGGGTTTGTTTCATCTTGACTGACGTGTTTTTCTGAAGAGCTGATACTTTGTTGAAGCAGCTTGTGATTAATTAACATTTAGTCCTTTTAGGTTCACAGTGAACATCAATTATAGTGAATCTTAACAGATCTGTTGTCAAACTTTTCCAGACTTACATTATTTTGCTGAAACCTCGACTCCTACTGACTGAGTGCTGAAGCAGAATCAAAACAAGCAAAGTTTTAGTTTCCACAAATTTAAGAGGCCAGATTATTCCACCTCTCATTATTTATCCTTCAAACTAATTTATTAGTTTTTCTGTTGAACTGTAAACGTCTTACAATAATTCATTAAAGTCTCGCGTGACAAAAAACCTGACACTGTGTGTTGGGATGTGCTGCAGACGATCCTGTTTGTCATTTAATGACAACATAAAACACTGAGAGCTGGGAAAAACATTCACAATATACATTTCTAGGTTAAAAGGATTCCTGAAAAAGTCGATTGCTGCTCTTTAAACGAGAAGATTTATTCACCGTTACACGTCGGTCTGCAAACTGAAACATGGTCATTACTCTGTATCCTGAGCGGAAAAGTGATTCAGCTCAATTTGCCTCTTCTGTGACGTACACTACATCAGTTTAACACTGCAGTGTGGTGCAGAAAGGGTTTTATTAAGATTTTACCTGATAGAGCGACACAAAGTTGGAAAATTGAATGAACCGCCTTTGAAGTGTCGGTGTGCTAATACGCTTAAAGGGGCGGTATCGTGTAAAATCGACTTTTTTTTAAGTTATTCCTTCAGCAAAAACATGCCTGGAGTGTTGCCTTGATTCTTTCATGCATGTTTGAGAAATCCTTTAATCTCCATGGGAACCATGAATGGTGTTTGAAAAACGTTTGTCAACGGCTTAATGGAGAAACTTCGTTGTGACGACTTCCTGAAGGCGGAGTTCAGAAAGAGCAGGAGCTTCTTAAAAGGGACAGAGGCCCAATTTTCAAGGCTTTAATTTGCAAAGTCAAATTATATATTATATTATATAATATATAATATTATATATTATATATATAATTTTTCGAGCAATTCCAAATACCATAGTTACTTGATTGCATTATGTGCCAGGAAAATACACAACACTGCCCCTTTAAGGGGTATAAATAGTTTTGCAAGGCAAGATGTTGTAGATGTTTCAATTAAATTTAAATCAGCGACCAGTAACCTGAGAGCGTTTAGTTTGATCCTATGAAATTAACTTCCTGTGTAAAACGGCGGTCAGCTAAAACCTGCAGCCTTGTGCTGAACGTTTATTTTCTACAGGGAGTATCGGATCATCTGCAAGCGTCCTGTGACGGAGAAATCCTGATGTTGGCTGCGAACGCCTCAACTCCCAGCTGACCTCTCGCCTGAATAGTTTGGAGTCTGATCCTGTTTGCCCTGCTGCTAAGCTGAACTGAAAGCTATGCAGCCATGAGAAACAGGAGGGGGAGGCGATGGAAAGGAGAGAGAGATGAGGAAGGGACTGAAAGGGGATAAGGTGGAAAGGTGAAGGTGGGGAAAAGGCCCAAAAAAAATGAAGAGCAACATTGGTGGTGACAGCTTAAAATAGATGTGATATGAAGGCAGGATGACCTGATGACAAACACACACACGCACACACACACACACGAGGAAAGAATACAAACACTTAAGAGTTAGAAGCTGACCTAGGCCTCCCGCTGGTTTGATCTCAGGAGACTGGCGGGAACACGACTGGAAGAGCCGGTGGGATGTGCAGCCTTTGGAGGAATGGTTGGGCGACGTCTCAGAGAGGACCTGGTCAAAAACAAGGCCACGCATCAATAATAGTAACAATACTCAGCAATGCATTATGGGTGCTGCCGAGAGGCCGACCCTCCTCTACCTCCATGGAGCCCGTCTTGCGGTTGCGGATCATCGGAGAGCGTCTCTGCAGGTTGATGAGCTCTGTGACCGGAAGAGCATCATCCGTCTGATCCTGGGAAAGATCCTCCAGGCTTCCCTGATTGGGTTTTTTGTCCTCATTCTGATTGGTCAAAAAATGGACAAGTCAAGTTTTCACCCAGCGACCCATTATGGATTATTTTATGAAATTATCAATGAACCTGGCGTGGACTCATAGGTTTCGTTTCCGTGTCATTGGAACTATGAAAACAAATTTGCATATCGGAGAGACGGAAATTTTTAGGAAAAAAACAAACAAAAAATCTCAAGTTTTATTGTCAAATTTTTGCATTATGTTTTTTTGCCTTATCAAAATTAGTCGGTTTCTCAAAACTGCAATGGAAAAACTTTTTTTTGCACGAGTTATGTGATCAACTAAAGGATGTTACTACTGGTGGAAGAGACAAAGAAGACGACAGGAAGTGGCATGATAGATATATATATATATATATATATATATATATATATATATATATATATATATATATATATATATATATATATATATATATATATATATATATATATATAAAACTTCTAACACATAATCACAGACCTCTGATGAAGCAGGGCGGAAGCCAAAGCCCAGAGGCACGTTCTCCTCATCCTCACACCCTTTGACCCCTGGGCTGAAGTGGAGCTCCACGTGGAAACGTTCCTCTGAGGACGGGTCCTTCTCGCGGACATGAAAGAGACAGCCTTCCCGTTAAGGAACCCGGAGATCAGCTGAGGAAGATGAGTAGCGGCCTGCGGACCGACCTTGTTGTTGTCTTCGTACAGCATGATGACGATTTGCGTCATGTAGTTGAGCTCAGTCACGGCGCTCAGGTAGTCCATCGCCTGCTTCCACTGCTGGTCCTTCACCTCCTTACCAACACACAAACACACGCACAATGCCTTGCAGAAGCATTCGCACGCCCTTTATATGAATCACGTTTCGTCACATAGCAACAGCAAACCTCGTGCGAATTGCTGAGATTTTATGAGATGGACCGACAGAGTGGTGGACGAAAAGTGACGCATGGTTTTAAAACATGATGGGGGAAAAAAAAACAGTTGTTTTTTTGTGACATAAAATCACAACTTTTATGAAAATAATAACTCAACGAAAAAGCCTAGTTGGTTTTGCTCTTGTGGTTTTTTTTTCTGAAAGGAATCCATGATTAGTTCTAACAATAGACTTTACTTATTTCAAATGGGAAAAAAATGCTTTAGGATGTTAATTTTTATAAATTTAAATAAAACATCATCACATGGATGTTTATATGCTGCAAACTATTCAGGGTAGATGATGTATGCTAGGTGCTACAGCGCTAGCTCTAGCAGTAATTTATGCGTTTTAAGCAACGCTCAGACCTTCCTGGTTGAAGCAGAATGCGCTAAAATTTCAGATTTTCTTTAACGTTTCATGTCTGGTGTTGCCTACGAAAGCCATGACTTTTTTTTCTTCTTTTTTTTAATGGTGGAGGGTTTCATAGCTAATAGCTGAGACTCTCTCGACTGTGAATCTCTACAGCTCCTCCAAAGTTATGGATGTTTTTTTCCTGATAAATGCTAAAACAGCACCACAATTCAGACTTTTGTTTGTAAAGTAATTCTGAGAAACATTTGTATTCTTCTCCATAATTGTGTTGGTCTATCACATAACGTTTTAAACATAACGCACATTAAAACTCTGCGGTTTTTATGTGACGAGATGTGGAAAACTTAAAGAGGTGTGAATACTTTTGCAAGGCTCTGTACACAGACATTTAAAAAAAAAAAAAAAAGGATTTGTCCAAGACTCATATGAGTCTCATTTAGCCCAGCATGCATCAGCGTATTTATCTGTAAAGCATATTTCAGCAACAAGGCAGCTCAAAGTGCTTTACACCATAAAAACACAACATGGCAGCCAATCATGAAATAAGAAATAGACGTAAAATTTTGTCAAATGTCATCAAACAAATACACATTAAATATGTTGATAATGGTCCATTCACTGCAAACCAAACAGATCTAAACAGGTCTGGTTTTTAAGCCTTGATTTAAAGCAACTAAGTGTTTCGGCATCTTTGCAGTTTTCTGGAAGTTTGTGCTGCATAAAGCAATGCGCCACAACAATAATTAATTAAAATAATTACTCATGAGGCCCAGATGGTTTCTGGCGAATCTCCGACAATATTTTCAAAAACAAGCCTGAGAGGAAATGACTTGAGAAGGATAAGTGAGTGAGGGCTGTACACACATCCAGCAGCCCTCCGTAGCGGAACATGCTGAGCAGGGAGTGGACGTGGCTCTCGCTCGTAAAGTAGAGTCGTGTGCGAACGTGGCGACCAGGAGACATCACTCCGCGGGAATACCTGAACAGCAGGGGGACAGGAATGGACATGAGAGCTGATCGGGTCACACAGGTGATCGACAGAACAGCTCTGACTACTATTTACATTAACTTTGACGTTTTTCTCACATTTTACTGTAGTGTGGCAGGTTTCAGAGGAATCTGGTATTTTGTACAGTTTTGGCTTAATTACTGCTCAGAATATGTTTTTGGTTTTTTTTCCAGTAAAAGGTATTTTTCTGAGTCTGTGCACTCCAGTCATCGATTAATCAATTAGTAAATCAGTTGCCAATTTCAATAATTGGTTCATTGTGATGAATCCGATGAATCATTTCAGCTCTAGTTTATTTAAGCTTGTTTATATAGAAGTTCACAAAAAAATTAATCTCAGCGCACTTTACAAAAATAGATGTATTTATAAAAACATATTAAAAAATGTTTAAAAGTATTTCAATTCAGTCATATTAGGATTAGCTGGAGTATCCAGTTATTCCACTTTATTATTCTAATTGAAACGTTTTCTAGCCAAGAGAGAAAACTTTAAAAGAGATTTTTTTTTCTCACTAAGAACTTGAGGGAAAAAAATTAATGGGATATTTAACTTCTGAGTTTAATTCACATTTATTTGGTTTTATCTGTGGAAAAAAATTCATTCAAGATTTTTTTTTTCTGTTCAATTGCACTTAGTCGGAAAAAGCAAGCAAGTCTAAGATAAAATAGAAACTATGATATTGATCTTTGAAAGTTTAAAGAAACGAGACAACGTTTAGTAGCACAGTAACCACACGTTTGGGTGTGACCTCACAGAGGGTGCAGCTTGTTGACGGCCTCGTCCTCGTGGGTCCTCTGCAGGTCCAGGTAGATCTTCTTCATCAGAGGGACGCAGTACGCCTGAGCGATGTCCAGCTTCTCCGCTTTATTGATGCCGTATTCCTGAAACCACAAGGATCCAAAATGTTTTCACTCTGTATTCTGATCCATATATATTCTTTTGTCAAATCAAAAAGGGACGGAGCAAGAATCAAACTGCACCAGGCCTGAGGTGAACGAAAGCGATCTGACCTGTGGGATGACGATGTCAGCCAGAGCGCGGGACAGCCTGAAGAGCTCCAGCGTGTCCTCCAGGCCGACGGAGGCGTTGTGCTGCGAGTCGTACTTGATGCAGTCGTAGATGTCCGGGATCTTGCTGATGTCGTAGCGGCCGTTCTTCATGCGGAAGTCCCTCTCCAGCTTGGACCAGCGCTGCAGCATCAGCTCCAGTGTCTCGCTGTGGTACAGCTGCAGATCTGGAGAGAAACGCAGGACGACCATCATGACTGTTACTGAGAAACAGGAAAGAAATATCGGAATGTGTTGTCTACTCTGAGCGTTTTATTTGATATATATATATATATATATATATATATATATATATATATATATATATATATATATATATATATATCGGAGATAAGAGATTACCCAGAACCTGAAGGTAAAAGTCTAAAGAGTTTGTATCCAGAATGTGTGTGGTCTGCAGAGATGCTAGCTACCCTTTTTTCTGACCCTTGACCAGTACAAGTAATAGATGGAAGGAAGGATACATATTTTCAACAACATCAAATTGAGACGTGAAGTTTATTTAGAAAACAAGAAAGTGAAACTAAAACCCAAACCAACAACCCATGAAGCTTCTGAAGCTTCAGAGACAAATTTTTAGACTTTTAGAACATTTGAAAGGTCCTCGATTTAAATAAAAGATCGACATGGAGGACAAAAATAACCCAAATAAGATATCCAAATACAATGTTGGAAACAACAACCAGTATGTCACATTAATGTGACGTACAGATTAACGAATGAAAGGTGATTTTCTGAATCAAATCTACAAACGTACTGAATGAATTTAATCTAAATTAAACAAATGAATAAAAACAATGGAGGGAGACTCAACAGATTTAAGGTGTAGCTAAATACATTTTCTAACCTATTATGACAAATAAGAACTAATTTAGGAGATTTTAACACCAAACATTTACATTTTTATTTATTTTTAAGTTTTTTTCTCTGCTTTCTAAGTCCCTGGAGAAAGCCATTGAAGCAGCCATCAATTAGGTTGAAACTTTTACAGGTAAAGTAGCAACTGAGCTGGCAAATCCTGTCAGCCACAGAACATGATGGAATTGGAAATGTTGGGTTTCTGCAGGTTTCAGCAAGTCAAATTTAAGGCCGTTTTAATGTCAGCTTGAATTCAACTTAAGACCAAAGAAGCAGAAATGAGCCAGTGGAAAAAAGAAACATCATCCAATCAACTGGTGAAACATTCACACTTACCCATGATAGATGCAAAATGCTAGCTAGATAGTTAGCAAGGTTATATTAGCAGTTAGCTGGCAGTAGCCTCAATCGCCTTAAATTACAGAACGTATTCAAGATGTCTGCATGTGATTTAAACTTTGGCCGTGACAGAAAGTCTCAAGCAAGTCGAGTCGGTCTACCTGCGGATTTGGGGTCCTCCAGTCTCTTTCGAATCTGTGAGGTGAGGCTCTGAATGACCGCATAAACCTTGTCGCAGGTTTTGACTGGATTCTCTATGACCTTCATTGAGTTCACCAGGGATGGGCTGCCGGTCGGGGCCAACTGGACCACGAAGGAAACACAGAAAGACTCATCGGTCAGCAGATACGAGGCAATGTTTTGAAACAGCCTGTTGACACGCTTTGAGTTACCTTCTGAAAGTCGTCTTGAGTGAAGTCTTGGTCCTTCTGCATAATCTCGTGTAGTCTGGCCTTCACCTTCTGCTGGCAGTCAGTCAGAGAGTCGCTGTCGCTGTCCAGGAGTCCATTCATGTTGGCGCTCTTCACCATCTGGACCAGGATGGGCGTCAGCTCGCCCTCCAGAGCCAGCAGGCCCTGGACACAAACACCAACAGATGGAAACTACTGGAGAAATATGGACCATGCTTAAAAGCCAGAAAGGAAGGGCAGAGACAATTAATCGTGATGAATCAATTATTGACATAATCGGCAACTAATTTGATAATCGTGGACTGATGTACAGACTAAGAAGAAAAAGCCAAGCGCTGAATAGAACAGCTGACTCAGCAGCAATTCAGACAAAACTGTACAAAAATATATACATCTTGCAACAAAGAGAAACAAACAAAAAAAACTTTGTAAATATGTTCTACCCAAAAAATCTTTCAAGTAGCATCATTTTAACTTCACTTTGCACAAATTCTCTAAAGACAAAAATAAAATAAACCCTATTTGGCACCTTTTGCCAATGAATTGTTAATGTGTATAAATATTAAGTGAAGCATAAAGGCCTCAGCTTTTCACATTTTGATGTTAGACGTGTTTTTTGCTGCAGATGATCAGGCATTCACTAGAAGGATGCTGCTATTGCATTTCAGGAAATAAAATGTTTTTCTTTTTGTAAAAATGAATTGAATTATTTGTTTATTTGCATCTTTTATTTTTATTTTTTGTATGTTGCATAAAAACGGCTAGAGTGAAAAATCTGCAGAATGTGGATTTTTTTTTTTTACCCGATTAATCATCAGTATAAAACTAAAACAATCGTTAATTGTAGCTCTACAAGAGATTCAATCAGTGGAAATACAGTCCAGCAACTGCAATCAGCAGAAATCATGACAGATGCATAATTTCTGTGTATTTATATTTCTATATTCTTTTGTAAATCTACGTAGATTGAAGAAATTAAAATCAATCAAGACTTGTGTTCTTAATTAATGGTTTTAAATCATAAACTACTGTGACAACAACGTTTCTCTGGGCATCGTTTAAAGCCCAACATCGCATTCATAGCTATGTAACCCCTCCACCAGCTCTGTGTGTTCCTAACTAAGCTTCATAAACAAAGTTTCATCTGTCGGTCGAGCCCACAAAGTTACCTTGGCAAACGCTGCAGCCGTCATCTGAACCCTGCCTTCGTCAGAGGCATAAATCTTCAGGTCGTGGCGGTAAGTGCTGTGCAGACGCAGCAGGCCGCAGCCAGGAAACCCCGCAAAGTCACCTGGAATATCGTGCACAAAGCAGACCGGCTGGTGTAAAACTTACAGTCAAATTGTTCTTTTTAAATTTTTTTTAAAGGGAAGGCTCAATCAGCGGAGACTTTGGCAGACAAAGAGAAAACGATGATGTGTTGATTTCACCGTAAAATACCGAAGATTCCCCCGATAATCTGAAACAGAGAACCTGAGCAGGCAGAGCATCACTTTTAGTCCAAATGCAGCGATCTTAAACCACCTCGTCTCGTTTCATGTAAATGTCGACTTGAATCGTAAAGTTTGAGCTCCGTATAAAATGAATTGAGAGTGAATAAAAGCTGAGTAAACCTTCCGATCAGACGCACTCACCCGCAGGTCGGAGCAGACATTTTACATTCCTCAGCAAACAACTTTTCATGCTTAAAATAAATCAATTTATTAAGAGTGCCTTGACAAAAGTGGAGATATCTCAAAACTTTTTCCACATTCTGTCACTTTACATCTACAAATGTTTAAGGATTTGTGGTGATTTATGTGGTAGACTAACGCAAGAAGTGTATTTCTGAAGAGGAAGGAAAATGACACATTTACTCAGATAATAAAATTAAATATTAAAATCCATCTCCTGAAATGCAGCTCTGGGTGTGACTTCACAAATCTGGTCTTTATGGAAGAAAAGTAAGAAGAAAGGCAACATGATTTCCATCTCACCGTCTGGGGATGGGAGATGATCTTGTCAAATTTAAAAAGTGAGAGAATACACAATTTCTCACAAATATCTCAACATCACAGTGTTGCTGCGTGAAACAGGCACATCATCAGGAACTCAGTCAAAACTCAGATCAAAGTCAAAGAGATCAAAGTTAGAATTTCAAGATCAAATTCAAGGATATCAAAGTCACAATTCTTAAATCAGTCAAATAGATCAAGGTCAAACAAATCAAAGAGATCAAAGTCAAAATACATTTTTTCAGTGGCCCTAATCTTCTTCCATAGTCTGTTGTCTAACGTAACATGGAAGGTTTCAGAAGGCAAAGAGGCGGTAAAGAAGTGGTTAAAAGCAAATACAGTTTTCATGCTGTATTTGAATTTAAAGCATGTTGGCGACTTGTCCTCTCCTTAGCTACAGTGCAGAATATAAACTAGGCCTCAAAAAATGACAAGATGTTTCAATGGTGAGATTTTACAAAAGCTGGTTAGACTACTGGTTATCTGGAAAAACCATGCATCATTTTCCTCTCTCTTTACACACAACTTCATGTCCCAGTGAAATGCAGTCAATTAGTGCTGTGACAGCAAGAATGTGGAAAACTTCAAGGGGTATGAGTGCTTTTGTAAGGCACTGCGTCTCTGCACTGTGCAAACGAATGCTACAGATAAAATGTTTCATGCATTTTCCAGTTCTGTGCAGCCCAGTAGCATAAAGATATTCCCTGGACATATTGTGTTTTCATGCTGTATTTGAATTTAAAGCATGTTGGCGACTTGTCCTCTCCTTACTTACAGTGCAGAATATAAACTAGGCCTCAGAAAATGACAAAAATAAATAAATAATTATGAAAATGTGTTGGGTGATTTCAACAGTAATGATACAAACAATCCACAGCAATCTCAGTAGAAAAAACAAAAAGGAATTGTCAAGTTGCCAAGTGAGATTAACCATAAATCACAATGAGAAGGAATCAGATCATGTTAGAGAGACGGATGGACCGACGCGCTTAAAGCTGCAGTACGCAACTTATGTAAAAAATATATTTTGTTACAATGTGTTGAAACCGTCTCCATGTTGTGACAGTACAGCATGAAACAGAGGATCTCTGTGAAAAAGCTCCTGTCTCCTTCCAGTACTAAATAGAAACAACCAATCAGAGCCAGGAGGTGGGTCTTAGCGCTGTCAATCACTCTCTGTGTGCATGCTGCTCACACCTGCCCCATTTCTCTCTGCTAGCTACAGTTTCTCCATTTCAGCAGAGCATACGGTGAATGGTAATGCTAGTTAGCATAGCCACCAATGGTTTAACGTGGAGTTGTTTCTCTGCCACTAGCAGTGCAGGTTGATTGACAGCACTAAGACCCTCCCCCTGGCTCTGATTGGTTGTTTTTTACCAGGAGTGGGGGATTTCTCCAGACGCCAATAGTAGCTCAAGTAAGAAGTGAAGAAACTTGATCTTTTCACAGATCATCCATCTCATATCACACTGCTACGACATGGTGACAGTTTTAACGAACATGTAAAAAAAAAAACTTTAATTTTTTTTTAAATAAGAGTTACAGGCTGCAGCTTTAACGGGAGTGAGTGGCGGAGCAGTGACAGCCAGGAAACCCCTCGTCTTACCAAAGTCAACAGGGGACTCGCAGCCAGGGGACCGGCGATTATGGGCTAGTAGTGTACACAGAGCAACGACAGGTAAGAAGAGAAGAGTAGAGTTAATTGACAAAAAGTTGTGGTGAATGAAAGAGGAATGACAACAGTGGAAGTGTGAAGTGTGTGACCTTTACAGAAGAAAAAAAAACAGGAAGCAACACAGGCAGCCTGTGCATCTACTTTTAGTTCAGTTTCAGGTTGTTTGAGCAGAACTGGTAGTTCTACATGCACTGATAATAAAGCATTAGGAAGGGAAGGTCAGTTAAAGACTCCTACGATGGATTAAGGAGAAAAACCTCCATGCAATGGAAAACCCTTCAAAACCGAACATTTTTTTTCCTTTTCTTTGAACAACCAGTTCCTCACAAGTATGTTTATCCACAAAAACAAGTCGGGGGAACATTAATATTGATTTCTATGGTTATACTTGCGAAAGCGTTACGAGTGAGATAGATTTATTACTGTTAAATGCAATGTGTTTCTATGACTGCTAAGAAACTTGTGGAGTAAAAATACCATACCAACTTTATTTATAAAGCACTTTAAAACAACCACAGCTGACACAAAGTGCTGTACATTAAAACACAACATAACAATAAAAAAAATAAAAAAAATAAAATAAAATAAAATAAATAAATAAAAAAACTCTTACAGTTTAAAAACAAACAAACATACAATTTAAAACTGGATCCCGCTGGAGTTGAAAGCCAAGTAAAATAGATGGGTTTTAAGACGAGCTTTAAAAGTGGACAGTGAAGGGGCCTCTCTGACCTGCAAAGGCAAGTCGTTCCATAACTTAGGACCCATGACAGAGAAGCCCTGTCCCCTCTGAGCTTCCTTCTGGATCTCAGTACCTCCAAGAGCAGCTGATCTGCTGACCTGAGAAACCGATAGGGCATGTAGGGGTGAAGAAGCTCAGAGAGGTAAGCAGGGGCAAGATTGTGTAGTGATTTAAAAACGAACATAAGAATTTTAAAATGAATCCTAAAATATACAGGCAGCCAGTGAAGTGAGGCCAGGACAGGGGTCACATGCTCCCTCTTTCGAGTTCCTGTCAAAAGTCCTGCAGCAGCATCTGAACCAGCTGCAGACGTGAGAGCAGCGACTGACTCCCAGATAAAGTGCGTTACAGTAATCCAATCGAGTCGAAATAAAAGCGTGGCTCACTGTTTCAAAATGCTGCCTGGAAAGAAAAGATTTCACTGATGCCAATCGCCTTAAATGATAAAAACTGGATTTAACCACGGCTCTGATTTGGCTGTAAAATTTGAAATCACTGTCCACCTTAAAACCAAGATCTGTAATTACAGGTTTAAAATAAACCTCTAAGGGTCCCAGGTCAACAGAGGAGGACTCACAGGAGCCACTGGGTCCAAACACCATCACCAAATAAAAACAAATAAACAGATGAATAAACTTGACAACATCAAACAAATATGATCTTTACCTCAACAAAAAAAAAAAAAGAATAAGCAAAAGTATAAGGGCCTTGCAGATTCAATTAAATTCAAAAATACTTTATTGACCCCAAAGGGAAATTAAATATGCGACTCCACGACCTGTCCTGGAAGCACAAACCGTACGTATTTACGCGCTAAAATATATAAAAAATAACCTTCTTGATATGCCCATCAAGAAGGGTATTTTAAGTTTGGTTTTTACTTTTTGTCATTGTAATCATATAACTAGTAGTTGACTCCAAGAAAACAACAAAAAGAGAAACGGTTTAAGCACAATTTGGTAGACTGATGCTTTCTGAAAAATGTTTAAAATTCAACCAAATCAAGCATGAGGAAAGATGGCGTGATACGTTTGTGTTTCCAATAAACACATGGAATATAGTCTTGTACATGTGATTATGTCTTTAATTAATCTCATAAAGATGTGATTGCTATAAAAACAAAGGTATTTGTTTTGTTCCTGATGAGTCCACCAGAGGGCGCATTGAGGGCGTAAATACCTTACAGTCAATTTTCTACTTAATTTCTTTCTCTCCTATTTTCCTTTATTTAACCAGGCTAAAACCCCATGGAGATCAAAATCTCAGGTGCAAATATAATCTTTGAACTAAATTATGACATTATTCACAAAGAGAATCATAACATTGTCTAGGAAAACAGGTCCTCAAGTATTTTAATTTTTATAAATATGTTACAAGTGTCGATGTACGCATCAAGAAAGATCCAGAAGTATTTCTTTCAGTGAGTCGACGTAGGGCTGGAGGATTTGGACCTAAATTTTATCATGATATTTTGTGGTATTATTATGATAACAATAAAAGTGACAATAAAAACTACAGCATAACACAGCAATTCAGGTCACCAGTCACATAAAAAATGTGATTTGTATCACTAAACTGCATCCATATTTTCAAATTTATTGATATTTGTTGATACTTGCATTGGAAAAAAAAGTGGATTAAACAACAATCCTGACAGTGTGAATTGTTTTGGGAGGTTTTAGACATTAATTGACATTTATTGTGACAATAAATCAAAAGTTCTTAACATGATAAGAAATTTATCACAATAAATGATAAGCGATACGATGCGATACAATGCAGATCGTGCAGCAACACGAGCTAATCTGCTTTGTTTTGGCGTCACGTTTTAAAGTGTCCCTACGGAACATTGCATTGTGCACTTAATTCCACACAAAAACAATCTGTTAGTGAACTGACATAAATAAATAACATAACTTAGTAGCTTAATACCTACTTGTGTTATTTTGAGAAACATGATCAGTGGACACAAGCTAGCGAAGCATTTTATGGCAACCTTTGACCCTTTCTGAGCACACAGTGTGTGAATTGTGTGTGTGTGTTTGCTACCTTGACCTCCAGGGTACATGCAGCGGAAGGCCCTCCCCAGCTCCTCGGCCTGAACCCGGCCAGCGGGCGTCAGCTCCCCGCCCCACTTCAGCACCAGCAGCAGGGACGGGCCGTCCTTCTTACAGTCTGGAAGCAGCAGAAAAACAAAAAATCCTTCACCTTCAGCACTGATTGTTGTTTAGCAAAGCATTTCTGTTGTATCTTGTAGTTAAAGTTGCGTCAAACTCAGCGTTCCTGAGTACGTCACATTCAACAAGCTGGGAGACGCAGAGAGAAGGACAGATAATGTCGTTATGCCGACTCTGGAGTATCAAGATGTCTCCCACATGAGACTGCTGAGAAATTATTATGACTACACAATAGCTCTCATTCTGATCAGGTTACAACTTCATCTGCACAGCGATAAAGATGATACACTGTCTGCAGGTGCTGGTTTTTAATCACATCTTCCAGTTTGACTACACTGGATCTACCAGCCATGATGGATGCTGATCTAAACATCAAGCTTAAAGCAAGATATACGGCAGCAGTAGAGTCTCGCAACGAATCTGAAAGGGCCTCTGACTGAAGATCATTGCTCTATGACCTCCTGGAATAATAGAACCTGCTTCTATCCGTCTGCTCTGGTCTTCTTCACAAACAGAAGCATTATGTTTGCTAATGTTTTTCTGAAATCCGTTGATTATTTTTTTGAGCACATATTGCTCAAAAAATTAGCTGCAGCCACGTGCAAAAGAAATAAAGACATTTGGAGAAAGAAGTTCCAAATATGGAGAGAAAAAAAAACAAGAAAAAAACAAATTGATGAGGACAAAAAAAAAAAAATCCAATACCTTGTGTGATGTCATCAAACACATACTTGCATAGCAGCCTGGGTTTGAGCGTAATGATATACACAACAGAAACGCGAAACAATAAAAAAACACAGATTATACAATTTTGATTCATCTATATTAAATGTGATTTTGACATATTTATAAAATTAGTTTGACTACTAACTTTAATTTTGTATTACGTTTGTCATGGACAAAACTACTTCAGGGCCACTAAAAGAAAACGAGACTTCTGACTTTAATCTCAGAATTTTATTAGATTAAAGTCAAAATTTTGGGGGGAAAAAAACTCTGATTTTTTTTCCCCCCCAGTGGCCCTGGTCATCTTCTGTACAAAACATATGACCTTGTGATATTTCAGTTTTTATTTTTTAATACAATTGCAAAATATTCTACATTTCTGGGGGGTTTTTCTGTCAAGATGGGATGCTGAGTGTACATTCATGAGAAATAATACGGACTTTTTTCATTTTATGAAATGGCTGCAATGCTTTAGAAGGAGTGAAAACTTTAAAGGCGCCTGAATGCTTTCGGAAACCCAATGACAAACTAAAAGTGTTTATTTCTACCTTCTTCTTCGCTGGAGGCTTTAGGCTGGCCGTTTCGAAGGTAGGTCAGCTGGACCTTCCTGTTGATTCCAGAGAAATGTCCGTACCTGAAACAAACATTAAAAAGAGACAATAAAAATTTTTTAAAAAAGTTGGAGAAAAGTCGGAATGCGCCTCTCGGTTTTACGAGTTTTGTTTAAATGTGCAACACTAAAACACACATCTAGGCTCCATTCCAGGTTTCTTACAACACAAGCTGAAAACAATAAAAAGCCTTCAGGCCTGACACACGGGTAAAACACGAGGCTAATGCTGGTATTAGCAGCTGGTTTGATGGGAACTCTGTTACTCATTGGGTCCTTCAGAGTTAAACATTTGTAGCAAAGTAGTTCCAGCTGAACTCCAGACACGGCCTTGCTGAGAAACGTCATGTTGAGCTCTTATTAAGGATCTGGCTCATTCTGCTGACTAGTGACTGCTTGGTATTTGCCGACAGGTCAGGCAGATAGGCAGAGGTCTCAGAAAGCAATTTTATTCTGGAAGCTGAGGCAGGAAAAAAACATGAGTACAAGGATGATATAGATAAGCCAACTTAGATGTCCTCTACAAAGTAAGAAAGGGGCCTCTGTTTAAAAGAAATCTAATTAGATTTGTGCTTTTGCCTGAGGAGCACAAAACAGAGAAAAAGAGCAGATACATCCTGGTGGCAAAATGCGGATGTTTTTAAATGGGGTGTCCCAAACGCAACTTTTTCATTTCCGATACGATACAGAAATCGCATCGTTAAGTATTGACCAATTCCGATATTTACCCGATACAATATCAGCACAAATCAAACATACTTTTATTACTTATTCTGGACTGTGGACTGTTAGAAAAGGCTTGACCAAGAGATTATGGGGCCGACTAAATGCTGGGGCGGAGTGTTTATATCGAAGACTTTAGATGCAGGCCGATATTATCAGATGCTCGTTTTTTTTCTGGCTGAGACGATATTAGACATACATTGAAAGATGCAAATAACGCCATTTCATTTTTTAAATAAGAAAAACATTTTATTTCATAAAATGCATAAACAGCATTCATTAAAGGAATGCTGTTTATTCGAAGAAAAAAAATATTTTGATTGTGAACATGTGACAGGCTCAGCCCTTTCTGCTCAACGTCACACAGCGTAGGGCGGATTAGGTGATTATTTTTTGTCTTAAATGCAAAATGTGTACATTTTTTGTAAAATTTTGGCTTAATTACCGCTCTGAGTGTGTTGTTCTTTCAGCAGATGGCCTATACTCCAGTTAACAATTAATCAGTTACTAAATTAGTTGATTATTTTAATCGATTAATCACAATTAATCACAATCACAATTAATCTGATTAATCGATTCACTCCTGGTTTTTATATATCTTAGAAGTTATTATGAACTTATCCTCTTTATGCTACCGCCCTGCAGTTGACCATTCAACTCCAAATTTAATATCAGATGGTGAGCCGAGCCCACAAGACGACAAGCAATGGAGCACCAACACCAGAACGAAGGCAGGAGTGAGGAGACATTAGGGGACTTGGAGTCCAGCTGATGTGTGGTGAGGACAGCATGCACATTAAGGGGTAAAACACACTGATCTACACACGCAGGAACACAGTGAAATCATCATTTGACTGTGTATGAGTCAATTATTAAAGCCTAAAATAAATGGAGTTTAGAGAAAAAGTGTACAAAACATTAGGAATGCTTGGTATATTTTATTCTAACACTGTACGATAAAATATACCACAGTAGTGATATATTCACAACAGCATAAACTTAAAAATGTATTTTTATAGGTGGAATCCGAAAAATCCCAGCTATTGTTCTGGTGAGGAAATTTTTGAAATGCTCCTAATAGTTTGTACACCATGTTGACTAAAACCGCATCCTTCAAAGTGAAGAAGGGAGAGGGTGCGTACTGATTCACATTCAAGCTGGATTCCCTTGTGGAGAAAGAGAAGGACGGATGGGAAGACCGGAGAGATAAAGGAAGGGGGGAGGAGAAGAAGAAAAACAGACAGTTAAAGTCAAGATGAGAGGATGGTGATTTCATGGTACACAAGTGTTTGGTAGCGAGCATGAAAAAGATGAATGGGCCCTGCTGAGGTGTTGAAAGACGATCTGCGGAGGTCGAGGAGCCCGCTAATGAAAGCTGTCCCCGGAAAAACCACAGAGCGATGACGGACGGTCCGTGTGTGTGTGTGTGTGTGTGTGTGTGTGTGTGTGTGCGTGTGTGTGTGTGTGTGTGTGTGTGTGTGTGTGCGGCTGCGAGTTCGTGTCACAGGTGAAAATGTCACACTCACATTTCCAACACTGTCTTGAGTTGCTCCAGTTTGGATTTCTTCTCCTCGATCTCGCAGTCGTTGTGCTGACCGAGTTCGACCAGCAGCAGGCGGGCGATGTCCAGCACTTCCTGGAATCACAGCAGCTTTTATCCGCGACTGACAACGGAGTGTCCGATTTCCCTGCCAATGAGCAAATCATTCCCTCTGCGCTGGACTCGACTACGATTAGACAGCATGAGCTCATAGCCCCTCTTTGAAAAATGCAAATCATATTCAATTAAATAAATAACAATAAATAAATAATAAAATATACATAAAATTTATTTATTTTTTAAATAGTGTCACCCCCAACTTTTACTAGCCTGGTCTGGCCACCCCTATTCAATTTTTAACATGTACCGTTAGTGAAGAAACATTTTTCCTGTTGAAACACAGGAAAAATGCTTCAATTTGTTACTTTAGTAAAATCTTCAATTCTTCAGTCTAAAATCTGGCAAGCAGTAACTATCACTGAACATAAATTCATCATTTTTACCGAATACGTTTCTTGAAAACACACAAAAGCACAAAAGCAAACTCTTACCGAACTAAAATACCATTTGGGTATTTTATTCAATCATTCAGGGGAATGATTACACAACATGTGACTTCCATAGTTTTTAAAAACAACGACATGCAAATCTCTGCATTTACGTTGGATTTTCACAGGCTCAAAGTACCTGCAGAAACTCTCAAAGGAACTTTAAATTAACGCGACTTTAAAAAAAAATTAAAAATTGAGACTGAAAAAATGTTGCTACCAATCACAAGCTATCAATTTCACTGAAACTCATAAAATTCAGATGTCCTAGTTGAAGTTTCTTAATTTTTCAATAGTCTGCCCTAAAACCTGGGTCCTTAATGGAGACAGTTTAAATGAACTCTCCTACTTTTGCCATGAAAAGAGTTGAACCAAGTCAGATTTATTATAGAAACGTTTGGACGGCCAATTTCAGGGAGAATTTTCACTAAACTAAGAGATTTACAAAATAAATTATGGTTTACGTTTAATTCATCCATCCTGGAAAAATATGAAAATAAATCATTAAAACATTTCAATAATTTTGTGATGAGTCTTTGTAAAGTTTTGACTGGAAACGTAGCAGCATATGAAGAAGAAGGGAACGAACACTGTCAAACAACATTTACACTGAAAAATTATTGATATAAGACAATTACTCACCTGCAGCTGTTTGGGCTTTTTTAACTTTAGCTTGCCCGTCTTGTATCCTCCATACTTCTTAAACAACTCAAAGAAGCTGTTTAGGCAAAACACAAATAAATATATTGTATTTATGGACACAGGAACATGAAGCTGCATTTTGGACAGATTTCAATTTAATAAAACACATAAAATGCAAGTTAAAGGCAGGAATTGAAAGATTCCACAGAAACTTGAGAAAACGGACGATGTCCAAGTTTCTTATCAAGTTGATAAGCAACTTGATGTGAGATTCGTCCTTGAGTCCATGTCTCTGTGTAAACTCATGCAGTATTTTGTATGATTACCGTAATAACAGAGCAGTCTCACAAAGAACATTTATCAACAAACTAATTGTAGAGGCCAACTATTAGATAGGAGAAAATGCAGAGACCTTAAGGTGGAAGGGAAGCGACTTACAGAGGATGACGGACCTCCATTTTCATCTTCTGCTTTGGGGTCCGATCTCCATGACGAATGATGGCGATGACGCAGCGCAGCTCCATCCTTTTAAAAGAAATATTAAGATGGAGGAGGACAAGAATTAATGTAAAAATCATTTTGTTTTATATATATATATATATATATATATATATATATATATATATAAAATACATCCAGCTCTACAAACCCATAAGCAAACTGCGATATTTTCCTGAAGTATTCACACCTCTTGAAGTTTTTCATATTTTGTCATTTTGCAACTAATTTAGACAGATTGTATGCAACAGGGCAACACAAAGAACATAACGGTCTAAAAAGAACGTTGTGGCAGCCATTTGTATTCACCCGCTTTAGTCCGATACCCCGCAATAAAATAAAATAAAATGCCTATGTGATTCAATGTTGACAGTTTAAAAGAGAGATTTATTATGTTTTGTACAGATTAAATGATATAAATGACTGTCAAAGGCAGCTGGATGCCTTCACCGCGGTGTTTTGTGCATCGTACGTACATGGTTCCTGAGGTTGTCGGGACGATGGGGATGTCTTCAGCCTCCATGGGGATGGACCAGGGGATGTGCAGCTGGGGGGCCAACTCTCTCATCACCATGTTCCTGGTGAAGAGGTCAGCGTCTGATTTATTCATGTAGTTCATTCAAAACACAACAGCTGACCAGAGTGCTTCAAAGTTACAACAATCATGAAAATAGAAAATAGATTTTTTTTTTTAATGGGGCAAATAGATTAGATTCCCTGAGAACATTTAATGTAGTTTCTATCAGACTGTAGAAGTTATGTAATGAAGCTCCAAAAGTTAATTACTTAATTTGTTACTGTAACAGGCCTAAATGCAACTGTAACAATAAATAAATAAATAAATAAATAAATAAAACAAGAGTTTTATTTATTTGTGGGTGTATATAAATGAGAGCATGTGCATGTGTTTTGTTAATGTATCTTTGTGTGTATATACATTTACATACACATATTTTGCATCTATATTGATATTTTCATATTTACTTTTCTAGTTTAGCTTGTATGGTGTTTGCAGACTGAGGCAGAGTCTCAACCGTCATCATGGACCAGCTCCAGCGTTGTGGACATGCGCAAAATTTCCATAAACAATATCATGCAGGGGGTCTACATTTGTAAATCTGATTATGATTAAGTCAGTGAATCACCAGTTATGAACCTCACCGAACATCACTGGGTGATTTTTTTCCCCACAATGTCCTGTTTTTTTATTCCGTTTTTCGTTTCTGTTACTCTTTTATATCCCACTTGTGAGGCTAATAAAGGATTATTTTATTGTATTTCATCTGACCAAGAGTCACTATTGAGCGCAGTGCCACCTACCCCAGGACTTTGGCACAGTCGTCGTAGTACTTCATGGAGTTTTTCACAAAGCTGAAGCCGTTCACGTCACAGACGTAGGAATGGCCGTTGGCTCGCAGCAGATCGAAGCCACACACGGTTTGCTTTGAAAAACAAAACGCATCTATGCATTAACTTTTTATTTCTTAAACATGTCTATATTATAACTGACTGGCATGTTGAACAAAAAGGCACTGCCAAAAAAACAACAGCAACTTTATAAACAGCAGCAATTGGAGTTTAGACCAAAAATAAGGAGGAAAAGAAACAAGAGAATCCAAAGGATCTGGAATAAACAGAACATCTGGTGCGACTTCTGCGTAAATGTGAGATGTGTCTAAAATCTTTGTAAAAATTAAAGCATATTCTTATTGGCATACATTTTTTACAAAGCAAATTTGCTTCAAAGTGCTCAACAAAGTTTAACAAATCAGTTCAATAGCTTCCACTTTACAGAGTTTCACCTACAAACTCAGATTTGTTGATGTTCAGAAATAAGTTTACAGGAAGTTCTGAGTTAAATAAATAAAATAAATAAATAAATAAAAAAGTGCTGAATAATTTCCAGGTACCTTGAAGGCAAGGCAGACCTTGCGGGCCACCAGTTTCTCCATGGCGGTCAGCATGACGGGGTAGCGGATCTCCTTGCCCTCGCTGTCTCGCTCCACCTTACCGTCCAGGGCTGGAGACTTCCTGGCCTCGGCGTGGGCGTAATCTGGGCCCACCGTGTAAACCTGACACCATCGGGTGAAGCATGCAGGAAGAAAATCACTTACAATATCTAAAACCTCCCCCACCCCACAATTATAATACATATGTACTTACAAGCTTATTGAGTATGGAGCTAAATAGGCGCCAATATCTTTTTGAGCTGCTTCACTTACGTTATGAAGAATTTTATATTATCATAGCAAAGAATACTGGTGATGTTATAAAGATATTTCTAATTTGCCACAGTTCTGAATGCAACAGAGGAATGTTTTGTCCAGCTGCTTTCAGTCATGATGTCATCTGAAGCCCCGCCCCCACACCTAGCAGGGCCCGATGTTTGAAACTGAAAAAAAAAAAAATCTGAAATTTTAAAATGAATTTGGAGAAAAAAAAAAGATAGTTTTGTTTTGAATCATTTTTTATTTTTGTAGTTTTAAAGTTATTGTTTATTTTCAAATTTCTTTTTTCCAGTTCAATTTTATTTTATCAAATTCAAATTTTTTTATTTGATAAATTTTTCAGTTGACATATTACCTTGCACTTTCAAAAAAAATTTTTTTTTTTTTTCCCAGTTTAAAATATTTTTTTCAGATTAAAATATTTTCATCAGTAAGATTTCTGGACCTAATTTATCTCCATACAAACCCACTCTGCCCTTCACATCAAAATCAAAAGGCAGGCTGGTGTCCACACAGTACCTTCACATCGGTGCCATCAGTCGGCATGAACTCCTCGTAAATGTACGATCCAGTTTTTCGCACGTTGCTCTCTGGGGAATAGACACTGCTGCGACTTCCAATCTAAAATAAAAATATAGCGATAAACACAGGCCATACGAAAATAGAAAACCTCAAATGTTGTTTTATAGAAGTCGCTTGGGTCAATAGCACGCAGGTGTAACAGAACAGAGCACAAGAGCTACCAACCAAGGAAGCTAATTAAAAGAAAGCACAACTAACATCAAACTTTTTTCTTTAAAACAAACCTTTACAAATGGCAGAAATATTGTTTAAACTGCTTTTATTTCAACAATTTTTTCTGTCAGTTGACCAGAAATCAAAGTTGAAATAAATAGCAGCTGTAAAACAAGATGGTAGTTCTTGTGTGGGTTTACATCGCTCTGAAACCCCCAGAAGTGGATTGGTGAGAGACAAAAATAAAAAATCCACATTTTCCAAAAATCTAATCTTAAAACAGAGAATTAGATCAATGGAGAAGGCTGACAGCAGCTACCTTTCTGAAGAGCCTCTGACTGCCTCCCCCTGCAGACGTTGGGTAGTAGATGTAGACGTTGTGGTCCTCTGCACACACAGGCTTCTCCACAAAGGGCTTAGGGAACACCTCCCCGTTCACCTCCACATGGTCCTCCCCCTCCACCAGGTTGCACTCTGCACAAAGTGAGCGGCCGTGTTTAAAGGCAGTTCAACAGGAAGCCTTTACCAGTGAACGCATGAAGAAACAGTGAAAACGGCAAATAATAACATGAGAAAATGTGGATTTGTTAGAAACAACAGATTTTTCTATATTTAGTTACAAACTGACAAACTGACTATTACATGATGAACCCTTAGTAACTAAGCAAATCTAAAAATATCAACTGTAATTTAAGGGGGCAGTATTATGTATAGTGCCATTTTATATAACGATCAAGCAACTATGTTACCTTCAGTTATAAAAATGCTGTCAAATATGACTTAAAAGAAATTTTACTTTGTAATTTAGCATCTTAAAACTGGGCCTCTGTCTCTTTAAGAAACTCCTGTTCTTTCTGAAACTCCACCTACAGGAAGTCATCCCAACATGGCTCCTCTATTAACCCTTTAACAACGTTTTTACCAGCATTTCACTGAGAAGTAGTTTCTATGATGAGCGCAAGTTCCACCAGGTGTTTGCTAATTGCTGCTGGCTAGTCTGAAGGAGCTGAGTGTGGGAGTTGAAGGAGAGAGCTGCTCTGTGAAGCGGAAACTTGGAAACTGCAGCTCAGAGGAGGAGCTTCATCCTCAAAGGCGGAGATAGATCCACCCAGGCATTTTGTACAGCTGAATGGTTGCCATGGAGATTAAAAGATTTCTCAAATAAGGATGAAAGAGTCGAGGTAAAAATCCAGGTATGTTTTTGATGAGGGAATAACATGAAGTTAAACTTAAAAAAGCTTATTTTACATAATACTGCCTCTTTAAAGCAGATCTTGCTGTAGACTTTTTGGCACAAACTCATTTATTTCTTTCCTGCTAATCTGCATAAACAATCTGCATCATTTCACTAACACTGCTTATTATTTTTTTAAAAGACGATGACGTTCTCACCTTCAGGATTGTCAGGGTCTCTGTTTAACACGCCGTAGCGAGGCAGGTCGATCCCCTCTTCCTGAAGGATCCGATACACTTCCCTCCTAACATCGGTAATAATATCACAGACAACCACAATACAGTGAATTTGTGCAACATTCATAGTGATCCTCTGTGTTACCAAGAGCAGGAAGTTGAAGACAATAAAGGGAAAGTCTGTAAAAACAGCAATTATGCGACTTTCTCAAGAACATCTCATTACTAAGACTGGGAAAAGATTTCCTAACTACAAGCCAGAACTGGACAAGAAAAAAACTTTTTTTGTTGTTTTTTATTTTACCAAAAACTGCAAATTAGAAAAAAATAATGTAATCTCCAAATTTAACTGTCAGATGAAATAACTTTATTATTTTATTATTATTTTTTCTGGTTTTTGAGACTCTCACCTGTCTTGAATGAAATACTGCATGTTGAGATCATTGATGAGCATTGGATTCCTGAGCTTAGCATATTCCACAGCTTTGTCAAGAGGAAAACCTGGAAAGCAAAAGAATATGTCACATTTTAGATCAACTTGAATTGACATAACAAGGATTTACTAAAAATAAAAAACAGCATTTTTTTCTTTTTTCTAGAGAGACTCAAACTGCTTTTTGTTGCGTAAATCAGCCTTTTTTTCCAGAACAAGCAACAAGTGATTCATAGAGATAATTGCACTGTGTTTCTGTCGTTCTGGTCGTACGAGTCCTGAAGAGGTTTTGGGTAAACATCGCCTTCTCCCTTTCCTGGAAAAACTGCATCTGCAGACGATCGTGTTCCCTGATCTCCGTCAGCTAACGTTTTTAAAAATAGAGCGGAAAAACACTGCATGTGACAAACTGACTGCAACATGAGTTGTAGATTGTTACCGTCGTCTGAGAATTAATCAGACTTGAAACTCTTAAGATAAACTCATTTATCAAAACGCAGAGATCGCCATGAAAAGTATGGAAGTAAAAATAGGATGAAACTGGAAGACTGGATTAGTGTCAGGGAGATGTTTAAAGTAAAGTCAGAGGAAGCACAAAAAACTGCACATAGTTATTTAAACACCAACGTTTTCACTCAGCCGCCTGTAATGGAAATGCAGAGTTCACCTTTGGAGTGGAAGGAGATGAGGCAGTCACAGAGTGGCCATTTCTCCACAGGCTCCTCCAGGATCACCTCCTCAGGGAAGATGACGACATCGATGTAGTCAAATTTACAGAGTCTCTCCAGGATCTGAGTCATGGGCTTCGACTTGGACTTCTTCATCATGGCACATATGCCCACAACGATCTGTCGCTCTGACGGCTGGTGGAAGGAACAAGGGTAGGCGATGCAATCAGGAAGTGTTGCTTATTCATGGCTTTATTTCGACTGGTTAACAACTTTGTTTAAGATACTATGTATGACAGTAATAAATATGTATTAAAAACATCTACTGTTAAGCTGTTTGTGAAATTGTAAAATCCATCTTATGTTCATTAACCTAGAACAAAAGTAGCTTTTAATAAATGGGAAAATTGCCGTCAAAAGCATGCCTGCTTTTGACGGCAATTAAAGAAAAGTGAGAAACTTTTTTTTGAGGATTCTCTTACTTTTACTTAATCCAAGAGTTTGCGGAGGTTTATTAATTGACCTCATAATGAAAGGAAACAGAAAAGGTCGGATAGTTTTAGCCAAATTTGATATTTTAGATTTTTTTAAGATAATGGCGGATGAAAGTTAATTTTAAACGGTTGCTATATCCAACATGGCTACCAGATGGCAGTTACTGTTACACATGAGACCTTTAACATGGTTTATATACATATAAACAGAACTGAATCTAAATGTTGCATCACTACGTAGCCTCCCTTTGCAGACAAAATGGTTCTTTTTCCAGTGATGTCAGGAAAAGGCCGTCACAAATGCAGACTTGTGGTGTGTGTTCATTTTATTTATAATTTTTCTTCATTGCATGAACAGACTTTACTGGCTGTAGCACAATCCCTCCTTTTATTTCACAGTGTTGCTAATAAATGTGTCCAATTCTGAATGTTGCTGCTGCAACTGCGGCGAATGGAAATGCAGTGGAGGAAAGGAGAGGACCCAGATGGTACAAGAGAGACTCGACAACATGACAGCTGTCACTGCTTCATTTTGCACACAACAGCCTGTTGATTATGGTGAAAAGTCTGGTAGTGTGTGGAGCCGCTACGGCAAACCCCTTAGTGGGTTGTGTCACAAGATGTGACCATTTTCTGAAGGCAAACTATCGAGGAAATTATGATCTATTTTGCCACTTTCTCTAAGATGAACAAACTCCTCTGTCTCACAGCTCCTGGAAGATGGAGATTAGGTTATCACATCATTAACTAAGCCGCTATTCTTTCAGTAGGCCTGAAAATGTCACCATTCTAACCGTAGCTGATCCAAACTTTTTATTAGTGCTGTTTGTTGTTGACGGGATTCAGCTACTCAGGTTCAGAAAGTGAATATGCTGAAAGAAAACTTGGTGTTTAAGAGTAACCGAGTAAAATTACCACAAACAGCCCTTCTGTCTTACAATTATCCATCTCTGTTCCCAAGCCAGGTTTTAAATCTTGTTTCCAATTCTTCATCTATTCCCCTGTTTGAATGTTACTCTTCTTCTGTTGATTTTTAAAAACTTCATTGCTCTCTTATTTGATATGTATGATTTTGGTGATGGCACTCATCAAAATGTAATGTTCGTTCAGTTGTTGACTGTATGGGGTTTTCTTTATAACTTAGTAATTTTGTGTTTTTATTACGTAAAGCAGCTTGCTGCTGAAATGTGCTATAAGAACAAACTTGATTGATTCCTTTTGCCAGGATATGACTGGCTCTTTTCCAAAACCCCTTTGGTTGTTACCAGGCAGCAACGTGATGTCATTCACTTCTCTCACTTACCGATTCATTTTCATATACCTCCATGTCGTCCTGACGAAGCATCTCGTTCTTCATGCCAGCCTCCATTTGGCCCATGTCTTGCTCATCCTCTTCACAGCCAATCACAAAGCGGGGCACGTCTCGACGAATCCGCCCCCGTTCTTCAACTGGTCCGGGTCCGTTGCAGGGCTCGGACATCACAAACCCGGGCGAAACATGACTCCTTCAGGAGGACCCTCCCTCACCAAGGGGTTCAGCTAATGATGGTAGCGTTGAAGGCGGCTGGTTGGCTGATACTGGAGAGATCTGCTGACGAAGCAAAAAGTGATCCGCCGGCCTCTTCCGAGGTCGCTGATGTTGGTGGACTCAACACGACACAGGCTGAGGTAGATCGAGTATAAAGCGAGAGCTGCTGAGGTAGATGGAAGGGTATTTCAGCCTAGAAACTCCTTGTGCCATGTGTCAACATTTGCTCACCATATAATCTTGTGCTGCGGGACAAAAAGACAAAAAAGAAGAAAAACAAACCTGTTAAGAAACGAGGTCAACACAATTCAGCTAAGCAAATAGCTTATAAACCACTGTGTTGATACACGTTTTATTTGGGAAATGAATACCAATGGTGTAAGATCAGCAGAACAAAAAAAACCCAGTTTCTCCAAAAAAAAAAAAAAAAGGTCAGAAAAACTACTGGCATCTGGAAAAGGTTTATTCCAATTGATCAAAATTCTGACTGCAATGAAACCCAATTGTCTTAACAGACAAATAACCTTCAAGAACTTAAGGCATACAAACACCTCTCTTCCACTGAGCGGTATGGTGAAGTTGGGTACTCTATGTTATGGTTTGACGTATTTACGATGGCGTTTCCTCCGCCAGTTGGACTTTCACTAGGCAGCCGGGGGTTAAACCTAAACGCCAAATGCTGCGCCATGCTAGTGCGATGACAAAGGGGACACACTAATATGTCTTGTACTTGTTGCAATCATCTAGCTTTTTCTGCCCTCCAATGAATCAACTGTGTTGTGTGACCTATCCATACCACACCACTGTCCTATGGACCTACAACAGAAGGAGGCCCAGGAATGATGCGTGATGTGTCGGCTGTATGGCTGCTTTTACAATCATTTATTCATTTTGCCCTTCATCCTTGGGCCACCAAAGATAGATCTTCAGAGTTTTCTGTCCTGGGCCATTCTTTCTTTTATTTTTTGACATCTGTCTCTAATGACTTTTATTTGACAGTGAATTGACAGAAAGTAGGTTGTGAGAAAGGGAGAAGACATGCGGCAAAGGTCAACAGGCCGGGACCTGAACCTGTGATGGCCACGTAGAGGACTGAGATGTCTGTGAACCGATGGCTCGCTTTTCCTCTGCGCCACTGCCGTCCCCCATCATCAGGTCTTTCTTGAACAGCCTCTCTTTCATTTGCCTAAGAGTGTCTGGCGATGTTGGTTGGTGGTTTGCTAAGAGTGTGTCCTACCCAGAACCATCTTTTCTTCCCAATTTCACAATGGAAACAGATAAAGTCACGTACCGAACCACACCAACCCATGCTGCTCAGTGGAAATGAGGCAATAGTCGATGTCAAATGTCAGTTTTCAAGGGACCGTCTCCTGTCTGTTACAGATGTTGCCCTTTGTTCATCACGTCTTTTTCAAATGAATGGGTTACTGTGACGCCTCTGCAGATCTTCATAGTAATGCAGAGGAGGTAATTCAGCCATTTGAATCAGCTGTGCTGAACCTGGGACATCTGAAGCATGAAGAATTAGACATTTTACCAGCTGATTTCTTTCCCATAGTTGGAAGGTCTTTCACACCGTTTGCAATGTTATGAGTTGATGTAAGATTATGCAGATTTGATATGCTTTTGGAAAAAACTAAGTTTTTTTTTTTTTTTTTTTTTTTTTTAGATCAACAACAGAAAAAAATAGTTACATTATGCTTACAGACACAAATGGTTTATCAAAAGGTTTACACAAGCTAAAATGTGGTCACACAAGTAGAGCAAGTAGAGGGGTTGTAAAAATAAAAACTATTTTAATTATCCACTGTCTCTTAAAACCTCGGCTATCAGTGCAGGAGCTAATCATATATTATTTATAAACTGAGTTTTGAGACAAAAGTAAATTCAAATCAGGTTTCTCAGTCTTGATCTTAACCACATTCTATCACTATTCAATATGACAGAACATCTTTTACTCCGTCTGAGTCGCATTCGGTTTCTAAAGACTTCGTGCTGCTGTTTGTTGTTGCCATAACGACAAGATTCCAGCCAGAGTCAGCATGTCCTCTGGTTAAGTCGTGTGTGTATATTATATTGCAACACATAACTCCAGTGTCCATCTGAGAAGCCACTACTTTTAAGACTGTTATGTTTGTTAATTTATGCTCCTAACCTACTTTTCCCTCCTAGATGGAGTCACCAGGAAGTCCATCAATTAAATGTCACATTTTGCCTGCATTATTCCAACAGCCTCAACATCCCATGAATCTTCACCAGACACCACACAAATTTCCTTTCAGATTTATATCTAGATTTATATCTAGATGCTACTGGTGCTTTATTTCACTGTTGCTATGGTGTTCTTCTAGCATTGTTCCCCAAACCTTAGGGAGTGGTTTGGTTACATCAGACCATAACAAATCCTCCTCCAAGTAGTCGGGAATCCTGTCTTCCTAACAGAGTCCTTAGCTTAGCACATTCTGGGAATACAAGAAATCAAGGAGAAAAAGTAATAGCTGGAAATCCCTGCAGATCATCAATCATTGCTGATGGCTTTCTAACCAGTTTTCTTTTCAACAACTTTAGAGAAACATCCAGTCTTTGTGACGACTATCTTCATTGTGCCATTGTCTCCACATAAAAATTGGACTTTTTGTTCCATTCATCTCATTTATGTCACAAAAGAAAAAAGTGTTTTAACTTATAATTTTACTATTAGGAACCATTGAACACATTCCAACCCAATCTGAACCCATTTTAGTTTGATGTTTTGTAAAAATGTCTGCTCATTATCTGAGTGTTTGATAACATGAGCAGAATTCTGGTTTGAAACAAAATACTACAATAATGTTTAGCAAGCTACACTTATCTCCAATAGGAAAGAAAATGGGAAAAGATTACAAAGCCCCAAGTGCAAGAACAAGACATGCAAGACCCATATACATACAGTCACACACAGATGGGAACTGATCCAATAGAACAACTAAAAAAAGAAACTGAAATGCTTAGCTGCCAAATTATATTACACACACACAGACACACACACACACACACTCGTGTCCAAGACATTTTGATGCAAGGTTCAGTTCGAGTTGCCCTTTGAAAGATCCATTGCGAGGAGTATGCAACTGTAAACAATCAGGAAAGATTCCCGGGAAATTAAGACTGAGTGTGGGAACCTCTTAACTGCGGTACAATCCTATTCAGATCAATTAAACTTTAATTGCTTACATGTTCCCTTGTGACTGAGCAGATTCCAACGTGGTAAAGTTAAATAAGTATCATTTTTCTAACACCTACCATCCACTCTGGTGAAGACTCCTGCCACAGCAGACCAGCAAAAGCAGAGTAATAATTCCTTTCCACTCGCATACAGTACATGGAGATAACTTCACAGGACCAGTTAAGGATTCTGGCAGCTGAAGAGTCGACTCAATCCCCTCTCGTGTTCTGAACTTTCTGCCCGGACATACCTCATCTGGGTCCCGCATGCCACTCTGGCCTAACCTTGACACCCAGAAATAACCGTGTCCTCTGCAGGACAGGAACTAGGAGGTGGAGCCCAATCTTGGAGTGTGATGGGTCCCATCGACGCGCGCCCCCACCACCCACCTCCAAAACATAACTCATCACCGCTAACCTCTCAGGCGATGACAGGTCACACTAAAGCACAGATCCTTCTTGCGGGACTGGGGTCACTGAACACTGACAGAGATAAACTCGTAAATGACATAACCCTAAGCTTGATGTGATGTGAATCCTGAGTCGGACTTAACTAAACCAAGCAGATCCAACGGTATACGCTGGAAAAGCGGGCAGAACAACCACCCAATGAAAAACCGTTTACACCAGGCTATTCTCATCATTAGAATAGCGAACAAGGCAGGAAGTGTCTCAGCTTTCATTTGCTCGTGCCTCATCACCGCTCCTACCAAAACACTTGGGTATACTTTACACACACTGAAGTGCAATGGCTAGTTCCGTTTCAGGACTAAATGTAATATGGAAGGACTGATTTTATTACTTCAGTGCATGACATACTGACAAAACAGTGCTGGACCATATACACTATCTAGAAACCTACTTTGTAGGATCAAAATACCTGGAAGGAAATGTCTGATTCTACATTGCCTTGTTTCCACTCAGCAGCTTGGCATGTGTCCGTTTGCGACGCTATTTTTTCAGTTTTCCTTGTCGCAGGACCAGTACTGCACCATTTCTGGCCTGCCTTCAGCTCTAAGTCCATAGGACGAAGGTACGGTACGGTGAAGGCGAAGTTACTACCGCAAACATCACACATTTGGGTTCCTTCAGAAGCTTTGCAAATATCCAAGAGAAAAATCTAAGCATCAATAGTTGACCCACAGAAGTGAATGCAGAGAGCAGAGTATTTTTTTGGTTCAACCGGATTATTGGCTGCTAGAAATTCCTCCTTCTGAAACAGTAAACCCCAGACTAAAGTCAGTAACACACCAGGACTTGAGTCTTAACAAATCAGTCCAAAAAATTGTTTTCTGTTGTGTATACATGTAAAACCACACGTCTGTTCCTTCAGACATCCTAGTCGTCAACTACCGAGACAAAAATCGAGGAAGAGTTTAGAAGTAATAGAAACAGAAGTCAATACCACATTGGCACCATATATAATTATTCTAATACCACATATGCGATATTGAGATTGAAAAGGTATGTTTGGAGAGTAGTAATTGTTGGCTAGTATATTTCAAGTGTTAAGAACTTGCAAGTTTCATGCCAATGTAGAGTTTCACTGGTTGGACAGTGAGTCATGGCAGCAGATGCTCACAATTCAATTCAATTCAATACTTCATTCATCTCAAAGGGAAATTAAATGGTGTCATAACTCATGTCATCCAATTAGCTTCAAAGATGCTGTGGACAGGAAGGATCTCAGGTTGCAGTCAGTCCTGTAACAAATCAGAAGAATCTCTGACTGAAGACTCATGACCGTCAAGACATGCCAAGAGCTTGATTTCAGGTCAACAGATTATATTTCACAGCAACATGTCCTGGATGACACCATCAGTTGTTGCCAACCACTGCTAATCCATCTCATTTGCTTTTGCCGCTCCACTTTCAATCTCCATCTGGCCATACGGTTGGAAAACCAGGCATCGATCACTTCTGATCGATGGAAGTGATGGGTTGAACTTATTATAGTAATTGTGCAAAAAAGCCATGCCTCACCAAAAACAAATGTCACAAATGACATTACCGAGAATGCTAAAGGCTACAGAGTGATGGAAGCACAGGTGAGAGGAAATAACAGTGAAGTCAGCGGTGTGGTTGTTTTGTAAAGGTTTCAAAAGCGTAGTAAAATATGTATAATATGAAATATTGGTAAATATTGCTTATCGGCCATAAGAGCAGTATTAATATCACATATCAGTCCAAATTTATACATCTGTGCATCCTTGGATACATCCCTAGTCAGTACAGTCTTTATGTTTACACCAAAAAGATACTTGTATCTTTACGATGTTTGTAAACATCTTGAATTACTAAATAATACAGCACTGACATACATGACTGACTCCATGAGTCTGCCTTAAAACTTCCCCTGCAAAGGTGTTGCTTTTTTTCTGACGTTAAAACACACAAGTGAGCTGTTCGTCTGCTGTGTGAGCAGAAAGAATCTGCAAGTTCTGTCAGGACTGCAAGGTAATTTCTGCATCTTTCATGCATGACTGTCCATCCCGCTGCTCACTTTCCCCAAGCTTTCTTTGAATCATTTCCCACGACACGAGGAGATATCCAGCAAAGCATTTCCAGCAGTTCACTACATGTGTAAACAGTACCGATGGAGAGAGTTTGGGCCGTCTGTTCTGCATATTCTTCAGATGTTCAGTATGAACACAGCTGAGAACAGTGTCACACTGCGCCCTTGTTGTTATCATATCGCTTTACGAAAGCAAACAGAACGCACTTCATGGCTTTGAAGCTTAAATATTTAACAGTGGGAATATTGTAAACGTTGTGTGTAAGCATTTAAAGGCATTAACATATCTTAGTTCACATCCATACAACTAAATAACTGCTTTATATCCACCAACACGAACCGTGTTCGCAAATTAACAGACGCTAACATCTTGACACCGGTTAGCTCGACACAAGTCATAAAAAACTTAGTTCTTCCTAATGAGACGAGAAAAAAAAAAGAAAGAAAGAAGCCGCCAGAGAGAAATCACTTTTATTACGGCTCTCCTCTGCCAGGCAGATTGGTCCCTGTGAAAAACAAAACCCTTTTTAATCACCCATGAATAAATTAGCAGGAGCTGATGAGTGACATCAGCTGCCACCTGTTGGTCCGAGGACGCTTCGGTGTCTCCGTCACAACACGACACTGGTTACAAAACAAAACAAAAGGCTTTTAACCTTTGAGACCGTCTGCCACATCGCGCTAATGTGGCGGTTACAACTGGAAGGAGTCGGCCATTAGCTCCCATCCCCATCAGCCGGGGACCATAAACTGTGGTGTACGTCTGGAAGTAACTGAGGTCATGTCTTGAGCAGAGAAGCACAAACGTATTTATAAAATTATTAAAAAAGAAAAAAAGGTTGTTGATATAAAAAGAAAAACAGCAGATGTTTCTTATTCTCGTCTCAAGCTGTTAACCCATTTATTAGAAAAGCAGTTAATAATTAGATGCAGTGGAAAATGAAATCCAGTGGGCAAACTCCATGAAAATATCAGTACAGAAAAGATAACACGCTAGTTATCAGGATACAAACATCAGCAAAACAGACGCCTTCTCCTATATATGAATTGAGCCGCTAAGAAAATAGGTGGCCAGAAACAGAGTAATGTTTTTTTTTAATTATTATTATTTCACTGTCATCAAAATATACAAGATAAAATCTCAGGAGTGTTTATAAAACCTTTTAAGCTGACAACTAAAAACCTTGCAGTGTTTATGCATTCCAAGCATTTATATGAAGATTATGTAAGGCAGAGTAGAGGACAAACTAATCTTTAAAAAAAAGATAAATACACAGAAGGTTCAAAGGTGACAGTTTTATGATAATGACATGCTACTGGCAATACAACTGCCAAAAATAGAGAAATAGTGTTTTAATACTATTTGGTCCCAAACCGAACACAATTCAGAATAAAAAATAAAAATCTTGGATCAAAATTATTATAATGTTTTTAGATGTATTGAGAAACGATGACTGGTGGGTTCAAGCTGATGTCAAAACGACTTTTTTTTTTTTAAATCAGTATGTGAGCAATGCAGAGCGCTACCTTTTTGGTGTGGAAGTTGTTGAGATGTAAGAAGCAAACTGAAGGAAAACCACAAAGAACTGAAAGAAAAACATTCATTACAAGCTGCAAGAAAGGGAGAGAGAGCAAGACTTTCAGCAGATAACAAGAAGTCTGAATGAGTTTACAGCAAAACTGCTCAAACTTATGCTTCACCAGCTTAATTTGAAAATGTTGCTAGACTTTTTTAAACATTCTGCAGGATATACACACAAAACTGCCGTTTGCGTAATGCAGCTTGCAAATACAAGATGCTAACCACAGACTAAAGTTTACATTTTGTAATTTTTTTTTCCATTCAGAAATGTTTTACAGTGACTGCTCTACCGCCTCTGCTCCTCATATAAATACCGAAATCTATACCGAAGGGTTAAAGCATTAAAAAGAGAGAGAGAGACAGAGAGAGAGAAAGTTAGAAAGTTCAGTTTGGGAAATTGACCTCAAAGTTGTTATTGGTGCATCTCAAAGCAATCACGTTTTTTTTTTTATAATGTTCCACTTGAAATTCAAAAATACGGCTAGTTGCCGATGTGTGTGATGTGTCTTTCATTCCAGGAAGAATCCTAAGACAAAATAAAACATAACAAAAACTGTTCATGAATGTTTATAAATGTGTGACGTCATTCTCAGTTTATGTGACGCTAAATTAAATGGGTATTTTATTGAAGGAGTGTGAACTACATTTGACCATCACTATGAGACTGAAAAGACTTCCACTGGATTTCCATACACTGAAAATAAATATATAAAATATTTTTAAAAACCACATCTTTTGATTTATGAAACCTTTGTACTACTTGCAAAACACTAAAAAGTGTTATGTAGACACTGTCTTGAAATTCTGGGATTCCACTGACAGAAAGAGAGGCTCACCCAGGACACCAATCATGCAAGAACCGCCTCTGGATGCAAGGTTTTATATACTGAGAAACAACATTTACACATAGAAATTACAGCTGAAAACCTCCTCAGTGCCTCTACTACCAATCATTTTTAAACTATAGGCAACACAGATGTTGAAAAAAATACTTCCACATAATAAAATAATAATTAAAAAAAAAAAAACTTTCCAAACGTATTAAAACTGGAACGCTTCGCTTTGCTCTGCCCACGTTACGTGTTGTTAGGAAGCAACCAACTCAGCATCGATGTGTCCATCTGTTCACTGTCTTTGAAACCAATCCTCCATTTATGTCAGAGCCCAACATTACAGGTGTCCAGCTGCTTGTTTCAAGTCACCACTCAGAGGGCTTCAAAAGGCAATGAATGGGTCCAAAAAACCCCAAACTTAATAAATCCGAACGGGGCCTGCTCACTTTCTCTTAACTCCAGGTAGATACGCTACGGTTAAGAAACACTAACAGGGTGGTCTGCCTTTGTCTCTTCTCTCCTGCACAGTAAATAAAGCACAGTTTCCCTTTCAGAACCTGAAGCCTTTTACCATGAGGAGAGCACACAAAGCCTTTAAATAACAGAGACTCACCGGCGGAAAACAACTGGGAGTTTGCCTGCTCCTCACTTCCTTGTTTCCCCTGACTGAGTAGAGGCGAAGTGAAGCGACTCCTGCTGCCTCCGTCGTCTGTTTCTCTAAACTCCGAGTAAAGTTGTAGGCTCCTCGCTAAAGTTCATGTCCGGTCACCGCCGTCGTTGCTTGGCTGTTGCCGCTGTGAGCTGCTTCCTTCCCCTTCTTCTCTCCCCCCACAGCCGAGATAACGTTTTGTTAAATCAGCGCCGTGACCGCCATCTAGCGGTCATCTGGCTGCATTACAGCACCGCGCTTCAAAGATACTGTATCCGCTCTGGTGAAATAGTGAAATAGTGTCTGAATTCAGGCACGTGCAGAGGGGGGCTGGGGGGGCTTGAGCACCTGCCCTTTTTGCTCCTTGCCCCAAAGTGCCCTTTTGGTCAATGTTTTTTTTTTTTTGGTATTATTATTTTCAAAGCCCTCTTCTGACACATAATAACATGTACTAAAATTATTTTATTTATTTATTTATTTATTTATTTATTTATTTATTTATTTGTACAACATAATAAGCCCTCCGGTCACCTTGTTACCTTTGACCTTTTGCCCATGACTCATGATGCAGTTGCCTCTCGCGCAGTGAGATAAGGCGGCTAACTGGAGCTCAGCATAGCGAACGTTCCAGATTACAGAACAGTATTAATATATATATATATATATATATAAAAACGTTTTTGGTGAATAAAGTGAAGTAGACTTGCTACTTGTCAGATGACGGAAAACGTTTAAGTATAGTTTCTGCTTCAACACGGAGTCGCGGTTTAAGCAGAGAGGTAATGAAATACAACAGACACCGACAGGCCTCTGCGTCTGGCTTCCTCTGAAGAACTACTGAGGGGAGGAGACAACCAGGTGAGGAGAAACTGTTCTTATGTATCGATTCAGTATTTTTATCATACAGACATTAGGCTGCTGTTGTTGTGCTATTAGCTAGCTGCTAGCTAACGACTTTACTAGCAAAGCTAGATAACTGAAAAGCTTCTTCCCTGTGTACGAGGCACATCGCCCGTCCAAAACTTATCTCCATAATGGATATATGTCGATCTTCTAATTTCCTTTGCTGCATAATGTACATTGCATTTATTCTGGCGTTAGGTAAATGTGTCTTGAAGGAGAATAGCACTTACATAAAAGTCCAACAAGGATATTCATTTAGAATTAAAAATAACTCACCCTGAATTACCATGATAGATATAATGTATGTCATTAATGAAGGGGAAAAAACTCAACCCAGACTTTAAGTTTAGGGTCTGGTTCGCAGAGTATGAAGTTAAATTTGTTTCCCCAATTATTTAATGGGAAAAATAAACTAACCTCAGTTAAGTAAAATAAAATTGTAATCAAAACTTTTGGAATTGTAATGATTTCTTTTTAAAAAAACAAATTATTTTGTTTAAAAACCTTTTTTTAATTAAATAACTAATTTTTGTCTTGTGAACTTAAAAAGTTATTTGTCAAACATAAACTTTTATTTGCACACATCAGAAATCTTTTGTTGTGATTTTGGGTCCTGCCCATGACTTCATGTGAGAATCACAAGCAAAACTTTGAGTCAAACAAAAACTTAGAATATCAAGAAAATATTTCTGACATGCACAAATAAGTTTGTTTTGCAAAAAAAAATTAACTTCATGAGACAAATGTGTGATTTAAATGTTTAAAAAAGTTTTAAGCAAAACTCAGTAGGCTTTTCCCATAGTGACATGCACTATGTCACTATGTGACATAGTGCACTATGTCACTATGTGACATAGTGACATAGTCACTGGACCTGCAGACCTTTTTTCTGCAGGTCCACGTTAAAGTTTGATGCAGGTCTGCTTTCCTGAATGGACCATCTTCATCTCCACTGCAGCAAACAGGCAGCTCTTTTTTTATAGATTACAGTCACTAAAAGGTTGCATTGTGCCCTTGTTTATATTTTTAATAGTGTAATTCTGTAAAGATAAAATATGTAAATCAGAGCTAAACCACCAGCTCTGATTTACATATCTTGCTAAATTGCGGGTTTGAATATTGCAATACTTTCCTATAACAAAATAGACCTGCAGAAAGAAATTACTAATAAAATATCTTACATATGCATAGCTGTATGCTCTATATAGAGATTTTCCTTAGCTTTGATTGTATATTTCACAATTTTCTAATTTATCATTGTTTATTAAGCTCTGAAAGCTGTGTGGCTTTGTTAATATTCTGTCCTAGAATGCGGTAAGATGTGCCCTTTTTTTTTTTGAGCACCTGCCCTTTTAGTGGTCTCTGCACGGCCCTGTCTGAATTAATTAACCATGTTTAACTGAGTGTGAAGACGACTTCGTATTAGGGCCAATGTAGATAGAAGAAAACCCAGAAATGTCTGATTTTCAAAAGTAGAAAATTTGCTGGGAAACCCCCCCAGAAATGTTTAGATTAGTCTCAGAACTTTCCAAGTTTTTTTCAAGAATTTTTCTGAAATTAATCTCAACATTTCAGATTTTTTTTTCTTGCAAATTTTTGACTTTCAGAGCTCAGAAATGTTTTTTCTAGAAAAATCCTTAGATTATTCTCAAAATTTGCAAGTTCTTTTCACAAATTTAAAATTTTTGGAGCTCAGAAATTTCCTTGTTTTTTTTCTAGAAAATTTCTGAGATCCATCTAAATATTTCAGAAGTTTTACGAGCAAATTTTCAACTTCTATAGCTCAGAGTGTCCTTGTTCTTTCTAGAAAGTTTCAGGGATTTTTCTCAAATTTACTGATTTTTTTGGCACAAATTTATTTCCCTTTTTGTGTCCGGACATTGACCGGGCCGCAAAGTGCTTCTATTAAAACAATTCCCTTTCAGCTGGAGGACATACTGTCCTGTTGGAAAGGGAACTTTTGCTTTGGTCTCAAGGTCCTGCAGCCATGTATTTTGCTTATTCTGCTAAGTAATTGTCCAATTCTCTCTGTTGGTCCGTCTTATTAAATCTCAATAAAATACATTCAAGTACAGCAGGCCGCTGAAATAAGCCAAACCTGTCAGGTAAATGTGGAGCGTCTCTTTCCCATAATGCGACAAGGACCAGAGAGGTGTGTGTGCGCTGCAGCATAAGGAGGCAGTGTTCACTAAAAACCAGCAACCAATTCTCCCTCTTTCTCCCTCTCTCCCAGCATCCAATAAAGCTCCTTTTTACATTCACTCCTCAAGGGAGTTGAAACAGATGGGTAAATGTTAGTCAATTAAAATGTTTAGCATCAGAACCTTGTAAAATTCAAACATATGATATTTTGCAAAACACTGAAATCTTTCCTATGAAAACTCCACAGAGGCTTTGTCCAGGATTTCTGTGATTTCTTCCTCCAAAGATTAACTTACATTTTTATTTTTTACCTTCGATTTACCGTCATAAACTCCCAGTGTACTTTAACCCTTTTACGCCGGATCCAAAGATCCAAAATAATGGTTGAAAATTCAGGTAACGGCGCTCACTGCATCCAATCTTCCGGACAGCAGTGCTATCTACCAGCTTAGCTAATCTGAGTTAGCCCTAGCTAAAAAAGCTAAAAGAAATTATCTTTTTTTAAATTTCCATCCATTTATTAATTTCTGTTTGGTGAAAAGTCAGGTAACATTGTTCGCTGCATCCATTTTACAGCAACAGTGCTATCTAGCGGTGTAGCTAACTTAAGTTAGCTCTTGCTAAAAAAGTTGAAAGAAATTATCTCTCTTTTTTTGCCACTGTTTCTGGTTCAGTATTGGACATCCGTGAATAGTTCTGCCCCAAAAGAAGCCAACGACTGGACTAGTTTTCCACTAACGGTCAGGATATTCACAGTCTTCTTGGCAACAGGCATGAATCCAAACAAGCAGTCCTGGAAAGTTGTTCTGTGTGGGAGTTGAACTTCATGCCCTGGACCAAAATAAAGGCTCTTCATACTGGTACTGGGAACCAGTACCAGTGTGGATATACTGTATTTATTTTATATTTCTGCAGAAATACTCACATGACACAGTCAACCTCGAATAGTATAAATTATAGCAACATTTAATTTTCCTTTGGGATCAATAAAGTTTTTTTTTTTTTTTTTTTTACTGAATTTGAATTTACGGAAACTCCTTGACATGATCGTTTACAAGTTATTCAAACTTCAATATTTTTGAGACATGTCATTAAACAAAGGGTTTTGTGGGTTTTTTGTTTTTTTCAGACGTCTGTAAAAGATGTTGCCGCCTTATCCTCATAACTGGTTGCTGGTCTTTTGCGTCATTGTGAATTTGTGGGCCACTCTTCCTTGTGGAATTGTTTTAACTCGTTAACACTGGTAGGTTTTCAACTACGAACGGCCTGCTTATGACCATACCATAGAAAATCAGTAGGACTTGGATTCAGATGTTGGCTAATCTACTACAAAATTTTTGATTTGTTTTATAGAACCAAGCAAATGGATCACAGCTCTCCTGCGTTGGTCAACAACGCTTGGGCTTAAGGTCACAAACTCTTCACAGCTTTCTAGTAAAGCGAGGATTTCATGGTCCGATCAAATACAGCAAATTTTAACAATGAAAGTGATAAACCAATTGGTTATCATTTTCCTGTATTCTAAGCACCTCATATGTAATTACAGACACCGTATGAGCTCACAGAATATCTCTCTGCTGTACCTAAGCCAAGTGTTTAAGTGCATTTTGTCTTTCAGTGTGAACTATTTTCTTGCAGCCCATGAGATCTGTTTACATTAACGTTTATTTCCGTCAATGTTTATCTTTAGATCAAAAGCCGGGGAACCAAAGGGGCTCAGAGAACAGCAAGAACAGGGCTCGCTCTGACATCTCGTCCATATCTGTCGCCGGTCTTTACGTGCTGTGCAGCTCGTAAATTAGTACAAGTGTGTAAATTTAGTTTGCGAGACTTGACAGCTATAAAGCAGCCATTCACAGTTAGGCAGAGGTTGTGAAATATGTTGCTCTGCTACGTGATAGGGTGCAAGAAGCTGTGTCAACACTCTCACTCTGACACACACACACACACACACACTTATCCTTGTTTGTAGTGGATAGAAATATACACACAGAATGGTAAGAAGTACATCAGAGGCGGATGCTTTAAATGGAACCCCCATTAATCGAGACGTATATTCTAATATGACTGTGCTCTCTCAATATTGTGGACTTCAGCAAATACAAATTATTTTATTGATTCTAACTGGCCTAAAACAAACAAACAAAAAAGTTTTAACTGTTTTAACTTCATACAGTGAGAAAAAAAAAATGAAGCATGTTTGTGCCTTTTTAAATGATGTACATAAACTTCTGGTTTTAACTGTATAAATTATGCCACAAATTGTTATGAAATACTGACAAAAAAAAAACCAAAACAGTAAAAACCCGGGTTTTCAGTTTAGTCTGAATCTAGTCATATTAGATTGAACTTTGACTTTTTGACTTTTGTGCCAAAAAAGGAAGAAAACTAACAGTGCCAATAACCCTGAACACACCACAGCCCCATAGTGAAGGATGGCGGTGGCAGCATCATGTGGTAGAATTGCTTCCAATCACTGCTAATTTTATTCTTGACTCTAGAGAGCTGAATACAAATATATAGAAAACTTGTATTGGTAAAAAATTGTTGTCAATCCGTATCACTTTCCTTTTATTTTGTGTTGGTCATGTTGTTGTGTTTGTAGCAGTGCAATAAAGTTAAAGGTGCTTGAATACTTTTAACATGTAACTTCAGAACAAAACCTGGAGTGAAATTTCTCATGTGTCCAGCAACAGCAGAGTTCCTGTTGCAACCACATGCTTCTGCACACAATGTGTACGCAATTGTGTGTGTGTGTGTGTGTGTGTGTGTGTGTGTGTGTGTGTGTGTGTGTGTGTGTGTGTGTGTGTGTGTGTGTGTGTGTGTGTGTGTGTGTGTGTGTGTGTTGAAGTCCAGGGTGTGTGAAGTAGAGGGTTCAGAGACGTGTGCGTACGCCCCGGTAGGAACACAGAAAATCCATCGCCTCAAATATTTATAAAAAAAAAAGAAAAATCGATGCCTCAGCACTTTTCGTATGCTTGAAATTTGTCACCTCCCAAGAAAAAGCCTCAGTTTGCTTACAGATGATCCTTTTTCAAAACCCGTGTCAGCAGTTTACCAGCTTGTTTCCAGCATGCGGCTTCTCATATTTGGATCATTTGAGCCGAGGAACACAGGCAACTCTGTGCCGGCCAGCTGGCCGGCCTGGTCCGCTCAGAGAGCCCTTTCACAGGCTACCTGGACACTTCAGCACGACCCTACAACAGATAAGGTCTGTGCTAAGTGGAGATGGCAAATGGGCCGGAGCAAGTCCCAAGTCAGAGAAATTAACTGAACACTTTTAGTAAAGCATGACTTGACAACTAAAGTTAACTAATTTCTTCTTGTGTTTTTAGGTGTTGGAGCTCAATAGAAATCTTAAATAAACCAGTTAGCCACGGATTCTTAGTTTAATTACATTTGGGATTTATTCAGTTTCATGTTAATTTAAATGCACAGTTCCTCAGACAAATTTTAATATCAGAGATATCTTGAATAATAACAAAAAGGAAGATTTCTGTATTTTAATGGGTCATTATTATGTAAAATTGACTTTTTTAAGTTCTACATCATGTTATAATGTTATTCCCTCATCAAAAACATAAGTGGAGTGTTACTTTGATTCCTTCATCCATGGATGAGAAATCCTTTAATCTCCATGGCAACCATGCAGCTGTGCTAAACGCCTGGAAGAACCTAGCTCCGCCTTCGAGGATGAAGCTCCTCCTCTATGCTGCAGAGTCCAACGTTCCGCCTCACAGACCAGACCTGCCCTGCAAATCCCCCACTGAGCTCCTTCAGACTAGCCTGCAGCAATTAGCAAACACCTGGTGGAACTGAGAATCTGCTGGACAGATTATAGGAGCTACTTCTCTGAAACGCTGGTTCAAACTTGTGAAAGGGTTAATAGAGGAGCCATGTTGTGATGACTTCTTAAGCAAAGAGCTCCAGAAAAAAAAGAGGTTTCAAGGCCTTTAATTACAAAGTCAGGTTTCATTTCAGTCATTTTTGTAACAACTGAAGGTAACATGGTTACTTTGTTGTGCTACGAAATGGCACTATGCGTCTAGAAAATACACAACACTGCCCCTTTAAGGACAACAAAAAACAATCTGACCCTATGGGAAAACAGAAACACCACCTTGTAAAATCTTGAAAGCACATTTTTTAAAAAGCCGATTTCAATTTTTAAGTCTCACCCAGGTCCGATTATGACAAGACCAGGTTGATGTGAGGCGCGACCTTAAACAGTTATTTTATAATTTAGTTTTTTAGTTTATTCATTCTTAACATGTCCTCTTCACCACTGTGGCCCTCAGAGTGTTTGAGTGTCAAGGTGAGGAACAAATTATTTACTTTCACAAATTAGCAATACAGCTTTTGCTATGGGGCTCCACTTGATATATATGTATATTTATAAAACTTTTTTAGAAGTTGATTTGGGTTCATTTGATATGTAATGAACATGGAGATGGAAAAGAAATGAGAAAAGAAAGGAAGTAAGAAAAAAATTTTAAAGGGAAGGGAGATGGGAGAAAAGGAGAGAGAGGATAGAGAGACCTTAGAAGTCTGCTTCTACACCTGCAGAAAGAGAGAAAAAATGAACAGAAGAGAGAAAACAGCGACAAAAAATATATCTATATATGATGAGAACAATAAATTCTGTTTTTTCCTCAGGTTATACAACATAACATTTGATGTCGACACATTTAGGTGAAGCAAACAAACAAAAACAGAAGGAACCTCTAAGACGGAACTTACTCTAAATACAGCTTTGAGTCAACGCAACACTAGATTTAAAAACTTACACTCATTTTATGGCCCAGGCTGTGAAAACACACCACCTCTCTGCATCTACAGAACCCCTGTGTGTTTCAACACACACCGCTTCCGACACAACAAGCCTTTACAATGCAATTGTCACCAGCCCAGTCCAGTTTCAGACAACGGATGCTATAATGTACCAGAAACGGTATTTGAGCCAAAAAAAAAAAACAACCCCAAAGCAAAAACAAAAAACAAAAAATGGTTTATTTACTCCATCCACAGGACTAAATTATTTACAGTTTACTGAATTCATCATCAGAGTTTCAATATCACAAAGCAAATGGTTTATTTGTGCCATTGGTTAGACAGGAAGCAGTGGAAATTCAACATACAGACTTTGCTTTCAATGTTCATTCAATACAAAAGTAAATATTAAACCTCTCATGATTCCAGAGTTAGCCTTCTCGAAGTGGATCAAGCAACAGAAAGACGCAGATTTTATGCAAGCAATCATTTTAAACATGACAATGGATATTTTATTTGGTTAGATCGCAATGGGTTCAATATACTTCATAAAAGAAAACGTTATAACTCACTCACTGTTATTTATTCCTTTGAACTGGATGGTTTGAGTAAAAAAAAGAAAGAAAAAGAAGTCAAAATTCTTTACGTGAGTGATTGAATGATGTGACACAAGCATTGTATCACGGAGAAACATTGTTGTGAAACGACTGGAGGTTCTTAAAGAGACAGTGGCCAATTTCTAGGTGAAACTAAATTTCTTTAAAGCTGTGTTTGATAAATACAGCATTTTCACAACAACTGAAGGTAAAATTAGTTGCTTGATTGTGATATAAAATGGCACCATGTGGCTGGAAAATACATAAACACCGCGGTTTAAGAACACTTGTTCAAATGTTTGTCAACACAAATTATGAATCAGCCTATCACATTGCAGGTACTCAACTGTTTGATCACATTATTGCGCAAACTGGAATTATAAAACTAACTTTTCTTAATGGAAATATGTCAATTTCGGGGGAAAAAAACCTTATTTTTTGTTAAAAAGGCTTAGTAAATAAATGTATTTTGTATGGAAACATTTTCCGCAAAACATGAGTCACGGTTTTTAACGACTTCATTGCATGAACAAACTTTAACTTTAAATTAAACTTTTTTTAATGGGAACACCATAATTGTAAAAAAAAAAAAAAAAGGATGGGAGTTCCCAACATTTTTTTTACATTTGTGATGAAAACGCAGACAATGTTTGCCAGGTGTACCTAATATAATCTCTGTTGATTGTATTGATGTTTCACCTTATCGTCATCAAAATCAGAGGAGGAAAAACTTGACAATAGCTCATCGAGTGAAGTAGAAACTTTCTATTAAGAACACTACTAGCACACAAATGGACGCTATGGTTGCTCATTGCTTGGGGTGAATATATGAAAAGTAGGTTTAAAAAAAGAAGAAGAACCAAAATTCAAGGCAAAAAATTATGTTCACTAAGAAAGCTACATAAACCGTAATCTGATTTTCTAGGATGTCTGCCTTCTTGAAATAATATCTGAATGCTGCAGCTGACTGACATGAATGATGGCGAGTAAACCTCATGTTCCTGTTTCATCTGCGAGCGGCGGAGGAAAAAACACTCGGCCCTCCAAACAAGCCAAAAACGGCAGCAAATCAGCTGTTTAAATCTTTTCTCCTTTGAAAACGCGGACCACTGGGCGTGTGTCCGTGTGTTGGCGCACACTGCCAGCATTTACACCTTAGAATAGAGCCTGGGTGGGAGACGAGTGGGAGACACACCTTTCCACAACCTCAGGCCAACATTAGGCTGTTTGAGTTTACACTGAATGCACACAGACACCAGCGGCCAGACACAGCGCGCACTGTGCAGCAACGGGCCGCCCGCGCGCGCCTAAAAGGATGCTAACGCAAATAAACCCGGTGACTCTTTTCACTTTTTGATCAGCAGAACACAATCACGGCCTCATGTTTGCAGTTTCTTTAAGTTCCCCTGCCGTATTTAGACGGTATTAATTTAGAATGTTTCCAATCTGAAGTACACTGCAAAACGTTTGAGCGTTGGAAAATACTCTGGTCTGTACAAAGGATGTGTTAAAGGAGCGGGATTATGTGAAATCAACAACTTTTTTTGAGCTGTACATCATGTTATAAAGTTATTCCCTCGTCAACAACATATTGTTACCTGGATTCTTTCTTAATGCTTGAGAAATTATTTACTGTCTTGTGGGTGGACCTAGCCCCGCCTTCAAGGACAAAGCTCCTCCTCAAGGCTGCGGCTTCCAAGTTTCCCGGCTCAGAGAAGAACTCAGGTCCTTCAGACTAGCCAGCAGCAATTAGCAAACACATGGTGTGTTTAACCCTGTTAGAGGGTTTATTGAGGAGTGCTGTTGCGATTAGTTTCAGAAAGAGCAGGAGTTTTTAAAGACATAGAGACTCAATTTCGAGCCGCTAAATTCCAAAGTCAAATTTCTTTTAAACCATTTCTGTTTTGTCTCAGGGCGATGCAGAAAAACCGTAGTATTCAGATCTCAATTAAAATCTCCACAAAATTAATTTGCAATTTAGATGCTATGGAATCTTAAGTCAAATTGTGTGGAATTGTGTTTATTATAACCTTATCAACCTGACGACGTCCCCATCACAGCCTGAACCCACTCCTGCATGTATGCATTTAAAAATTCTTCTTTGGCTGCTTTTTTTTTTTTTTTTTTTTTTTTTTTTTTGTCTCCCACCCTGAAATTCGGGGCAGCTTGCATGACCTCATTAACTGGCTGCGGACTACCCCCCCTGCTCCCCTCCTCCTTGCCTCCCGTTCTCTCCCTCCCTCTCCTCCCAGCATCTAAATGTGTGGTAGCTGCATAGAGCTTCTTTCTGTCCTCCTACACAGGCAGGAGTGAGAGGCCCCTGGAGTCACCGGCACTGGGAGCAGCGGCAGAATATACGGTACGTTTTCCAGTCCAACACACTGGAATATGTGGGTGAGGTTCTGGAAGATGCTTTCGTTACTCTTTGGGAGATTATTTAGGAATTGTTTTCAATCATAAGTTTGCTTTTTAATATCAAATACAAATGGTGAGTCGGTTTTGGAAGAGCTTGTCGTTTATAAAGGATTGTTTTTGGTGCCAAAGAGGCAGCTATTAATCTATAATCAACGATTAGTCCTTAGTTTAAATTTGTTGCTATTTTCGTAAAGGGTTTCTATTTCAAGCATCTCCTCATTCTCAGTGTTTTTAAAGTTATTCGTAGCCCTGGTCAATGTCGGTTTAAAGTAATCTTTGAACGTTACCAATGTTGCTTCTGACTGGATGTGATGTTAATGTTTTGACTTGGATCTGATGGAGAATCTATTAAGGGAGCTAAAGGTTATGGTTGGGATGTCAAGGAAGTGTCCAAACCTGGAAAACTTGGAACTCCAAATGTAAATAATCAAAAATATAAGTGAAAACATGTAAAATACTTATTAAATGTTATTAGAATATTTTTCCATTGATTACATAGAAGGATATTAATATATTTATGAGATTTTTTCCATTCAAACCTAACTAAAAACACCTAAATTATTAGCATTTAGGTGTTTTTTAAAGACTGGAGCCTCATACTGCCCTCCAGGTATTTTGGAGATGTTTTGTATCCTTTTCTCCTGTCTTTATTTTCCTAGATTGAGTCTTTAGTCATCATCCATAGCAACTGATTCTAGAGCTCATAGATTTGATCACGGTCTTATTTATTTTTCGGCAATGCTGGAAAAAACTGGCAGAGAGCGACATCCCGTCGCCATGGTTACGTTAAACTAGACTCGCACGCGCTGTGAATTGTAATTTCCAGATTTTAACTCTTGAGTTGACAGAGGTTTGGTTGAAGCCAAAACCGCCTTTGCTGTTTTATATTCTTCAGATTACACTCATTAGTTTGTAAAGTGACACTCCTGGGTAAACGCGTGACACGTTCGCGGAGCCGCCGGAACACGTCCTTGATCTCTGACGCCGCCGTGTACTATAACACACCTATGGGTGGGTTGGTGTGAGCACGAGGCGTTTCTGCTTTCCGCCCATCTCACTGTACAACAGTCTGTGTGTGCTCCCAAACACAGCTTGTACAGTACGTGTCGGTGGCCCCTGCGTGTGCTCAAACACTTCCAGGCGTTTTTCTTAAAACCAGCGGCTTCAGACGTGAGTTCCTTCACATCCCCTCGACGAGCTATGAGTGCCGCTCTGTGTTTCCTTGTGCGCGCGCATATCAATGTCAGCTCTGTTCTGCTGCTGGGCGAGAGCAGAGTGGGTGGACAGGGGTGGGGTGGGTGCCTGGATGCCCGCCTTGTGTTTACCTTGGCATGGGTCGCACCATCCCGAGTCCCCGCCCCTTTCAACCCCACAGACCGTTCCCTCCTGGAACAGACCGGAGCCTTATGCTGCCCTCCAGGTCGGTCGGGAACAGAACATACCACCGTGGCAAACCTGGGGAGCAGCAGCCACCACGCGCGGCTGAATGGGCGCAGTGTGGAGCGGCAGCTGATTGGCTTGACCTGACCTGCTGGGGAGACCAACTCCCAGATGCTGGACCGTATCACGCAGTGCGCTCAGTTAAAATGATGCGTTCAAACGCAACATGAGATCCAGAGATTAAGGGCGAAGATAAAGAGGTGAAAGTTTTTGTTGAGTTGGCGACAAAATGTGGGAAGCGTGTGTTGACACAACTTTGCCGATGTTCCACACTAATGTCGAAGAAATACCGTTTCAGAATTGCGGTGATTCCATTATATGAGAAACGCAATTAAATTATGTGAATAAGTTAGTTCACCGAGAAATCATTAATAAAATATGCTGGCTGCCATCATCCTCTTACCACTTCTTCTTCGTGGTGTGCGCCATTGGCAACATCCGGCTGTTGATCGTGTGACTTGTGGGATGCGGGGGGGATGGAGAGGGGGTTATGGGGGTTTCCATTGCAGTCTTGCAATAAACCAATTCCAATTTTGATGCTACTGAAAAGAAAACCTGCCTCATGATGCAGTTAAAACTTTTTACAAAAAGACAAAAACAAAGAATAGCCAGAACATTTCTTTCAAAATTGATGCGCTTCCCTAAAGTATATTTATTTTCCAAATAATTTCCATTGACGAATTATGTGGTCAATGGAAATGCAAATTATGATATATTGTATGTTGCATTTTATGCACAGGAACTTGCACAAATTATCATGTATTGACATCACAGTAGCTTTTATTGGTGATGTAAAGAATTTCAAATTCTTTCAAAATTAAACTGTTGATTTTAAAGTCTGTTAATAGGCATAAATATTATTTAAGCTGTCTTAAAATCTGACATTTTGTCAGATGCCCAGATGGGATCAGTTTTTGTGTTGGAAGTCAAGTCAAGTTTATCTGTATCCCACATTTCAGCAACAACGCAGTTCAGAGTGCAGTTAAAGATACAATGCAGTAACCAATTATGAAACATAATTAAACATTATGTCAAATACCATCATCAAGCACATACAGTATACTGATGAATGTCGCCTTTGGTTCCACTATCAACTCTAAACAAATGGTTTCTTAGCCTTGATTTAAGGAACTTAGTATTTCTGCAGTTTTATGGAAGTTTGTTCCAGATTAGAGGAGCATAGAAGCTGAATGCCGCTTCTCCATGTCTGGTTCTGGTTCTGGTTCTGCAGAGCCGACCAGAACCAGGAGACCTGCAGAAACAGACAACAGAAAAGTTAACATTGCACTTCACCCTGAACACACCATCCCCATTGGTCAATGGTGGCACCATCATACTGTGTGGATTCTTTGCTTCTTCAACAAGACAATTATGAAATAAAATCGGTGGAAAAATTGCAGAGAACCTTCATTATAAATCCAAGGGGAGATTAAATTTTTTTTTTTTTATTAATTCAATTGGAAAAACAAACCCCGAGCTACAGTAGAACGTTTTATACCAAAGCATTTATGGCCAATTGGGACCCCGAGACAAGACTTCAATTTCAGTTCAATTGGGAAAAAAAAACATACACTGAAAGACTCATCTTAGATTGGTAAAATTCAGATTGTAACTGCAAAGCTGTCACAGTGAGCCAGACGCCTTCAGGCATGGGAAGAATATCAAACATTTCTAAATATTTGTGAGACTTTATGTGTCACACATGTAATAATCATATATGTTAAAAAGTGAAACTGTGAGATCATTTCATGATGGATTTCTTAATCTTATGCAAATTGGTATTTAGAGTTTTTTGGCCAAACTCGGCCAACAGTCCCTCCTAGGCAAATATTCATCCTGCTCCACTGGATGTGCTTCATCCATTGAACTTTTAAAGTGCCCAGATACACACACTTACTCATGCTAAATGTCATGCATTTGAATATATATGACGCCATTAACGTATTATGAGCCCTGATAGGTCACGATGACCGTCTACGCTATTTGAATGCCATCTTCAGGTTCATTGGTTTTTACACGTCTCTCCGAGCCTGTTGGTGAACTGGGGAGCCTTCTGCAGGCCGTCTCCAGACCTGTGAATGCGGCACAATGACGGTTCAGTTGAGACCTTCTGCGGTTTTAATATGTCTGAGTGTGCTGCGCGCCAGAGCTGTGGAAAGTTGTGAGAAATAAGCTGTGTGTTAGGCAGGCATTGGCAGACGTAAAGGCTGTGATACAGAGGTTCACTGAGGCGTCAGCTGGCGGCCGGGTTGTCGGGTTTTTGTCGTCAATAAAAACTGACGATGAGATAAATTCAGAGCGTGTTGCTGCTCAAAAGGAGCAGGAGTCTTTTTCCACTGTTGATTTAAAACAGACTACTGAGTTTTAAATGAACAGGCACACAAAAGCAAAAGCATCAGGAACTTCCTACCAAATACAGTCCCTTCAAATGAGGATATATTTGTAGAGAAACACACTGATGAACTAATTCTTCATAATATGCTAGCTTTTTTTGCTAATTAGGTAGGAAACAAAAGAAACAACTAATCAATCTAAAAAAAAAAACAGGTTTTCACAGTTTTTACAATTTTCATCAAATGAAATGCATTTGATTAAAAAAAAAGTTATTCAAGCTCTCCACAATTTAACTTACAACATAACTACACAGCTCTGTGTTGTGTTTGTTCTTTAATTTTTTTGAAAATAAAAAAAAAAGTGAAACAAAAATCACACGGAGACCCAAGAGTTTCAGAGCAGGCATATAAATCAATCTCAACCCTCCAATCACAGCTGGTAGTCTCCAGGAAACAGTTATACACATCATGACCAGACGTATCCAGGCGTTGTACTCGTTAGTAAGGAAACATGTTCTGTGTTGCAAAGATGAGCATGTTTTGGCGTGAAATGTGGGAATTGGAACAAAATCTGGTGAAAAAGCTGTTTGGTAGGAAGCCTCATTATCCACAGTGAAAACGAGTCCTGTACCAAGAATTCGTCACTCCAAAATACAGATTACAGCTGGCAAAAGCACTCCAGATCTAGGCCTGAACTGACAAAGACATTTCCTGTGGTTTGATAAAACAAAAATGTACGCGTTTGGCTATGATAACCTTTACATCATATTTGGAGGAAAAAGTGAAAATATCAGGTGAGCTTTGAAGTACAGGGGCAGCAGCATCGTTTGTCCAAACGATGTCATAATGTTGGACATCGCTTGTCCAACATTATGAAAGGACTTCATGTGGAAATACTAAGGCAATGTGTCAGGACATCAGCCATGAAAAAGAAGCTCAAGTGGAAATGAGTCTCCCAAACTCACCTTGAACCCAAGTTCATGACCAATATGGTCACAAAGTGGCTCCAGGACCACAAAGCTCTGATCTCCTGTAGAAATCAACAGGGAAAGTTAAAGGGTGTGTGAGAGCAAGGTGAGTCACAAACATGACTCAAATAGACCAGTTCTGTCAGGAGGAACCGCCCGAAATTCCAGTAAACTATTGTGAGAAGGTTCTGGAAGGGTGAGCCCAAAAGTCATCCAGTTTATAAAATCACATGCAGACCCAACAGTCTGGGAAAACGTATGAAAACGTCTGACTTTGAAGAAAGTAACAAAGTACCTCTCTTGTCATTTTGCCTTTCAGCAAGTTGGAGTAGTTGTGGTTATTATAACTGACCCAAAGCAGGAGAAGTTTAGTCTGATTTCATGCCAGCCTGAGGAAATAAAGGCCATGTGTCCTTTTATACAGTGTATGTATTTTCCTATGTCCAGGAACACAAAACGGGACATTCATTCCATACCAAATACCACTTGAGACTTTATTTCCATTTCGCCTAATTAGCCTGAAGCAATATCCAAACACACTGTACAGTATTCTGGATCAAAAGGAATTTAATTTAAGAGCACAGGAGCTGGGAAGACAGAGGCAAAAAAAAACATCATTAAAGTTTGTACATTCATTCATTTAACATTAATTTTTACCTCGATAACTAAGAGGAGAAAATAACAGGCAGTATAACTCAAAACCTTATACGTGTTGAATCTTTTTTTGTCCATTATGATAAACATGCAGATAATCATAATTGTATATTTTTGTATTTGTCAGGTGAAAATGACATCCCTCCTTCTGCTGTGTGTGTCTTTGCCCATAATCTTGGCAACAACGATACCGAAAGATCCTAATGGTAAGGAAACACAACATCCTGCCTGAAGGGATGTAGTGTTTATGTCTTGATTCAAAGGTGCTTTGGAAGATCAGCCTTTTCACCAATATACAAACCAAAATTCAAATTTGATTAAGATACAGTTAGTTAGCATTTTTCTGAAGACAAGATGAAATAGGACCACAGCCTAGTTCGGTGGTGTTTCGCCATGTATGACAAAATCATACATGGTGAAATCAGTTGAATAAACTCGCAGGACACAAAAATTAAATTAAATGTGAAAAAGTAATTGTATTGTAAAATGTTCACTTCTATGTATCTATATGTTCAATAATAAAATAACCATACAAAATTTTGATGAAATGAATAATGTAGTCTGATTGTTGTTAAAACCTATGAGTAAATCATTGATCCTATGAGCCACATAGGGTCTCACAGTCCTTTTACAAAAGTGGCTGTATAATGTCTGGGTGTGCCCTAGTATATTTTTTTCTGAATGACGCCAGTGGTTTGAGAGCATTACTATCAAATGGAAATGAAAATAAATAAACATTATTAATAAATTAAATGTGTTGTACCAAATATTTCCTTGTTTTGGAAGATTTTAATTTCTTAGTAAAAATCGTTTTTATAGTTCACATTTCCATCACCTGGCAATTCTGGTGGTCAACTTTCTGCTACTCTTTAACAGTGGTTAGCACATAAAGTAGCGGTATGTATTAGTCTATTGAAATTATTTGGAAAGGTTTTACATATTCTAAGACCAAGGCTATCTCAAGATGGCTTTTGTAACTGTTAAATTTTTACTTGCTGTGTTGAATTGCTAAGATTAAAAAAAATAAAGCCTCTTTCTATTTAAAGGAATATAACTTCACATGGCCACTAGCATCATTTACATTTTTCTCCCTGTTTTTCCCTAACAAAAATGTTTTAAAGTACATTTGGCTGCACTCCTGATCACGGCACAAAATGCATCATCTATTTATTTTTACCGCAGATATAGTTGGCTCATTGCATGTCAGCATCCCTGTTGAGTTGCCTCTCCGTCCACTGCTGGGAGGAAAGGTAGCTGTGCCATGCTACTTCCAAGGAAGCACTGTGAACGACCCGGGAGCACCCACCATCGCCCCGCTAGTTCACAGAATCAAGTGGACCTACGTCACCAAGGAGAAAGTTAGCCCAATCCTGGTGGCATCGGAGGGGAAGGTTTATGTGGAGACAGAGTATCTGGACAGGGTGACATTGGTTGGCTACCCAATGGTTCCTACTGATGCTACCATTGAGATAACTGAACTGAGGTCCAAAGACTCTGGTACCTATCGCTGCGAAGTGAGCCATGGTATTGAGGACAGCTCTGACTTTGTAGACATCCAGGTTCAAGGTATGCTTCAAATTTATACAACTTTGTTCAGTAGAGCATAAAGTTTCATTTATCACCCCTATATACGTCGACACATTGCTTCTAGAAATAGCACCCGTGTTTAGTTGGTGGTTGATAAGGAGGAGTGAAGCAATTAGTTAGGGAAACCATGTGTCATGGGAGGGTTTACCAGAAATGATGACATTGACTCTCTATTTCTTTACAGGTATTGTATTTCACTATCGTGCCATCTCCACCCGCTACACCCTAACATTTGAAAAAGCCAAAGAGGCCTGTGTACAGAACAGTGCCACCATTGCAACTCCTGCACAACTCCAAGCCGCTTACGATGACGGATACCACCAGTGTGATGCTGGTTGGCTTTCAGATCAAACTGTGAGGTACACTAACTAACTACCAGAGTTTGAGAGACTTTGTGGGCTTTCAGAATGCCCACAAAGTCATATCTGTCTCTATTCAGTGCATTAAAAGATTGGTTAAAAGAAGAAAAAAACTGTTTAGAACGTTACCTCAATCCACCAGGGTCACCAACATTTCTGTTCTCTCCAGGTACCCTATTCATGAGCCCCGGGAACCTTGCTTTGGAGATAAGGAAAACTTTCCTGGAGTGAGGACCTACGGCGTTAGAGATGTCAATGAAACTTATGATGTGTACTGCTTTGCTGAGAAGATGTCAGGTATTCTTAACAAACAAGTGCAATCTTTGACCTTTTCAACCTAAAAACAAAGGTATATTTTCATCTTATTTGTCAACTCTCTCTCTCCAACCAGGCAAAGTCTTCTACTCCATGTCTGTTGACAAATTTAGCTTCTATGAAGCACAAGACCAGTGTGTCAAACTGGGAGCGAGGCTGGCCACCACTGGAGAGCTATACCTTGCCTGGAAGAATGGCATGGATGTCTGTAATGCTGGCTGGCTGGCAGACAGGAGTGTACGCTACCCAATCAACATCCCCAGGCCTCAATGTGGAGGGGGCCTTGTTGGAGTAAGAACAGTCTACTTGTTCCCCAACCAAACAGGATACCCCTACCCAGACTCTCGTTACGATGCGGTCTGCTTCCAAGGTTGGTGATTCTTTTAGAACAACTCTGGATTTTCAAAGGAGTCAAGAGGCTTAAATATAAATACTATCTCATTTCTGGAGTGTTTGATGTCTTTGCTAATGAGTAGTGTGTCTTGTGCTCTAAATATCTCGCTATTCTGAATCCTCAGATGATGATGAAGGTGAAGTGCCTGGTAGGACCACACCCTTCCCAGTCATCCAGTTTGCATCTACCCCTGTGCCGCTCCCCACCCCAATACCTCCACAAGGGACTGAAGAGAGCAAGTCTGGAGGAGTAGTAACTCTCTCCCCATTGCCTCATCTGTCCAGTGAAGGTGTGACCATGGGTCCCACAGGTAAACTTTCTATGAACTAATGGAAACAACGTTTGGAACATCTTTGTTTTTCAAGATATTTACTAGAAGAAACAACTGTGCAAAAACAGGGCACGTGCTGATCTAAGGAAGTTTTACAGAAAACCTTCATTGGGTCGACTCCATTGAAGGATGTAGTACCGCAAAGAGAGAAGTGTCCCAAGAGAGAACAGGGACATCCTGTATATAGATCAGCAGCTGTAGTCTAATGACTTCTGTGTTTCTAATGTTCTACAATGTATGTAGAGCATATACCCAGAAGCATAATTTATGATTCTGAGAATAGGACACCTGGCTTCCATTCACAACTGCTGTCAAACTTAAAATATAATAGAAGTACTGGGAATATGGCAGTTTTCTCTGCATTGGACAATTTACTTGAAGACAAGAAGTTATTAGGTTAGATCAAAACTGTTAAACTTTTGATAATGGGCAGTAAAACACTTGTAAGCATGACATTACCAACTGTAGAAATTCTTGATCTAACCACTTTTCTCCCAGCTGAAACCACTAAGAGTATTGCTGCCAGTAATTAAAAAAAAAAACTTTTCCCCAATACCATAAAACCAGTGCTTCTATGTCTTTCCTCTGTCTCAGTCGCTGATTGGTTGCAGTAAATGGCTGGTCCTACCGAGCCTGGTTCAGTTGGAGGTTTTTTCCTGTCAAAAGAGAGTGGCTCTTTTCCATTTTTGGCAGCAATTGCTTGGGATGGTCAAAGACAAAGCAATGCCCTCAATCTTAAATTATTTTTCTACCAATTGGAATTATAGGATCAACTGACTCTGATTGCACCAGAGTACAGTTTGGATCAATTTTACCACTTACCATCATATAAATAAATTACATTTCAAGACTTTGGCCTTTTAGAAATTAGAAATGACATAACACCCTCTACCAGAATTGATTAGAATTGATTTTAAGATTTTTTAAATTCATTTTTATATCCTTCAATCGACTGGCTACCTGTTATTTATATATTTTAAACTATATTACATCCTGATGCTAGATTACTGAGGTTTGTAACAAATCAATTCACTTGACTTGAATGTTCGCATAGAGAAAACAGTCCTCTCATTCGCCATTTTCTTCATCCCTTCTGTCCTAGGTGTGGTGTTCCACTACCGACCCATCACTGGTCGTTACACTCTGACCTTTTTGGAGGCCGAGCTGGCTTGCCGGACCATCGGAGCGATTATCGCCAGCCCCCAGCAGCTGTACGCAGCCTTTGAGAAAGGCCTGCACCAATGTGACGCTGGCTGGCTGCGTGACCAATCTGTGCGGTGAGCTAGACAACCAGCACATCAGCTTGACAAAGTCTCCACAAAACCGATTTCCCTTTCATACGACTCCTATATTTTTATACTAACTTCAACTTAACCAATGAAAACTTTCATATTTATTTTTGCTTTCCTTGCCCAGGTATCCGATTGTGTCACCCAGAAGCAACTGTGCTGGAAACCTGCATAACCTCCCAGGAGTGAGGTCGTACGGCCAGAGACCAGCCAGTGAACGCTACGATGTCTTTTGTTATGTGGACGGTTTAAGAGGTAAAAATCAGAAATCAAAATTCAAATATCGGTATAAATTAATGCCCTAATATACCATACTTCTAAGATTGTGCAAGTAGTGGTTCGCTGCCAAAATCCTGGTATCGGTTATATGTGAGGTAAATATGAAAGAGTTTAAGTTAGAGATAATAAGCTAACTGCTTTGAAACCTCTCAAAAGAAAAGTGCAGCATATATACCGTGGTGGTTTAGTTACTCTGTTATGTTAGCACTGAAAGCTAAAGGTGTATTTATCTGGACTTTGTACGTATGTAGCTCTGTAGGAAAATGTTCACTAAAGGACTGTGTGAAATATTTGTCAGAAGTGCAAATGCAGAGTTTTCCCCATTAGATTTTACTGTATGTTTTACGTAGAGCAGCCATATACAGTAAGATTTTGAGACTGAGGCTGGTGAGAACTCAGACTTTGCCATTGATAATCCTAACTTCAGAGGCATCAGTGTGTTATTTATTTAAAGCTAAAACTTGGAAATGTTCTCTTTGAAGATAAGGTGTAATGCACAGTCTGCGCCAATGAAAAATAACTTTAAGACTTAACAGTAAAGACTCTAAATTCTGTTGTATTGTGATTTGTCTCTCAGTCGCTGGTGGGTGGTATTTATAATAGTTTAATATTGCTGAGGCAGTACTTATAAAAAGTTAGAAATCCAATATGTTAGTCAGGGACTTGCGCAGATGGACACTAGGTGGTGCTACAGTATCTGCCCTTTTTCCTCTGGAAAACAGTGCCCTTCTGAAATCTTCAGTTTTTGTTTTGTTGCGTTTCTTTTTACATTGATTGCGTGTGTCTAAGTGTAGCATTTTCTGAATTTAAAAGCCTATGTTATGGATGTTACACATTTTTGTAAGTTGCCCAACAAGGCTGGCTGTAATAAACCTCACACTAGTCAACTGGTTCCATGTGTCTGTCCACACCACTGATGATAGTATTTAAACTGGTAGGAATGAATTGTCCATAGACTGATCTACTGACAGTCATTCCTGAATCCCTACATGCGTCCCTCTTTTTGCCAGGTGAGGTCTTCTTCACCACCGACTACGACAGCTTCTCCTACGACGAGGCCGTGCAGCACTGCCAGAAGCTCAACAGCACCCTGGCCACGCCGGGGCAGCTGCACGCCGCCTGGAAACAAGGACTTGACAAATGCCGGCCAGGCTGGCTCATGGACCGCAGTGTCCGCTTCCCCATCACAACCCCCAAATCTTACTGTGGGGGCGGAGAGGTCGGGGTGCGCACCATCTACGCCTTCCCCAACCAGACGGGATTTCCCGATGAGCATTCACGCTACGACGCCTACTGCTTCAGAGGTTAACTTCTTTTTTTATTTATTTAAAAGGTGAAAATGTGATCAAAATAGAAGTCTGATGAAGAAAGATGTGATTCAAAATCGTAATTTATCTCAAGAATAAAGTCTATTTTCTCTTTTTTTATGTTCAGCTCAAATTCCTGTTGATTCCCAAACTCCCACCACTGTCTCTCAGACGACAAAGCCTAAAGATGTCAGGGAGACTACAACCGTCAGACCGGTTGACTTTGGTAAGACAAAAAGCAAGAAAGGCAAGGCTTTTTGGTGCATGTTAAAGTGAAACTGAGCTTCTTGAATATGAATATTTGTGTTGGAAATGTTTGTCATTTCTTCGTATTGTCTTTTTGTCTTCTAGATAAAACTTCAGTTGGCTACAATGAAACCGCTGTGAATATCACCGACGAAGTTATCAAAGAAACTGTTGTTACATTTGTACAAGTTGCTCCAACAGGTAACGTGGCTCAGAATGACAAAGCCAGAAAAGTCTCATTATGGTAAAAGCTTGAATATTTCTGAAATTAAGTTCAAAGTAAACACAAAGACATAGCACCGCAACACGTTATGGCTGAAAAACGTATCACAATATAAAAGTTTTGCATCAGTCGGTATTGATAATTATTAACTAGTTTTTTGTATTAAATGTCTGAAATACTGCCAAACTGGTGATGGGACCTTTCCTGTTTTATTTGCAATTTCCTCTTGAGTTGTTGTTCTCATTTTTTCTCCACGCTGTTGATTTTTATTTTTAAGCAGCTATGAGGCACGGTGGCGAAACCTTAAACTGCTGCTGCTGGTAGTTACTCAACAGGTTGTTGCTAGGTAACCAAAAAGTGAGCAAGCTAGTCGGTGCCATCCAGCTAGCTTAGCTGGCCTTGAGAGGTTAGCCTTTCCTCTCCCTACATCTCCCAGAATGCCGTGCAGTTCTGGATCAGAGTTCTGTGAAATTATTGGATATTCTATAATTCTATTATTATCTGTTGATATTGATCGTGATTGTCGCAATATATATTGTTATCTATTTACTGAATCAACAATGAAGAATGGAAATCTAAGAATCAAGTCTTCTAATCTCATTTTTGTGTTTCCATCCTGTTTTACAGTGAAAACCGTTCTCCCTCCAGTCCTGGTCGATGCGTCGGGTTCTGGTTCGGCTGACCACTCAGCCAGTGGGGAGACCTCTGGGGAACCTGCTATCTCCACCGGTGACACGTCCGGGTCAGGACAAGGCGTAATTTTCAGCGGAACACCCGATGTGCTTTCTAGCGAGCAGTCTGGCTCTGGAGGCCCCGAGGAGGCAAAGGAGGGCAGCACGGTTTTCATCACATCTGTAGCTGTGTCTGGATCTGGAGCTGTGTCTGGATCTGGATCTGGATCTGAATCTGAATCTGGAGCTGTATCTGGATCTGGAGCTGTATCTGGATCTGGATCTGAATCTGAATCTGGATCTGGCATCATTATAAGTGGATCAGGCTACAGAAGTGGAAGTGGGGACATCAGTGGCAGTGGTGATGACACAGTGGTCACCTTGGTGGATGTAGAGCTGGAGGATTTGTCAAAAACCCTCAAGAATGGCACGACAACGCAGGAGTTTGGCCAGGGAGGGATCGACACCAGCGGGGGATCAAGTGTTTCTGGATCAGGAGATGTGTCTGCTTCCGGCTCGGGCGAGTTTTCTGGCATTTTGTTTATCGACGGCAGTGGGATTGACCTGACACCTCAGCAACCTGGGGAGGAAGAAGTGTCTGGAGATCATCCGACTGAATCAGGGTACCCCAGTGGCTTTCCCAGTGGCTTTCCCAGTGGCTTTCCCAGTGGTATTCCCAGTGGTTTTCCATCTGGCGCTTCAGGCAGTGGCTCTGCCTCCGGAGACCTTTCTCCAAAGCATGACAAAGTCATCTACCTGATCAAGGATGACATGATTCAAATAATCACAGACTCTACTGAAGAGGGGCGGGGTGTGGTGGAGATAAGCGGGGAAGGCAGTGCCTCTGGACTCCACCCTGAATTCAGCAGCGCTTCAACTCAACCGTCGGGAAGCGGAGCGGCTCCTACAACTGTTTACGGAGAGTTCGTACCGACTCTTGACCAATCAGGATCCAGGGGTACAACTGAGGAGAGTGACACCGGGTCTGCGGTTCATTCAGCCACACCAGAAGGACTCTACAACCGGCCAACAACGGCTCCATCAGTGTCAGTGGTTACTCCGGCTGTTGTGGAGCGTCCCGATGTGGACGGAGGTATGAACTTGGGACCAATACAATCTACATGCTCACACTAAACTGAGCAGCTGGAGTGAACTGTTTACATTAAACGATCCTTTTCCAAAACATGTTTAGCTACGGAGGGCTGTCCTGAGGACTGGATCGAGCTTGGCGGCAGATGTTACCGACACTTTGACGAGAGACTCACTTGGTCTGAGGCAGAGCAGCGCTGTCAGGAGTTCAGCGGCCACCTGGTCAGCATCGGCTCGCCACAGGAGCAGCAGTTTGTCAACTGTGAGTAGCCGTCTGATAGTCAGGTTAGCCTTCATGTTATATCTGACGATGAAGCGATCTGGTTTCAAAAAACTGAACAAAGCTAAAAAGGCAGCAGAGAGTGTTAAAATTAGAGCTGTCAGAGCGACTAATGTAAAAAGCTTAAGGTACTTATATTACATAATGTAGTTTACGGTAATTGTATTACCTATTTTGACCTAAAAGCCTCTCTCTTGCCTGTGGAGGGTTACCTAGTTCACACCAGTGAGGTCTTGTACTCCGGTCAGCAATGCAGAGACACTAATGTGAGTAAAAAGATGAGCGAGGAGAGAAACCGGAATGCTCAGTGGCATATTTTGCTTTAAAAAACACAACGATGGACGCTTGCATAAAACCAGTGCAGCCAGTAGCCTACTTATTGCAATGAAGAATTATCCTTCCAACTAAGCATAAAAATTTTATAGTTAACATTTCTAAATTATATTTGACTTTTTAAAAACTTTCCTGAATGTACAAAACCTGGAAAACTGAAATGTTTGGTTTTAGACAAGAAAAGATTTTCTTTAACATTTTTAGGACAACGCATATTTTTACATTTTCAGCTTACAAAGTTGAGCATGGTGATCAACCATGATTAATCACAGTGCTAGAAAGTGTTTCATGTGATTAATTTTTTTAATCAATTGGCAGCACTAATAAAAATGTGTGATTTGAGTTTTTCACATGTTGATTGAAGTATTTTTAGCTGCAGATGCATCATTTGCAATATGAAAGGAATACTGGTGTTGTCTATCAGGCAATAAAATGTTCGTTTTCCAATTTAAAAAAGGAATTGAGTAATTCGTTTATTTGCATCTTTAATTGTATCCATCCTTACCTTGTCCAAGTACAGCTGTCTATTTGTCCTAAATTTTGTGAACGTGTTTACTTCACAGCCAATGGTGACAGCTATCAGTGGATTGGACTTAACGACAAAGACGTGCAGAATGAGTTCCGCTGGACAGACGGCAGTCCTCTGGTGAGTTTGACTGAAACTGAGTCACAATAAAACTGTTAGCTAGCTCGTTAGCGTAGCTTTTTTGGAAACGGTGATGAAACAAACTGCAGCTTTTAATCTGACGCTGTGATCAGACTTTTGAGAACTGGAGGCCCAACCAGCCGGATAACTACTTTGGTTCTGGTGAAGACTGCGTGGTGATGATCTGGCATGAGGGCGGCGAGTGGAATGACGTGCCCTGCAATTACCACCTTCCTTTCACCTGCAAGCTGGCACCCGGTACGCCGACTGGTCACAAAATCACCCAATCACATCAAAACATATTAGATTAATAGTTAATCAAACATTTAATACATTTATTTTGGGTTAGGGTTAGGATTTCTATCAAATCCCTGCTGGTGCACTTAATTGCACTCCAAAGATTTTAATTTAAGGTAAAAGCAGCTGAAGCATTTAAGGAATGTATGCTTTAATTTTTGAAACTGATTAATATTATACTCCTACTTAAAGTAGGAAACTCAAGAAGGCTTGCAATTTAGTCAAATAAGGCATGGTGATTGTTGGGAAAATACTAAGCTTGTCCAAGTGTACAGGTAGAAAAAAAATGGAACCGTTTGAATAGTGCAGCAAAATTGACATCCAACAATCCACTGTTCTTTGTTTGTTTGTTTGTTTTAATGGAGGGAAAAAAGAGAATTTCCAGCCATAAACTAGCAGAGTTTGCTAAATGCTAGCTTCAAATTAAATAAAGTAAAGTATAAAGTAACAAACGTTATACTTTCTAGCTTTTTCTTTTGTTGTGAATCTTTACCAGGAGTGCCAAATATGTGCTGCATTCATAAGGTAACGTATCAAACTTGTTTCTATTTTACGTCAGCCATGTGTGGAGCGCCACCCGAGGTGGAACACGGCGGTCCGATCGGCAGCAGCAGAGGGCGCTATCCTGTCAAGTCCATAATCCGCTACCAGTGCGACCCAGGCTTCACACAGCGCCACCCGCCTGTCATACACTGTATGGCAAACGGAGAGTGGGAAAAGCCACAAGCCCAGTGCATAGAAGGTGAGTTTCAAAGGAACATTTCTGACTAAAGTGTTTCGAACTTTAAGGATGGTGGCGTGACTTAGGCTTTTTGTTAAAGTGAATCAAAATACGAACTGTGTATAATTTTCAATGAAAATAATTCTTAGGTTTTTCTCATCCATATCATAGTGCGGCATGTTTTTTTAATGACTTATGACATGAAAAAGAAACTTGTGTGTAATTTTAATTGTTTCTTATTTAATGGAAACACTGCAATTGCGGAATTGTGTTTATTCAGCATTAGTGCAATATTGACAACTTTTTTGCGCACATTTGTAACAGAAATGCAGCTAGAGTTGAAGTCATAAAACAGTAAAAACAATACCAAGACAAAAGCGCAGGATAAAATTGACTTGAAATTTTTAGCTGAAACAAATTGTCCAGGTTCCAGGGCAACATTTCCTTTAGAAACCTTTAAAAGTCCCTATTGATTCAAAGCTGCTCACTTCTGATCCTGCAGCTTGAGAGCTACACTCTCCACAACCGCCACTCGCTGCAGAATCAGATTTGAGTCCTTTTTGTGCCTCGTTTTTTTTTTTTTTTTTTTGTGTTGCTTTGTTTTTTCGTGATGTCATCAGTATGCGTACCTTTTCTTCCCGCAGCCGGAGCCAACAGTAACAGGCTACACAAAAGGTCCCTGAGGAGAAGAAGTAAAGGTGTCAGCAGCCAACAGGAGCAGAGGGAGCTGCTCTGAGCTGGACTGAAAGGACACACAACTGAGAGCCACAAAAGAGCCTTCTTCTAAAGAAGCATGGACACTAATACAAATGCCAGACCAAAAAGATAGCAAGCCCTGCCCCTGTATGTACACTCAACTAAAGCACATTTAGATGACGATTTTAAAAAAGAACAAAAAAACTGATGTTCCTGGTCTTTGAATGTCACCCTGCAACCTCTGAAAGCTCATTTCTCTAATTTATGATTCAGCATCCTGGAGCTAAATCGCTTCCCTTTCTGTCGGCACAAAGTAGAAAAAAAAAAAAAAAACTCTTTTCAAGAGGCTGAAGAGTAACATGCAAAGAGCGTAGAAGGTGTTTTCAGTTCACACTTTTATTATACTTTATCATATTTTTCTAGATCTGTGTTTCTTAGACTTTGTTTTAGGCGTTAGACTCCTACTCTTTAGGGCAGCGCGGTGGACGTCGACTTTTGGTTGCGTCGCAGGCGAGTGGTTCTGTGCCGTCGTTTCATTGGAGCAAATGGAGCCTTTAGTCTGGTCACAGCTGTGAGCTTGACGTCCTCGGTGCTGCCGGACCAACACGTTATGAAAACTCGACCCAGACGCAGCCACCCTGGATTGAAATAATCGGCACGTATGCACTTTTGAGACGTCCGTCATGTCGGTGCTAATCATTTGAATCCAGCGCACCTTAAACGACGGAGTGTTAGGGCCACACTCAGAAGAAAAAAGAAAGAAAAATAATTACAAGAATAAAGTCGTGGTATGAAAGTGGTCAGAATATTACGACTTCTGTTAAAAATCCTGGTAAAATTTTTCTGTTAATGTTCAAATTTTATTCCTGAAATATTATGATTTTATGCTGGTATCATTTTGACTTTATTCTTGTAATGCTACTGCTTTATCTTCATAATAAACATTTTTTGTGCTTCGTTAGCATAGCCCTAATACTCAGTTGTAACCTTAAAACTGTATTTAAAAAAAAAAAAACAATCTGTCGTTTCTTTTGTTTTTGTTTTTTAGAAATGGCAGGAAAACAGTGCCTTGAAGCAGCATTTTTACTATATAACAACAGACTCCAATGTATTGTTTATCATAAGACAAAGTGATGCATAACAGCAAAAAAAGGAAGGATTATGACACACGTTATCATTATTGTTATTTTTCAAAATAAAGGGCTTTCCATCCGTCTTCTCACCAAGCCTCACTGTTGCTAATAAAGGCATACCCACATGATAATGCTGCCACCGCCACGTCTCGCTGAACGGACAGCCTGTTCCGAGCAGACTGGAAACAAATGCACGCCACACTTTTCAGATTTGCATTCCTAATAGATTTTTTTTAAACGTATAGAATTTTGCTTCTTTTTGTTTATCCACTACTTTCTGTAGGTTGAAATACATCGAGGTTTGTGATGACAAAATGTGAACTATTCAGTGAATATCTGTTGGGTCTTTTGGAAATGTAAAAAGAAGTTTCACATGCTCCTTATTTATGGTTCCTCAAGTGCGAACCTTGTTTCTGTCGTGAGAACGCCAGCGTTTGCTCTGGGACGAGTTGCTCACTGTAAATATCCGCCATGTTATTTTTTTTTCTGAACAGCAGGATCTGTCCATAACTTGCGCAGTGCAGGCAGTTTAAACTGTTTTTTAATTTTATTTTAATTTGCAGTATTTATCATCGACAAGTTTTGCAGAGCGGTCGAGTCGTTAGAGCCAGCTGTACAGAGAGAGGAGGATTTCATGTGTCCATTAAAGCCTCAGGTTGTAGCTGGAGAGCGGGTGGTGCTGTATTTTATGATATCATCGTATGTTCATTTCTAAGGTTGCTTTTTCTTTGTGAGGCATTTAAGGTCCAATGTTTGCATCAGCCATCAGAGAGAACCGAATAAAAGAGACATGTCTATTTGGACGTAACCGGGGTTGGCAAGAGTCTGTTTAGAATGTGGTGCAGTTTTATCGGGGTGCCTGAACATACTAGAGGTCAAAAAATTACAAAAATCGAATGTGTTTTCAGTGTTTTTGCCTGGTGCTGGTTAAGAAACACCTTAATAAAGTAACTAAACATGCGTAACTGCTGCTGGGATCTGGTCCAGATTCTGAATCCTGATGTGATCGCGCAGCACAGATCACCCAATAAAACATCGGCCTTATTCGTCTCAGTGGTTTTATTTCTCATCAGTCAACGTGAAGCTTTAACCTCACGCACGGATTCATAGAATTCTCGTCTTTTCCTAGAAACGGTTTTCCTTGAAGTTGAGACATTTCAGGTGGACTGAAGCACAAACCAGACTTTTATTTGTTTGTTGTTTTCTTTTGCCCTCCTGTGCGACTTAACCATGAAAAAACATGCAATAAATGGCTCCTTCATTGGCTGCTACAGTGACCACCTTCATGGCAGCAGCACCCGTGAACAGACCAGCTCTGTGTGGATGTGCTGCTGCGTCTTTGGGGAGAGGCGTGCTGAGATACGAGGTCATGCGTAGCAGCATCTTTACAGCGATTTACGTTATTTATTCATCGTTCTAGTCACTGAGGAAAATACTGTAGATTGAAATATAAAGGTGTGTTCTGTACAGGTAGGTGTAATGTTCCTCATCCTGTTTTATTTTGGAAACGCTGTGTCCTCTTTACTTCCTGTTTGCTCTCGCTCCCGTCTCTGAGCTCCTTTTTTGTCTTTGTATTTTAATCTATTTCATACAGACGAGGATTAGGGCCACTGGACAAGAAAAATGACTTTTTTTCCCCTCAGAATTATAACTTTTAATCTTAGAAAATTAAAGTCAGAATACTGTGTATTAGGGCCACCGTAGATAGAAGGGAAAAAATTTAGAACATTTTCTAGAATAAACAAGGACATTTCTGAGCTCCTGGTCAAAATTTGCTAGAATTTTTTTTTTTTTTTGAGATTAGTCCCTGACATTTTGTAGAAAAAAACTTGAAAATTATTATTGGCCCCATTCTTCTTCCATACTTTGACCTTGAGTTGTGGCCTGTTTTGTGTTCTATTCCTAATTTCTGGTTCTGTGGGTTTTGTGAGGGGGGAAGTCACAGGGTACTGGAAATTAGGAGCATCAATCAATCTAAATATCTGCTACAATTTTGTTGTCTTGTTTACATTTTTCAAGCAAAAACAGTCAACGTGATTAGCATCTAGAGGTAATATAAAAGGGATAAATGAGTTTTGTAGAATCTTGTTTAAATATATTTGGCAAGTAAATATTTACAGAAGAATTTTTATTCATAGAAAATATCACAAATGCATAGACAATACAAAACAAGGGCATGCGTTTGACAAGAACTCGGATTCTTCTTTTAAAAGGTAATTTTCTATATTACAAAAACAGAGTGGCTTTGTCATTCGTAGAGCATCATTCATTAACAGCTTCACCACAGACATATGCTAACGCAATTCTTTAAAAGACAGCGCCCATCTAGTACCGAACAATCACAGTGTGGAAATCTGCAGACGAAAGGTAAAACTGTACTAATATCCTACCAAGCAGCTGCTGCTGACTGGTGTTAATGTGAACGATAAAAGAAAGTATTTGTGGTGCTGCTCCAAAAGCTGTGGTGGAAATTTTCCACATAGAAGATGTAAACATTTCTAGTTTTTTTTTTTTTTGGGGGGGGGAGGGGGGGTGATTTTCTGCTTTGTCCCAGAAGAGATGTTTCACCAGTCATTGAAATAAAAATCTTTTAAAGGTCGCGTTGTCCGTTTTAAAAAAACAAAGAGATACAGGAAACGTCTTCTTGCCTATTTGGATCCAGGTTCGTCGTAAGTCATCTATCGGTAGCAGTACACGCCAAATTTCATGTGTGGAGCCGGGAACCCAAAGCTACGCACCCCTGGCTGTGACGGGCCACAGTTAGCCCTGGCGTTTGTGATGGGATAACGCACGCTCCCGTCGGCCAACCAGCCCGCGTCGCAGCGATCCAGTCCCTTCAGCTTCCAGGCGGCGTACAGCTGGCCCACTTTGGCGACCCGGCCCCCGTCTCTGGCACAAGCGCGGGCTGCTTCTGTGAAATTCATCCGTCTTGGGTGGTTTAAGTGGTAAACGATCCCTAGAGCAGAGAGAAGAGTGATCAGCAAAGACGGATACCTTTAGCTGCAGACCTGCCGGGTTTTCATACCGACCCTTCATTGAGGCTGAGAAGCAGAAAGCATCAAATCGGTGGAAGAGGCGGTTTTTTGGTCCGTAGCTGCGGAGTCCTGGAGCTGAACTTTCACCCCCGCAGCCGTGCCGTGGGGCGGTGATGGGGTACTGCACGGTGCCGTCGGCCAGCCAGCCGGCGTTGCACCAGTCCAGCCCGTCCTCCCAGGCCGAGAGCAGCTGCTTAAACGTAGCCAGAGTGGCGTCTTGATCCAGGCATGCTTGCTGGGCACCAAAGAAGTTCAGATGGTAGCGTCCTTTCTGAGAGTGATAGGGGAACACAACACCTACGAAAGAAAAGTACTTTACAACTCAAATCCTTACAATTAAAAACAGCCTACATCAATCTCACAAGCAATAGTTTTATCATCAAAACCAGAATTTGTTTAATTTGTTTGGTCTGCAGACTGCCTGGATTCCTCAGGTTGACAGACCTGAAAGACTCCATCAACATTAAAAGGTGTTTATCATGTATCGTTTATCGTGATACATTTCTTATTCTGGTCATTTTCATAGGTTGTCATGATAAATTCATGATGTTTAAAACTTCCAAAACCATCAGTATTGTTGAGATAGTTACTTTGCCATAAATGTGAAAATATGATTACATGCAGGTATTGTGCTCATCTTAGTGATATAAACCACACTTCTTTATGTGACTAGTGAACTAAATTGCTGTGCCATTCAATCACAGTTTTACTAAAAAAAGAAGTAAATAGTTCTTATTATCACTTTTAACGTTATCACAACTGTGCCACAAAATATTGTGATAAAATTTGAACCTCTAAAAGAAGATTATGCTGCATTCGAGTTACCTAAGAAGTAGGAATTTGGAGTTGTTTGACGTCAGACCCGAGGTAATGACGTTCTAGTTGAGATGTCAGAATTTCAACATGGCGTCGCACATAAACACTGTTTGCAGATGTGGTTTGAAACACCATTTTAAGCTTTCCGTTCCATAAGCAAACACCACTTTTAACTTGTTCAGTTTAGAGTCACAGACACTACATGTAACACTGATTTAAGACACATTTCCACTTGTGTGTTTTATAAAATAAACATGTTTCCACCCAGTAGTGGTTCTTGCATCAATGTTGCCCTGAGCAAGCCCCTCCTTCTGCAGCTACCCAACCAATAAAAATGCAAGCAATTATCAGATTCCCTCCCCCATCCCCTCGTGCCCTGCAGCCAGCAAAAAGCAAGGAAAACTTACTCCAAGATATATTTAGTTTCTAGTTCTTGGGCACCTCACCCCTTTCTAATGCCACCCTGGGCAGTTGCACATATAGATCATATAAAAAACAAGCTGTGACCATTCCCGCCACATCTTATGACTGTTGATGTGAGGAGCGACCATTTTGAAATGCGAAGTCAGCCTTACAACTGGGAGCAGTGTGAGTTGCTCCCTGTTTCCCAGTGGGATTTCCAACTGGGAAGAGATACAGTGTTGGCTCATTATAAGCAGTGAGCCAACAGAAAGAATATTAGATACAGAGTTGCTCTTAATAATTAGTAATCATATTTCCAGACTTTCCATACAAGATCTGATTATGGTTAAAAATCTAACATTACTCATCTAATTCAACTTCATGTTGCATCTACACTTTATTGAGAAAATATCAACACTACTTGAAATTTTTTTTATATTTTTGTTGTATTTCACCCACAAACCGGACACCTTACAACTAATTTATCTTTTAGATAAGATGTGTGTGATTTAGTCACATTATAAATGTAGCTTTGGTTTGGTTATTAGACATTAGTAAAGAAAAGGCATCATTTGGCTGCTCCTAGCTAAAATTGACAGCAAGGCGAGGAAAACAATTACAAAGAATATTAGCCCATGGTAATCCTGAATGTATGGAGCTAAATTGGGAGCAATAATTCAGTTTGTTCAAAAAAAAAAAAAAAAACTAAAAAAATATTTTTTTAAACAAACAAAAAAACAAAAAAAAGTCAAAGCCACTTCAGATTCAATGGGGTTTTTTTCTACTTAATTTTTTGTATTGAAGCTGAAAAACACAAATTGGGGAAAAATCTAATAAAGGAGCTCTGAACATGCTTTGCAGTTACAAATCTTTTTCTTTAAGTTTCAAAAATTATTTTTCAGTTTTAATTAAACATACTACAGCCCCAAATGAGCGCCATGCAGATGAGCTGTGGTTCTGTCTGTAATTGGCCTATTCCTTTACTTTATGTTTACCAAACTCCAGTGTATCTCACCCCTCAGCTCCAGCTCCACCGTCACGCTTTCATCCTCCAGGCCATCGATCACTTCGCAGCGGTACCGCCCGGTGTCGTTCAGCTGCAGCTCATTTATCACCAGAGACATGTCCCCTGGAGCCGAGCGACGCAGGCGCACTCGGCCTTTGAAGCTGCCATAGCTGCGATGGCGGTTGCCCATGGCGACCATAACTTCAGTTTCCAAGGCGAAGGCTTCGTTCGTGGTGATGGCTTTGGCGGGTAATCTGGACCATTTGACCCGGGTCCTGCGCGGCGCGGTCAGTTCGGGTTCATAGCGGTAGTGACAGGGAAGGGTGACGCTGCTCCCCCTGGTGGCCGACACCAAATGCTGGGGCGATTCCACAAGGAGGCGAATCCCACTGAAATAAACTAATAAGACAGAAAAAAAAAAAGATTCAAAACACCAGGGTGTTTTCAGAACTGTTTATGAACACATGAAGCGTTTTTATGTTCATGGACGGCTTTCAAAATTCTGTAACTTTAAACTAAATGAGCTGCTTTTTAATTAGCTGGTATTAAAGGGGCAGTGTTATGTGCTTTCCAGGCACATAGTACCATTTTATAGCATAATCAAGTAACTGAGTTAACTTAAGTTGTTTAAAAAATGCTAATCATATCAAACATGACTTAAAAGAAATTTTACTTTGTAATTTAATGCCTTGAAATTGGGCCTCTATCTCTTTAAAAAAAAATTCCTGCTCTTCATGAAACTCTGCCTTCAGGAAGTCATCACATCATCCTCCTCAACATTTGTAGCAACATGTTTACCAGCGTGTCATTGAGAGTAGCTCCTATAATGAGCTCAGCAGATGCGCAGTTCCACCAGGTGTTTTCTAATTTCTGCTGACTAGTCTGAAGGAGCTGAGTGGGGGTGTCCTGGGGTACGTCTGCTGTGAGGCGGAAGCTGCAGAACTGCAGCTCGAAGGCGGCGCTAACCCAAGCATTTTACACAGCTGAATGGTTTAGATTAAAGGACTTCTCAAGCGTAAAGGCATGAGGCCTTCAGGTTCCATTAAATTAATTTCAAGAGTTTAAAAATTATGCAATCACAATGTTTTTATTGAGTCTTTTTTTTTGTAGAAATCAGTTTCCACTTTGACAATAAAGGTTTTTTTGTAATATTTTTTGGTCAAAAAAGTAAAATTCTGTTGACTATAATTAATTTAGAAAAGCAATAAAAAGAATAAAATATCCAAAGGTTGATTACTTTTGATAAGCATGTTAGAAGAACAGAATAGTGAGGTGTGTAGTTAGCTTAGAAAAAGGAGGAAATTACCATCCACTAGTGTATTTGAATCTGTTATAATTCTTGCATCTAGCAGAACTAGTATTTATTGAACAAATAGTGTTTGTTTTCTTTTTCCATTTTGTAAACAAAAATTGATTAATTTTTAACCTGCAGTTGTTAACTGAATTATTTTTCTTTTTGCATTTGTCTGCAAAACAAATTGAAAACATTAAGGTTCGTCTCGGTCTTGACTTCCTTCTGTGCGGACACACAGGAGACCTCTCCTGCATGTACTTTTGACACAGATTGACAGAGTTAAAATATATCTCCAGTGATTTAGAAATGGGTAGAATGCTCTGTTATTTCTTTAAGATGTGCTCAACTCTTTTGTTCTTCACAAATTCATGATATAATTGCTTTGTGTCTCTAGAGAAGTTTCAGAAACATAAACTCAAGCGGTAATTAAGGGGAAAGGAGGATAAAACCACATCCCAAACACATAACTAACATACAGGAGATCAACATCACTCACTGGAAAACTGTTTAGATAACACTGGCTGACTGCCTGAGCACCATTAATTATAGAGTACTTTGTCTTCCCACCTCCAGGTCCTTTCCAGCCTGCCGTCTTATAATCTGATCAAAGGTTGCCTGTAGCTCACCTGACTCACAGACGAAAATATGCAATGCCTTGTCATTTCATTTAATCAAAGACCCACAAAAAGCACCTACTCTCTCCGTTTCCATCCCCGTTGCTGATGTCCTGGTAGTGAAACCCGTTGTTGTAGCCGAAGGTCCTGCCCTGGCCCCAGGGCAGCAGCAGGTACAGGCAGGCGGCCAGTAGGGGGCGCGAAAGATACAGCATGACGCCGTCTACACTGAGGCGAGGATGAGCGAGAAGAACACTCCTCTTTACTCAACTCATTTTTATATCATTTGATGGCATACCAATTAATTTAATGCAACAGAAACAGATAAAAGAAATATGAAAAGTAAAATAAAATTAGCATCGATGCTAAAGGGGTAGGTTCTGTTTATTAAACTGAAAGCAATGAACCAACATAAAATATGCGTTTGCTTATAATTTAAGCATTCTATCAGCAATTTGAGTATAGTAAAACAAACAAACACATAACCTTATTGGTGTATAAAATTATACTTAAATTTTGTATTTATAAAGAAAAATAAAACCAAAAAGATGTTTTAAAGATTCTTACCGTTTTACAAATGACAAAATAAGGAATAGTAAATAAATAAAAAGGATACAGCTAGTTCAATTAGACAATGTACGAGGCTTTAAAGACGCAGCGGGTAAATTAGGTGTTTTTAAAGTGGACGTATTTCTGGTCGCAGGTTACTTGGACGAGAAATACATCGCAAATGTACTAGCTAGAACTGCTATAAACATGTCATTACCCCCCATGAAATGTATTTTTTTGAAAGCAATTATGTTGCGTTATAAAACAGCCACGGTTTTAACCTGAGCCCCCAAACAGTAAACCACATTAAACACTGGTTTAAAGTACAAAACGTGTCAACTATCAGATGAAGAACGTAAAAGAATTAAGTCCGTCGGTGGAGAAATGTCACTCACAGATAAGAAGCTGTCCGTCCGGAGCGACTTCAGCTCAGTTCATGTCCTCTTCATCATCTGCTGCTCCTCTGCTGCCAGGACTGTCCTGCCATCCGCACGAGCGCGCGCTGACGTCACGAGCCCAGGCATCCCCATTGAAGTGGGGAGAGACTTTTAAAGCGTGACCTTACCTTTCACGCGCCTGTGCACGTTCAACTAACTCATACCTTTGAGCACAAACTGCACTGACGACCCTAACAGGGCGACTTGCTTAAAAATGTTTTACAGCATAAATCTAGATTCTGACAAAGAGACTAGTAAAATCAAAAAACAACGGTGAAAGTCAAATTTCAAGCTATTTATATCCCAAAGTTCAAGAAGTGCACGCAGATACGATAAAATTCATTGGTTGGTATTTGAAAAAAGTATTTTATTTTTCTCCCACTAAGAACAAAAAACAATTAACAGCCCAGTGAAAACTCATGTATTCCCTTACAAATTTCTTGATTCATTTTTTGTCTCATTTAAATCAGGTTAACAATTAGCTTCCATTACCAAGAACACCAGAGTAAACAAAATTTTTAGAACCAACCTAGCCTATTGTGAAAACACAGTTGCCCTTTGTGTTAAATCATCAATTGTTTGTGATTAAACATAAGTTCAGTTCAGTTTCCAAGAACTCTAGATCTGTGGGACTGATTATGATCTGCCTGAGAAATTCCTCTTCGGACCTGTCTGACAACATGAAATGAGAAAGGAGCATATCTATTTAAAGAAACTGAAGACCTCATGAGAAAAGTCGCTCAGTTCTACCTGGAAAGGATTACAAATCAATTTTTATGGCTTAGGGATGGCAGTGTACCAAATATAAAAAAGACGTACAATTGGTCGTCGTAAGACTGGCCAGGTTTCCAGGTTTTTGTCCATTTTTATGACAAAAATCGAGCATTTTGAAAAGTGTGTTTCAAGCTAAATATGGCTTGAAATTAACATAGATCCTTAGAAAAACAATATCATCCCGACAACTCAAAGATGGTGGCAGAAGTGTGACGGTCTGGGGCTGCTACAACAAGAATTAATGCCATTTCTATTTTACTTTGGCCTGCATTGTTCATAAAAAAACAAAGAAAAAAAACAAAAAAAAACATAAAAAAACCAAACCATGTCAAAACCATATGAGCATAAAGGCTTTAGTAATTAGTACAAAACCACTTTGATCCAAGGGTTGAGAGTAACATTTTCTAATTATGGTATTGGAGCTGGCATGGCATTTCTTGGACATCCAGATCCTGACAGACCAGGGAAAAGTAAATGTGAAGAACGTCTGACGGAGGTTCCCATTCTGAAGTCATTCCTCCTGCAGAGCTTCCCTCATGTCCTGATGGCTGTTTTTGACTTGTAAGGTGGATTTTTGGGTTGGACCCAAGGGAATTCTAGAAACCTATTCCACACCTCGGGAAAGGAGAAGCCAGACCGTACAAGGGCGTGTTCAGTTTAGTCTGCTGACAAAGACAGGCGATGTTATCAAGAGGTGAAAGAAGCACTTTCATGACCTCCTTAATCCTCCTGAATGTCTTTTGTGGATTTGGATCAGGCTTACACCCATTTCCCCTTAGGCATTTTGTGGGGGTTGTTACAGGAGTATGGGCTTTTCACACCTTGAGTAGCCAAAGCAAGAGTTGTGTCTACATTTTCAGTTGAACATCTCAACCATGGACCCTGTGTTGGTTGTTGAGCTATCGTCACAGATCCTGGTGTTCATGAGCAAGATCTCAATGCATGGTGATAGATGGAACAGTGTCTGGTTTGGGAATATTAGGGCAGTTCTTTAAACATGATGCATTTCCCCTGGTGTCTTCAAGGCATGACCTTAAATGTGTAGTGGAGTGGTTCAAAGTTGAGTCAAGTGGGCAGGATGAGAGTCAGCTCAACTGGAAGAATGTAAATTGCCCCCTTGGTGTTGAGGGTCAATCTTTACCTCAAAATGAAAAGTTAAAGTCTCATTTGAAGCAATAACCGTGACTCTTGAGTTACCAGTTTGTCTACATTCTTGGCCTTAAGTATGGCCATAAGGTATGGATCATGACTCAAAGGTCTAAGATGGACTCAGCCTAATAAACTGAGGAGCTCCATTATCCAGGAGAACATCAAAGCAGAGCTGCTGCTCCTCCGCATCGAAAGGCACCTCTTGAGGTGGTTCAGCCCTTTGATTGGGATGCTTTCCAGACGTTACTCCTTTGTCGTATATCCCACAGAGAACCGGCACCACGGCAAACCCAGAACTGATCAGAGGGACTAAACTTCTCCTTCTGCAGTGGAACTCTTGGATGCCCCTACAGCTGGCTAGATATCACCCTGGAACTGCTTCCTCTGTCTACCACATCTCACATGAAAGACAATGCAAGATTAAGATCCATTAAGCCTCCAAATGGTAAGTACAGTAAGATCTGTACAAATACCTGAGCACATACAGAGTTTCCTGCCCCATTTCCTCATCATGCAGTTAGAAGCTGCTGTCCACATTTTTGTCAAATTTATGGTCGTCTGGTTTGCCCAGCTGACCTCTTTCTTGACCTTTGGCTCACCCTACAAAAAGTCTGACAAACACCTTAGATGATGCTCTCTTTTTGATCTTGTTCAAAAGAGCAAAAACAACCAGAGAGAAATAGTTACAAGCCACATTCTGCTATTTTTCTTAAAAAAAAACAACAAAAAAAACAAAATATAAACTAAGCTCCAAGCTCTGCAGTTAGATAAACATTCACAAGTGCCGTTTATTTTGTCAGAAACCATGAACTTGGGAGAAAAACAACTCAGCTCTGTGATGTTACAGGAAATTAAAACTAAAAATGTTCTGGGAACATTTTTTAACACAAATTCTTATCACAATCCATTTATTAATTCCTAAATCACTTCATTTACAGTCCAAAACGAGGAGCTGACATGCTCGTAGTTAAAAGGACATATGCTCTGAATTGCCTCCTACAACAAAGAAACACTCATCCTCTCCACAAACAAGCATTCTTGACATTCTCGGGAAACTCAGAGGCAGGCGAACCTGAGTTTTAGGATCCCCGAGCATGCCCAGTTCTGTTGCGTTACGACCACAATTTAAAGAGGACAACCACGTAAAGGCAGAAATCCCATCTGAACCACTTTCCTTTCTGGTCATGATGACGTTCCTTTATTTTTCTTTACCCAACAGTCACTATTTTTACTACCAATCCGCCATGTTGTCATGTTATTAGATGACAACGTACACAGCTTTAACTTGACTTGCATCACATTACATGTTCATCATAAAACTATGGTATGATTGTGAAGTGAAAGAGAAATCATATAAGACTTTCACATTGAACTTGAGCCTGGACTTAACTAGGCACATTTACACAGTATGATACTGCCACTGCCGTGTTTCATTGTAGGGAGGATGCGTTCAGACTTATGTTCACTGTGGACCAGGCATGGCGTTCTGCTTAACCAGAGAATCTTGATTCAGTTACATGGCTTTCAACAAACTGCAAACAGGAATTCAGCTTTTGCACTCAAAAGTAGCTCCTATAATGAGCTCAGGTGTTCCACTAGATGTTTGCTAATTGCTGCTGGCTAGTCTGAAGGAACTGAGTGGAGGAGTTATGGGAGAGGGATGCTCTGTGAGACGGAAGCTCAGAAGATTGAAAACTGCAGCTCTGAGGAGGAGCTTCGTCCTCGAAGGCGGGGCTATGTCCCACCAAGCTTTCTGCACAGCTGAATGGTTGCCATGGGAGTTTCAAGGATTTCTCAAATGTCAATGAAAGAATCAATGTAACACTCCAGGTATGTTTTTCTTTAACAAACAACATTATAGCATGATGTAAAGCTCAAAAATGTCAATTTTACATAATACTGCCCCTTTAAACGTTGCAAAAAGAATTATTTTCTTTTTCTGAATCTTAAGCAAAGAACATTTCCTGAAACAGCTTGGAGTGTGTGAACTAAACGCTCCCGACTTCAGGTTCACGTCAAGCATTCAATTTGCATAATTATTTCATTTTCAAATCAAATCTCGCATCATTTAAGGCGGCGCAGTCAATGGCCAACACAAAACTCCTTACATTTCCAGACCACTCCCTGTTTGTTATTGACTGCAGCCCCCCCACGCTCAGGCGCTGTGTCGGCCCCCTTCCCCTCCCTGTGTGTCCCTAAAGCCATTATCTCTCTGTGTGTTTGAAGAGACAGGACCCAGCCCTCTTCCCCAAAAACCCCCAGATAAAAAGACTCTTAGCCTGGGGCCCTAAATACCAGCAGCCCATGTGAACTGCCGGGTGGCTGAGGCTTCGGAGGGGTGTAATTTCAGCGACAGCCAAGCTGCATTCAGCGCCCCCGAGAGGTTAGACAAGCCGCGACCTGGAGCCCTGAGAGACAACACGAAAGAGAATGAGTCTGCATGTGTGTGTTTGATCGAGGAGACAAGGAGCTGATTGTGTCGGTATGAGCAATGGCACGCTGTCATTAGGAGAGACTTCTCTCAGAAAAGGACCGTTAGTCACAAAAAGGGAGAGAGAGTGTGAGAGATGGTGCGGTTTTGGTGTCACTGTAGTGATTAGAGAGGAAGGTTTCAATCAAAGGCCATCAGGAACCAGGAGAGACAGTTTCCAGCCTGATTAAAAAGACGGAAGGTGAAATGAACTGTAATAGTCGCTAAGCACTGCAATTTCTCTCCTTTTTCCCAACTCTCAAATGTTCCTTTGGAACCAACTAAAAACCCAAAATATGCCAAACTAGGGGGTACGGATTTGATCACCACTGTGTGGAAAAAAAAAAAAGTCTCTCATCACGTGCCAAGTAAAACAGCCTTCAAACGTTTATCTGAGCAGAAATAGCGCAGGTTTTAAGTTGACATTCCTGGAGGAGATGTTTACATCAGGACTAAAATAGCAGCTCCTATCCAGGAGTAGATCCTTCCTGTTCCAAACAGACAGAGTACCTGCAGCTTCCTGTCCGCTTCCAGCTGATGCCTCCATCCAGGAAATGAAAAGGAAGAGTAGCACAGCTGAAGCAGAAGCAGTTCATCCCGTTAACAATTACCGCAGTCTAAAAATATTGACTTTTCTTATTTCTATGTTCTGCCGTATTCCAAAGTGGATTCAGTTTATTGTTCCCTCAGATTTGTACACATGGAAATGTTTTGCACGTTTTAGGGTGTTTTCACACCCGATAATCCAGTAGACCCGGTTTGATTGGGGATCAAAGTTGCAACATGTTAGGTTTTCTGTTGCAGTTTCGCCCATTTTCCTAATTGGTGCGGTTTGCTTTCACACTGCACTATGTCAAACAATCCAAACTAATTGAAAAACCTGTTTCCCTGTTCGCCTGTGGCGGTGCTGCACCAAGAGCTAATGAAGAAAACACCAAAACCTCCGAAGACGACGCTGAGCGCAAATTCCTCTTTCAGAAAATGTGAACAAAAATGTAGTAGCATCAGATTTTAGCGGCTGTAGGATTTCTCTTTTGCATAAGACCATGAGCCATTTCTCCCACTACTGCTAGACATGTTTGTTTTGGTTGTATTTACCCAGAATGCCCAGGGCTATAATTAACTTTTTGCTGGGCATTCTGGTCTGCATCGCACCAGAGTTCACTTCAACTAAACTCTGGTCTGCGTTTGTAGGCAGACCAGAGTTTGCTTTCTTTGGTCTGCATCAGAGTCTGATTACTTGTTCACACCTCCCCAAACCAACCTGACTTTCTAGGCAGAGTTTGAATAATGCAGACGAAACAGGGCCAGTGTGGTCTGAACCAAAGTGTAGGAAACCATCTCGAGAACTATAAACACATCACAAGTGAGTATACATTCACATCCACTTGGCATTGAACTCAATCGGATCCAGTCTCTCCACTGTTCCCCTGGATAGATTTGAGGTCCATCCAGAAGGTCAAACATTGTTTTTTTGGGGGGCGTGGCCTTTATCCATTTTCCGACAGCAGGTATACAGGAAATGGTGTAAAGATAAAGACAAAGGTACCAGGTAGGGAGAGAACCTTGGATGATTCGACGAGAACTATCTTCTCCGCAGCTTTACCCACTACGCCATGGGACATAAAGAAAGTCAACCATTGATAATGCATTACACCAAGCAGGACTTTATGGTAGAGAGGCCAAGCGGAGATGGCTGCCCATTTGAACTTTACAGAAATACACTGAGAAAAACTAAATCATGTGATCTAATGACATCAAAATGGCACTGGCTCATCATGTGCTTGAAACTATCCTTGCGAATTACGGTGGTGTACCCATCATGCTGTAAAGAACTTTTTAACAGGAAGTTGTCAACCAGTTCACATAACAGCTAACATGACAGTAGCTAAATGTAGCTTAAATTAAAACTGTTCCAAATGCGTCTGGAAGCTGGACTAAGGCTGATCCTCATCTCTCAACACAACAATGATCGGAAGAAGCAGCAACAGCAATACAATGAGCTCTGGAGCAGCACTACCAATATGCAGTCAACCAACATGGAGGTCGCTGCATCCATACTCCCCCCTCTCCTGCTAATGTGTCCAGGCTGTGCAGGTAGGTGCAGTGATGTCCTCTTCAGCTGTTTGATATTCACTAGAACTGCAGAGGTCGTCAGGTAATAATATTCTGTTACGTCTGAGCAAACAAAAACCCGTCTATTCTGGTAGGTTACTGCATGGTGGGGAGGATAGTTAGTGACCAGAGAGGAGTGTGTTTTGTGTTTGTCTACTCCTTTTAGAAGGAGGGTGGACTCTTCTGCTCCTCTGTGTAGGAGAGACCTTAATGACGGTTACTCCACTGAGAAAGAGGTTTGGACATCTCTTATTTTCTAGGAGTACTTTTGGTTCCAAATTTACTCTAGATTGGGAAATAAAGGTTTGTAAGTTACTATTCTGTCCATATTTACTTATTGCTATTGATTTGCTACATCCTGTCTGTTGCCTTTTCACTCAGGAATTCCAGCAAGAACTAAAAGTGCTGAGGTTAGCTTTGACCCTCGTTTTTGTGGTGTCACTCAAGACCATTTACCAATAACTTATACCTTAAAGATGTTTTAATCTTGTTTACCCTACATCTGGTGATTCTACCAGCATCTTAAATCGTATCATGGATTGTGTTGCCTGCATCTTTGGGTTGCCTTGATTTCACAGATGTCTGCTACATTTTCTTTCACCAAGATCCATTTTAAAGTTGTGAACTGTTTTCTTAGATTTTGCTTCGTTCACCTTAGAAAAATGCGAAGGTTGTAAAACTAATCAGGGATTGAAAAAAGTGACCATGTAGCACAAAAAAAAGAGAATGAAAACCATCTGTTGTACAAAGAAGATGAAGGTTCAAAGTTCAGCTTAAAAGTGAAGGAAAAGATAAAAACCATCAGGTCGAGTTTCAGACAAGAGGAAAAAACTGCTGCTTTACCGTCAGTTTCCAATTATGAGAACATTTCTAACAAATCTGGATCAATTTTACAAGCAGAGATCTGCTAGAACTGGGGATAATTCCTCCAGAAATGCTCTGATTTTGTGTTCAGACGGCTGCATCCTTGGCTCCATTTCTGTTTAACTTGCTGCTGGTTCACCTGAATTTCTCCGCTGTGGGACAATGAATGGTGTTTCTCTTCTGTTCTCGTCTCAACAGACTGAAATTAACCTCCACAGTCTCGTCTGAATCCATTTCCATATCGACTGCGCGGTTCAGACCGGGTTACACTTCCAAAGGGTGTCCTTCACACACAATGTAATGAGAAGAGAAGAGTTCAAGCATTCTGTGCGGATGAAGATGCCTTTAAAAGATTTCAGAGCGCTCACAGAGGGATTAGGCCCCCGGGGACCACCGAAATGCAAAACGACCCTCAGTGCTTCAGGTCTTTTAATCTTTCACCTTTTAAATGGAAAACAGCCCTCGCCAATTGTGCATTATTATTAGACATATGATCCAAATATTCAATGCAGGCACATCGAAGCAGCAACATTCAAGAAATTTACACGATTGATATTGTGTTTTTAAATTCTTTATTTAAACTTTGGATATACAAAGGTCTTTTTTTTGTGAACATTGGATTAAAAACGAACATCAAATCCACTCAAAAGTCAAGAAATAAATTTTGAATACTTAAACACAGCAATGCCTTTTCTTTTTTTTTTTTTTAACTGATTGGTCATAGAAAACTAAAAACGGTGACCTAAACGCAGAGGAAATGAAATCATGTCGCCGTTGTCGATAGAAACGCATGCAGACGCGAACAGGGTGGCTGTAATAAATATTGTACAGTGTCTGACATCAGCATCTCAGCGGCGCGGCCGTCCCCTCATGCATTTTTAAACGCCGTGAATTTATATTCATTGTTATCAAAACCAACACTGTATAATATTGCACGAGCCCAAAATTCATAATTCATGGGATGAGAAAGGGTCTGGATGTGGCGGCGGGAGGGGCCGCGGATGCTGATGATTTGGCAGGTCGCGTCGGGTCCGGCGAAAGCGTAACAATCGGCTCTAATTTGGTTTCTTTTATAGTTGAACTAGAAGGAATAATGATGGAGCCAAAATAAACAGTAAATCAAGGCAGCAAACGTCAACATCCATCGCTGGGAAGCCGAATGATAACAACGAAACGTAAAGGCCTCCCTCAGTCTTCCTAGATGAGGGCCAATTGACGGTCCGCATCTTAACACTCAATACACAAGATTATTTTTGTTAGTTTCCAATAGTACAAAAAGAAACACGAACAAAGTGCCATAAAAAAGTGAAACGACCAGGAAACAGTGAAGAGAGTGAGGAGAAGCATTTAAGGTACATGTGGAGGAAAGTGCCTTTAACCTGAAATTACATCCATCAGTCTTTATCCCTTCACCCACAGTCCTTAGGCTCTGAATTTGATAACTGATTAAATAGCTTTTGAATTCAAGAAGAAAAAAAAGGGAATCTGATGGTGTTCAACCAGACTGACATGGAGTGAAGGAAATGATAACACTTTAAAAACCGCATCAGTAGGACGGAGCATCAGGGACACGCCAAGAAAATGGAAAAAAAGAAAAAAAAAAAGAGAACAAAGTCGTAAAATCACAAGAAGTCATGCAAGGAAAAAGTTAAAGTAACAAAGTCGTAGTATTACAAATTTATTCTCGAGATGTTACGACTTCTCGGAATATTTTGATTCATGATTACTACTTTGTGATATTTGGATTTCTTGTGCTACGACTTACCGCGTCGTTTCCACTTTAATATCTTTTTGTTTCCCTTAGCGTGGCCCTGATATGTTGTCATACACCAAATATTTTATTTATTTAGGCAGCATGGGAAAAGAAAAAGGAACTGATGGAGCAGACTTGGGAAAAACAGAAAGTATTGGTCAGAAATAACATGGCTGATGCATTAGTTTGAAAATTGCTCTGATTGAAAGTTGTTGTGCATTTTAGTAAGTTTATGGACCTGCAGTCATTATCCTGCCTTAGGTTCCAGTAGCTGATCTGTCCGGGTGTTTGTTTCGTCTCTGGAACTGACCGTGATGCTTTTGTAACCAATCACAGCCAACTACGACGGGAACTCAGCGTTCCTCTTTTGTTAAGAGCGTCGACATCACTTTAGGTTTCACCAACTTTCCTCAAACCCACAAATATGACATCTTTAGAATAAACTACAGTAAGTCAAGCAGCCAGATTTTACAAATACTTTCAGACATATGCAGAATTTTGTTGTTTTTTTATGCTTCCTGAGGAATTAATAAATACAGAGTTAACTCTCTGGATGTCAAACCTTAAAACAAGGGAGAAAGAGGAACATAAACTGGTCTTACTTTAGATTTTCACCAATATAAAACTCTTATAAACACTATTTAATTTACTTAACAGAATCACAGCAAACATGTTCATAAGCCTGTTAGGTTTCTAGCTAAAATACTTTTCTTTTTTTTTTTTTAGGATGAAACTACGATATATGTACACCTCAAAGCGTCATCTAGAGATAATCTACATACGGACTAGAAGGGACAGTGAGTGTTGGACTGAAGGTCGGGTTATGTACATCACCAGCTGTGGGTCTCTGAGGTTTGCTGTTCCAGGTAGAGCTGATCCAGGATCAGAGTTCAAGCAGCACCGACTGAGTCGCCCTGACTTCTGACACAAGGAGGAGGAAATTAACACTTTTATTTCATAAAACACGGGGGGATAAGAGCAGACCTTGCTCTGCTTCTTGAAGCGATTTGATTCAAAACAGGAAAAACAAAATAAAATAAAATAAAAAAATAGGCAAGTTTAGCTGAATCGAGATTCTGCTCACAGTGGTTAGGGGTAACGACTCCCACCTCTGACCAGCCAGGCTTTTGGTGGGGTGCTACGCTATTGTTTGCTGCCCCCTAGAGCTGAGAGCAAGGCAGTGCAGGTATGGCTCAGGAGGAAAGAACAGAGGATTGGGGCAGGGTGGGGCGTGTGATGTGGACGTAGAGCAGAGGCCGTGCTACTCGTCACAGCCCAGCAGCTCCATCCGAAGGGTGATGCGCTCGTGCCACTCCCAGGGCAGGACGCGGACGTAGCGGCTGTAGAAAGGCGGCTCGAAGATGTTCTTCTTGTGAACGTTGTTGTCGCTGTTGCCGGTAAAGATCTGGGCAGACAAAAGCAGCGCAGCACAGCGTCTCTTCAGCAAAGTTTTAAAGTGGTTTTAGTTGTAATGCAGAACTGGGATTTCACTGGGAGAGCTACCTTCAGAGCTGGTATGTGCAGAACGACGCGTCACGACCAAACAACTGAATCTAGAGGGATTTTACGTAACAGACTGGTGCAAAGTGTTTAACTTCATCCGTATAGATTGTATTCAGCCTCCTGGTCTTTTAGAGGACGTTTCAAAGTTTTGCACCTCTAGAGACTGAAATGTTGTTTATTCCTCTCTAAAATTACTGACAATCTGATATTAATATCTGCATCGGTCTGATGTTGAAAAAAAATTCTGCATTGGGTCTTAGTGACAATGTGCCCAATCCATACGGACAGATCTATTCAGTCAAATTCTATGTTTTGTGCTCAATTGTTTTATTATTTATTTTACTTTATATTTAGAATTTCTAATTGCACTTTCTGTACCATTTGATAGAAGGTTGTTGCAGTTTAATTTTTACATGTTTGACCAAATATATGTAAAAAAAAATAGAGCCAAAGTAGTCAACCTATTGTTTTTGTCAGTTTCTTTGTTTTTTAATTTACATTGGCTGTTCTTCTCCTAATTGCACCGACTGAATAAATTAAAGTTGTTTTTATACGTTTGACCAAACTTGTGAAGCCATCAGTGTATTTAAGTGAGCTGTACTGGTGCAGAGTTATCAAACACGTGTTTAATTCACTACATTTATGTCTTTGTTCAGATGAAAAAGAAACATTTTAAGTCAATTCAGCGCAGTTTTCCTGCATCGGCCGATTCTAAACCACAGATATCGTATTTAAATATTTACATGCATGTAAATAATAGTAAAAAGCAATGTAGCAGGATTTATTTTTACATTTCTTAGATAACCTCATCTAATTATAAACAATCCAGCAACCAGCAGAGTGAAAAATAAACTCTATCATATACAGGGCGGCGTTTGAAGGGTTTGAAGTAAAAGTAAAAATGAGACGATGTACAAATTTTTCCTGTGATATTGACTTGACCTGATTTCTTTTGTCTTTTTAACATCCCTCCCAGTCATATTCCTCCTTGTATTTTAACATTTTTAACGTGTGATGAAAAAACTCCTGCTTGAAGCATTTCAGGTCTTCACTTAATTTTCAACCAGCACATTTACGTTCTTCTTATTATTTTTTTAAGTGGGGCTCAACCCATCCTGCTGGACCAACCTTGTCTTTGCGCGTGGATTCGTCCTGCAGTACCGTCCAGGACCGTCCGTCATTACTGTGGGCTATTTTGAACGACGAAACAAACTGGATAGAGCCGAAGTCTTTTGCTCCCTGAGTGACGATTCCTGTTATCCTCTTGGGAGACAACAGGTCCACCTAAACTCACACAAACAAAAAGACTACTTTACAAACCAGAATATCAGATTAACAAACCAAAATCTGTCTCCGGCGCGTCGCCTCCCACCTGCAGCCACTCAGACCGGCTGTTGGTGGCGGGGATCCAGGCGTTGGTCTTGCCCTGCTTGTCCAGCCGGGCGTAGTGCGGCAGCCAGGTGAAGGCGTCCATGCCCCAGGTGCGGAAGGTGCTGGAGGCCGTGATCTGGCGGTCCAGCACCAGGCGAGACTTCATGCCCATGGGCTCCGAACAACCTGGAGTGTTTGAATACACTGCGGAGGTGAGACCAGGAAGAGAAGAGAAGGAAGAGGAAGAGAGGGGAGCAGCAGGAGGAGGGAGAAGCAGCTCAGGCCGGTCGGGGAGGTGGAGCGGCAGACATCAAAGTGACGATAAGGGAGGATGAGAGCAGGAGGGGCTTTGAATTAACAAAGTGAACAAACACACGAGACATGAACCAATCAGAGTTTAGTGCACAGTTAGTAACATTTGTAAAGGTTTGATCTGCCTGTATCAAAAGGTTTCAAAATATTTATTTCTATCCATCCTTCTGTGAGAGAAGCTGCTGTAAAACTGAGTTTTAGTGATTTAACTCCTCTCAACTCCCCCATCTTAACACTCAGGACCTTAAAGATCAAACCGTTCCCAATGGAAAAAGTCTGGTTATTTATCTCTGCTGCCATCTAGTGGTTAAATATGTAGTTTCATAAAGAAAAGAAATTTGAATCTCAACCAAGACGCTCTGACTGAACCAGTATAACAGCTCAATTCACTTGTTTTAAGATGCGTTCACTGAAAAAAAATAAAAAATCAGATTTTTGAGTTTCCAGTGACCAACTTCTTGATGCATCTCTAAGTAGAAGGAAACTCAAAGCTTTCTAGAGCACATTTTTAATGCTAATGGGTTTGTCAAACAGCTAATTACAGGCTTTGTTTCTATTTCAATTGATGCTATTTTACATTCTACAGCAGGAACGAGGTAAACTTAACTCAAATATAACAAAATGTATTTTTAAAGATGCGTCTAATCCTCAAAAAATGTTCTTGCTAGGTTTTCTTGCATTCAGCAAATATAAATAATTTTGGTAATTATTACTGACCTAAAACAAGAAAAGTTTAGGCTGATTTAACTTCAGACAGTGATGAAAGAAATTTGTCTATTTTTATCAGGTTTACGAGAATATCTGGTTTCAGCTGTAAAATAAACACTTTCCAAATTCAGGCTTTTAATCAAACGTTTATATTGAACCTCATTATAAAATTGCGCAGTTTCGGTATCAAGCACTTTCAAGGATTTTATACTGAAATCAAGCACTTTCCAAACCTTGAAAACAGTTAAATGAAATTCAAACATTTTCAAGCACCTGTACGAAGCCTGAAATTAGGCTGTTTCACAATTAATTAGCTATTAAACTTTTCCATTATCGTATTAAAGAAACTGAAGCGTAACCTTATGAGGTAAATCCAAAAGACATCAAGGGAACGAGAAACTGCTTTGAAACAAAATGATTTTTAACAATGCAAGACAGACTGTTTAAAATAAAAACAAAGCTTCTGTTATGAAACTATGGGAGTTAATGCCGGGGGAAACGTAAGAGGGAAGAGACGACGATGTGACGAGTGAGACGACTGTGAAAACAAAAACATGGAGCAGTGCAGAAGCCCAGCGAGTTCAGAGGAAGCATGTGGTGAGAAGACATTTGCTGCAGCTCAGAGAAGACTTGAAAGAACCAAAATAAATAGACCAAAATAATCTGTGTTGAACATATTCAGACTTTTTGCACATTTGCTGCTCATCTTTAGACACGTGGAGCCGAGTTTGTTCCCCGCAGGGTAGAAAACCTTTGAAATACATTCAGTTTCTGAGGAAATGGGAGCTAATTGCTAGCAGATGTAAAGATTTCTTCTCGCCAACTGGATTCAGTGAATATAAAGTTAGTTTCAATGGTTAGTGAGAATGTGGACACTGGGTGTGTGTGCGTGTGTGTGTGTGTGTGTGTGTGTGTGTGTGTGTGGGTGTGTGTGTGTGTGTTTACCGTTGAGTTCACAGCCCACCAGCTCCATGCGCAGGGTGCAGGCCTTGCGACACACAACAGGGATGATGCGGATGTACTGTGCGATAATCGGGGGGTCGAACAGGTTGGTCTTGGTGCCGTCGTTGTCCACGTTCCCCGCAAAAATCTGGGAACGAGGAAGGCGTTGAAAAACCTTTAGTTGACCCGCCACGCTTTATTCTTATAACTGCTGAAGCTCGGTCAGACTGGACGGAGCGCATCTGCAAACAATCATTTTCAACTTTAAATTTACAGTAGGCCTGAGAGTTAACTATTAACTTTTGGGGCTTTCTAGACTGTTTTCAAACCATTATGACAATGTAAGGCCTGCATCGCGACAGACATGTACCAAAGAAACCTGTACATTTTATGGAGTAGTAAGCTTTTGTGCACAGAATGCATCGTACAGTGGTGAAGATGAACGTTGTCCAGCTAACTGGTAATAGATTTGCACTTACCTATGATGGATGCAAAAAAGCTAGCTAACTACAAAGGGTTTATTGGCAGCTAGTTAGCGGTAGCCTCAATTCAGAGGGCAATTATGATGTCAAACGTTTGCTTGACAGAAATGTCGCCCAAGAAAATCTACATAGAATAGATGAGATTAAATTTAAGACGTGATTAACATTTACAAGACCAACTTACATTTTTAAAATGAATTTAAGACATTTATGAAGGCTGTAGTTTTAGATACATGAATTTAAGACTTTTTTAAATGAGAGGGCGGCCGTAGCATCTCCCAGTCAGAATAAAGTGCTCAGGTGAACTTTATTTTGGGGTATCAGACGAAAAAGGGTCTGATTACAAATTCATGCCACACTTTTTAGATCTTTATTAGTAAAAACTTTTGAATTCAAATTCAAAATTTGTTTGCAGAAATTAAATTATTTTAAATATGCGAATAAAATTAGAACATTTAACATTTTTTCCACTCCACTATTATGCTCTACCTTGTAGGTATTAAAACGCAATAAAATAGAATAATGTTTGTGGCTGTAGCGATACCATTTATACGTTTTCAACTTTTCTTATTCCAAAATAATTCTAATTCATAAAGAATTGCAAAAAAAGTTGTAAATAAATCAGACTGCCTCTTTCCTAAAATCTTTCCTTTTCCTGTAACTGATCTGATTCATCCTGATCAGTTTGAAACCTCCTTAAAGTCAGCGGCGCTAGGTCTCCTCCCTCTCGTCCTCACCTGGTCCTTTCTCTGTCCTTCGGTCCTGTACATGGTGAACGTCCTGCCGTCCTGACTGGACGCCACTTTGAAGGCCTTGATGAATTCTTGCGTGCCGATGCGACTGGCACCCTGAGTCACGACGCCCGTGAAACGCATCGTCCTGTGCATGTTGATCTACAAACAGATGACAGGATTTTTATTTTCATAGCAGGTCGAGTCAGGTTGACAGTTAGCGCTTAAAAGGTCAAGACAAAATGGAATTAAACAAACCGTCTTTCCAGTGTTTAACAAGTCATGAATAGGAAACCTTGAATTGATTCCGCGATTGTAGTTCATCTTTCATCGGTATGGATCCAAGCTGCTCATGTTGCACTGAAATGCATGACTGTGCTGACCTGTATCCAGGGGTTCTTGTCATGAGGAGCGGCGCTCCACGCGTTGACCAGACCCTTGTTGTGGAGGCGGGCCAGCTCTGTGCCCCAGCGCTGCAGGCCCAGCATGGTGTAGCGGATCGATGAGGCCGTGATCTGGGACTCGGCGATGCCCCCGCCCTCCATGCCAAGGAGAGAAATACAGCCTGAGGAAGAGGGACGTGTGAATGCCGAGCCTCGAAATAGGGCGGGGCGGTGAAGCGAATTCTTGGTTTTTGATTTCATTTTTGGAGAATTTAGATTTAGTGATGTCAGCATGGCCAGCATCTTGTTTGACCAGAGCGTCTGTTTATCTAGACTTTGATTGTTAGGACCAGGATACAAATGGTTTTTGTTGGTGTTGTTAGCAGAATAAAGTCACAGTATTACAAGAATAAAGTTGCAATATTAGGAGAGTGAAGCAGTAATTTTATGAGAACTCCAAAACCAAAATACAAAAAATTAAACTGAGTCAAGATGAAAATTTTTTGAATTTATATTTTGATAAAAGTTTTACAGAAATACTTCATCTTTTAACGCATCAGCATCAAATTATTACCACTAGTGGGACTTTAAAACAACCAAGTCTTTAAAACAATCAAATCTATTTCGAGGAAATAATTAATCAAATCTTTTCACCTGTTAAAACCACTTTCTCTTAATTTTAAGAGTTTTTCTGTTAAAACAGTGATTTTATCCTGCTAATATAACGACCATATCCTCATAATTAAACAAAAGTGCTTTTTCATACAACTCACAGTAGGTATGATTTAAATAAAAGCCACATTTGAAAATATTTGTCATTTTGTTTTTAGAAAAATTGAGGAAAAAAACAAAAAACAATTAAACCAAAATTGAAAACATTATGAAATAAAAAAAACTTTTAAAGCCATGATGCCTTGCCTCAAACATTCAACACTGATTAAGTCAAATTTCTCCTAAACCACAAAATAATCAAATTATTAAATCTGAATTTATGCCACATATTTAAAAAGCATTTTCTCTGGATGCTGCAGTAAAAGAAAACTAATGCATGGATGGTTTAATGTATGGCTATAAACTTGCAGCTCTTTAAAGGCCCATAAACTCATTCAGGACACACAGCACTGAATCAGCGGAGCTGAATAAAAAGTATTGATCTCTCATTTAGAGCGAGCCATTTCTATTCTACATATCGATCATCCTGAAGCTCCGCTCTCGGCCATCTTCCCAACTCAATCATCTTCGGTTTAGTCTTTCACTTCTCTATTACACTCCTTCCATTAAGTCATCGATCACTCGCCCGAGCACTTCTGCTGTCATTTTGTAAGTCGATGGCGGTGCGAGTCGGTTACACTCACGCAGTTGGCAATGTTTGCCCACATATGGAGAGGGGCAGTGGCATTTGAAGTCTCCGTCCAAGTCCCGGCAGGTGCCACCGTTCTCGCACGGGTGGCCGGCGCAGTCGTTTACGTCTGCGGAGAGATGAATCACTTCGTCATTTACTGCGGTCGGGGAGGACGGCCAGCCTCGGTGCGTTTCGTAGAAAACTTAAGAGTTAGAAATGTTAGAGGAAGTTAACGTCATGCTTTCAGCAAAGCTTACAGTGCCCGCTAAAAGTACTCGTGCTTCTTGAACAATCAAGGTTTGACTGATACATTTCAATGAATTACATCGGGATTTTATGTGGTACTAAAGCACAACTGGGAAGTGAAAGGAAAACAAACATTTGTGAAATGTGAAAATCCATCTTGAATGTGATGTGGCTGCATAAAATCCAGTTTAGGAAAAAAATTCAAACTTTTTTTTTAAACATACAAAAGTTCCGCCTGGAACCTTTGCATTTGGGTTTCTGGTACGACCATAAACCTGAAACACAAGTAACATAGGCAACAACAACAACAACAACAAAAAAGACAAGGCCACTTCTCTTGGTCCACGGGGGTCAATTTTTACTTCCAAATACGATCTGATGGGACGCTGGAAAAGACTGTTAGGCTAACTCCTTTTAGCACAACCTGAGCACATCAGTGAAGCTATCCAAGGCTAAACTAGCATCTTAATGCTAAACATGTAGCAGCAGCACAGACGTCCCCAATGCTAAAGGCGGTATCCACAGTCCACATTTCTAAAGAGGGACTTTCGAGTTGAAAGCGTTGCTCATTTTGTCAATCTATAGTTTGATGAAATGCAATTAATTGCGATAAAATTACAGACCCCACAATTAACCCGTTTCAGAAGTCCCACAAATGATTTTTAGCCAATAAATCTGAAAAGTTTTGAGCACATTTTTACTCAGCCCTCTTTTAGTTAAAACCTCAAAATACAACCATTTGTAGAATGCACAAGTCATTGTCTTGTCGAAGGAACATATACTGGGTTTTATTTAGGGATACAAGAATAAGGGAGGAGAATTTTTAAAAAAAGTGTCATTATAAGGATGTACGAACAAACAAAAAGTAGAATGAATCTATTGAAGTTTGTAGCTGTTAAATGGCTAAATGTTAAAACGTTCACTGTGCACGAATAGTTTGGGAAGGCACTGCAGCCGAAGCCAAACCAGGAAGACCACAGCTGCAGAGAAAAGAGGGTTAGTGAAGCAAGATTATTTCTTCTTTAGTGACTTCATGTAATCTTGTAAAACTGATGTGGTCTGAAAGGTCCAGCTGCACCAAGAGATCATGTGGTTAATTATGTAAGGAAAACTAAAAACAGAATGTATTAAGGGAAAATTTTAGTGCAGTGTACAATGTGCTAATTTTTTCCCTGCAATTCCTTCTATTGGCCTGTGGTGGCGCCCGTAAGCACCAATAGTTCTTCCCCTCAAAAAATAATATTCAGATTAGGACAAGTAAAAAAATAAATAATTTCTCACCCATGCAACCTTCCACAAACTGCTCTGAATACTTTTAACACTTTTTTAAAAAAGCTCAGTTTTAGTGTATAACTAAAACTGAAGGACTTCAGAGGACATTTCAACACATCTTCCAGCTTCAATCCCTATTGGTTACCGTCGTCGCCGCGTAAAACACACAAGCCAACCAGGGAGACAGATGTAATGTTTCTAACCAGCAAAAACACACACAGTTTCATCTTACCGCCCACACACTGCCTCTATAAATAGCTCTGTGTCCAAACAGTTATTTTCACCCATCATAGGAGGGATATAGTAATTTTGAACTGTGCAGCCGCACGCTCTGGATAATTAGGCACACTGGTTATTCAGATATGAAGAGTGCAGCTTCCTTTGACTAAAACACAGAGGGAATCTTCAAGTTTATGTAGCAACGCTTCATTGATAAAATTCATTTCCAACAATGCACACAATAAAAGAACTGGATAGTTGAAGTCAAATATCAGAATGTCAAACTCCACTTGTAGAGGTTGATTAACTGCCTGTAAAGATGCCAAGTGGCGACGGAAGAATTTTAAAACCCAACACTGCACCATAATTCTGATTGAAAGGCAAACATTGTGAAAAAGCTGTCAAAATGTTTGTTGTCCACTGTGAATGTCATGTGATTTAATAAAAAAAAAGATATCCCAGGAGCCTCAGGTCAAGGAGCGTCCCTCTCAGCTCCTATAGGATTGAGCTATGATTGCATTTCATAAGCTCCTAAGTTTAATCCACTAACCTATTTTTTTTTCTCTGTATGATGTGAAAACCCAATGGTAATCTCAGGAGCCTTGCTTGAAACCTGATCCTGCATAGTGATTGTGAAGAGTAAAACTAACAAAAAAGAACAGTGTAGCAAACTTAAAAAGGGCCGGATGATGCATTTTCCAGGCACATAGTGCCATTTTAAAGCACAATTATGAAACTATATTACTTTTAGTTCCTGTAAAAACACTGTACACACCAAATATGACGAAAGAAATTTGACTTTGTAATTTCATGTCTTGAAATTGTTCCTTTGTTTCTTTAAAGACTCCTGCTCTCGCTGAAACTCCGCCTTCAGGAAGTCATCACAACATGACTCCTCTATTAAGCCTTTAACAACGTTTTCACCACAAGAAGTGGCTGCTATGGCTCAGCAGATGAGCAGTTCCACCAGGTGTTTGCTAATTGCTGCTGGCTAGTCTGAAGGAGCTGAGTGGGGGAGGGCTGCTCTGTGAGGCTGACGATTGGACGCTGCAGTTATTTGTCGTTTCTGTTGTGTTTATTTCGAATACTTGAAATGTCTTCCAGTTGCAGTGTTAGAGTAATTAGAATTTAAAAACTCCACTGATCTTTGAGAATCAGTTCTTGCATTATTATGCTATTACCATTATATTACTTGTCACAAAACAACATTATCGTTTATCGCAATAACTTCTGGGACAATTTATTGTCCAGCAAAATTTATTATAATTTTGTGATTTGTAAAAATGTGGATGTATTTTTTTTTTGTTTGAAAAATAAAAAACACAGTTGATACCAAATCCTAACAGACCAAATGGTGTAAAAGTGAAACCTTTTTGGGGTAAAAATAAGAAATATTGCTGTTCCAGTTGCTGACTACTTAAAGGGCAACAACTTATTAAGGTTCACCTGATGTAGTTTTGCGTTCTCCACGTTAAGAGGGTATTTAACTCAGACAAAATAAACCAGGAAACGCTCATCGCATCTCCATCCGGACCATGATGGGGCAAGAATGCATGCCAACACCCTGCATGTATTCATCAGGGACCACGGAGCCCAGTTTGCCCAAACACACACGCACACAACCACATCCTGGGAGGAGTGAAAACTCTCCCCAAATTTACTGAGAGATTAGTACACTCATACACGCTATCTGGCTACTTCCAAAAAGTAAAAATAAGCCCCCGAAGCCACTCTGAAACTTTTGGCTTCAGAAGACCATAAACAGGAAGAAGGATCCTTCCCTCACTGTTTCCATCCATCTGCTTTGGCTTCAAGTGAACCGCTAGTGGCATCACTCTCTCTTTCTCTTTCTCTCTCTTTTCCAACATGCTCTTGAATGCACTTCCTTCCCTCTGCCACCCATGGAGGCACTCAGCCCGGTTTGACAGGGCGGTCAGAAATGCCGCAGTCAGACCCGAGTAGCGAGTGTGACACTGTAAAGAGGGCAGACTTAATTCACCTTTCCGCCTCCGCGTTTTTCGCCCGGCAACAGCAGCAGAGCTGACGTTCCCGACATTCATTGTGGACCGCCACTTTCTGTTGGCTGCGTTTGCGTGAGGGATGAACCGTGTGTGTGTGTGTGTGTGTGTGTGTGTGCGCGTGTGTGTGTGTGTGTGTGATAAAACAGTCTGTACATGAGATCATGAGCGGTGTGTGGTTTATTCTTGTGGGATGTGCAGCGCGCGTGATTAAGCTTTTTCTCTCAGATTTGCTTTCCCTTGATCTGTTTCTAAAAAGGGATGAAAAAAAAACAAAAAAACATTTGATCTAAAATGCTTTTGAACATATTTTTCCACAGTTGATACCAAATCCTAACAGACCAAACACGGTCACTTCTCGCTCTCTATTCCAGTCCATTTTGAATTTTTGTACGTTTTCTCAGATTTCGTCTTCTTAACTGTGTCATCTAAAATATAACAAAAGAACTGAACAAATTGTTCACACTGAAGGAGCAGAGCCTACAAAAACAAACTGTTCTTTCTCTAATTGGTCGATTAAAGAGCGACTCGTCTCTTGCATTGTCGAAAAGGGATAACACTCGGTACAATAAGAAGTTGAAAACCACTAAATTGCAGACAGCACTTTGTGTTTTTCATACAGTAAAAATATTATTACAACTATAGTAATAGTTATATTAGCAGACGTACAAATAATAAAACTATTTTCAGTTATAAATGGGGGGTAGCCTAAAACTCACGAGACACAACCTTATTTCACAAGAACAAGTCCAGACGAGATTTTAATATTACTTTGGAGAAAACTTCAAAGATCAAATTTATGTTTCAAAAAGGCTTTTATGCTGCATATTTATAGATTTTTGTGACAAATTCAACAAACTTATGCTTCATTTTCTGATTTGTTTTCGTCTCTTCAGACTTGAGGACAGTTGTTTCATATCCACGGCCTGCCATACTTTATTTCCCAGTTGCTACTGATAGTGGGTTGAGATTGTTACATAGCTTAACGTACCATTAGACATCCATCCAGTGGTTGTCATAGCAATGCTTTCTGCCTCCTCTTACATTTAAACAACTTGGAGTACTCTGACATTTTTCGTGTCTCGTCTCTCTGTTGCATTTATAGTTCCAACTAGAAACCCAAAATTGAGCCAAACAAATGATGTGAGTGTAGTTCACATTACAGATTCTTCAGGCACAACAGGTGACAGGTTTTACCTCAACATGAAATATTGTGATGTGTTGATATTGTAAGATCTTGAATGACATCTTACACCCCCAGTTATATTTGTTTAAAAATGTTTGCCTCAGTGATTTTTCTACCTATTATATGCTGAGAGTCCCATGCCAACACGTGACCCCCAACAAAGAGCACTTCCGCTGTCCCTCGTGTCAACAGACACCGAGCCCTCCCGACCTCGCAGTCCACACCAGAGTTTCCCCTGACTCAGCACTGCCGCATTAAGTCTTCATATTATTAGAGGGGAAGGTTTCAACCAATTAGTGGAAACGACTTCTCTGCAGAGGCCTGTTAATCCAGCAGTAAATTTGACTTGTGGATGAACAGATTTTAATGAGCTGTGATTTGTGGCTTTTGCGGTTGAGCAAAAGGGCGAACAGACAGTTGGGTTGTATTTAAAAAGTTAAATGAGAGTAATCCAAGTTGTGCTCTAGGGATTCTGGTTTAAAATACATAACAGGAAGGGACTTAACTGGCTCAGGCGCCAGTATGAGGCGAGAATGGTAAGATAAGAGACCCGTGTGGGGCATCTAATGCAGAAATAACTGTCATATTTTAACTCCTCGTCTCGTCTCGGCTCGCGAACAATTCCTTGCTGTGAGAGATAAAGCTGTACCCGGTGATTATCCCATCTGTGTTTATGTGTGTGTTCTTGGTATTCCACCACTTCTCCATGCAGCCAAGAAAACAAAAGAACATCTAGATTTGAAGAGGGAAAGAGAGACAGCAAGGCAGACACACACACACGCACACACACACACACACACACGTACACGCACACAAACATGGCGATCGCTTCTCAAGCTGCGTTTCCACCTTTACCTTTTGTAGAGTTTAAATTTGCTCCCTGGACACCTGGGAGGAAAAGACATTCATGATCAAACAGAACAAACTTGAGCCTGTCTGATATAGTGACCGACTCATTTTATTCTTAGTGCACATTTGGTTGCTGTTTTTCAAGTCAACGGCAGCCATCTGTCTGCGTGTACAGCAAATGTTTCCACCGTTCCCTTGTGCTGTTGGGATGACCCTGAGTGAACCAAAGTGGTGTTAGTACTCAAACAAGAGGACAGCCGCCATCTTTCCATTGTTCCACTTGCAGGTCAGGAAACCAGTTAAACTTGCTAGTTATTTTGCTATTAGCAACACAAGTCAATAATGTATTGTTTGCTTCTAAATAGTATCTTCACAAATACAAGCTGTATAGAACTGTGTGTGTCACTGGTTTACTGCTGTGCAAAATGATAAGTACAAGTAATTCAACATTTACTGCAAGCTTAAATAGACATGGACAGCTAAGTTGGATTTTTGAAGCTTAGCTGGTGCAGAAGCTGATGTTCAGAGCAGGAATCTCTACATTATGTTTTTGTTTATTAAGAATTGAAAACCTCCAACTTTAATCTACTAATTGAAATGCACAATTACTGTGTAAAGTCACAAATAAACCAGGCTCTGTCATAATTGTGAAGAGATCATATTCACATTTTAGAACTTGCTTTTTAGTCAAAATAAGACTGGATTATAGCGAAGTTGAAACTCGTCAAAATGGTGCAGTTTGCATTAAAAAAGGATTAATAAACAATCATTAAAAAATACAGTACAGTGGACCCCTGATATTCATGGGGATTAGTGAATACGTCCCTAAATAGCTGAAACTAACATCCACAGTCTTCCCAATGTCCCAAAAAGTGGGCGCTGCTCTAAACGGGGCGCCATAGCAGCAGCGGAAAAATGATTTCTAGTCAGCATTTTCTGTAACAGCTGTTTGTTAGTGTAAATATGACTAATAACAGAGGAATAATACTGACTACACACCCTTCCTGTTCATCTCCCATACACTAAAGGCTGCAACACCCCTTTAACAACGGCAAGAAAAATGACTGCCTGCTTTCGAACAGCAGCCAGTAACTTATCAAGTAGCATTATGCTTTTGTATTTCAGCTTCCCAAACAGCTTTTTCTGTCGAATACTTTAGACGATCTACAAAACAAAAAATCTGTGAATTGGACGATTTTAATATAGAGTTTAAAAATCTGCAAATTCTGCACTGTGAATAAGCAGGGGTCCACTGTAATTCCATCCAAAACTTTCACAACCAATTTAACAAACCTACAGCAGCACACTGCTGAAAGACAGTTTTTATTATTATTTTTTTTAAATCAGACCACAGGAACACAAAATGTCTAGTTTTTATTACCCAAAAACTTCAGAATAAACATTACGTTAATGCTAAAGCTATTTCAAATAGAGCACAGGCTTACTGGTCTGGCAGTGGACTCCTTCATAGCCGGGCTGACATTTGCAGACGTACTCGGTGAAGACGTCACCGCGGCGCCTCTGGCCAGTCGCCTCGCAGACGCCGTCGTTCTGACAGGGGTTGGGGCTACAAGGCCCTTCAGGACAAGAGCAAAGCAAAAAGAACGTGAAAGCAAAGGAAGTCATCATGTGACCGCTCTTTAAAAGTGTTAGGAGCTCATGGTGTTAGGAGAAAGACAAGTCAACCTATAAATGTCATTATTTTATGCGTTCTCTCAAACATCTGGAGGGTGAATGAGGGGCATCAACGTACCTGTCTCAGTCTCATTGCAGGTTTCACCTGAAAAGCCGTCGGGGCAGATGCAAATGAACGGAGACCCTGTGCCGGTCACACAGGTTCCCCCGTTCTTACAAACGTTCACTTTACAGAGGTCACCTGCGAGCAGAGCGAGAGCGACACTAAGAAAAACTTGTCTTACAACTATAACAACACTTTACATATCCATATATTCTTCTTTTTAAAGGTAAATGTATGGCCATGACTGCATGGCACAGCATTCATAGTGCCACAAATACTGCGGTAACACTTTATTTGACAGGGTATGAATAAGACTGACATGACACTGGCATAAACATGAATGAGTCTTTATGAACGTCTGTCACTGTTGTCATGAAGTGTCATTCGGTAAATAATGACACTTTTAATGCAAAGTTGCTCTAAAAGTTGCATTGAAAGCCCATTAAAAGTGCCAACGTTGCATTAAATTGTCATTATTTACAAAATCATGTGAAGTTGGCACTTTTAATGCAACTTTTAATGCAACTTTGCATTAAAAGTGTCATTATTTACTGAATGACACTTCATGACAACAGTCATAGACATTCATAAGGACTCGTTCATGACAGATGTTATGTCATGTTTATGATTAATAAACATCACATAATGAGAAAAAAAATCTCATTTGAAACAAACTTCTTCAGGATGCCACTTACTAAAAAAAAAGTCATTTATGTCACCAAAACCTCAAAATGGTAGCAGCATTTAATCATATTTTCACATTTGCTGATATTTATTGGTGATCTCGTGTAACAAGTAGAGAAAATAGTAAGAATAACTTTTCCAATAATACTGTCAGTTTTGATTTGTTATTTAACATAAATAAAGCAAATGCTTATCACAATATATATATATATATATATATATATATATATATATATATATATATATATATATATATATATTTATTTATTTTTACAATAAATGATAAGCAATACGATAAATGCCCACTCCTAATGCGATATTTCCAGGCCTTGAGTTCTGGACCACAAAATGATATTTATTGGAGCTTTCAAACTTGTAGGTAGAGTGCATTTTTATAGTTTAGGCATAAACTACAATATATATATACATTTAATTTTAAGTTTTGAGATCACATTAAGGAGCAAACAATGACATAAAACTCCACCCTGTTTCTGTTCTGTTGCATTTCATGCTGCTCCATTGTTGGGCTAAATGAGGACCGGCCTGGTACAGGTTGAGTGTGACAGTGTGAACAGCTGAGTAAGCCATCGCCACCCTGTAAACAACAAACACTGGATACTTCCACCAGCAGGCAGCTGCTGCAGGACAGGAAGCTGACAACCTGGCAGTCCTCTCTGACGAGGAAAGTCAGCTCACATAAAGCTGAGTGGAGAGAAGATAGAAAGGAAGAGGCTCCAAATTTGAAAACATTAAGAACTGAATCAATTTCAGATTTCTGGTCTACAAACTTATCAAACAATGAGGAAAAATAACTAAGAATTTACAGAACTACAAGCATTGTGGCTCTCTCTTTTAAAAGGGGCAGCATTATGTGTTTTCCGTGCCCATTGTGCTATTTTATAGTACAATCAAGTAACTGTTACCTTTAAGTAGCTCTCAGTGTCTAAATGACAGAATTTCAGCTCATCGTCTGGGCTTTGACTGGATTCGTGTGAACCACAGATTTTATTTGTCTTTTAGTTTTTCTGTTGTAGATTTGATGACCTAGTTGGGATCTCACTTCTGTTGCATAATTTTGTCAAGCTTGAGCAGTTTAACAGATAGATGGCCTTGTATTTAGTACGACTGAAATTCAAAAAGGTTTCAAGCCACTGGGCGTTTGCCAATTGGTCAGGATGGAAATAAGACAAAAAAAGTTTGACATCTGTTATGAATCAGTTTTTCTCACGCTGTGTGGTCATCACCATCAACATTCAGAAGATGATTCTGAGCGTGGCTTGTGTTTACCTTCTCCTCCCCGTCATACAGCAGCTCTTCAGCTTACATTTAAAGCTCAATGGAAAACAGTCCAGACAGAGAAATGGAGATTTGGGAAGAAAATATAGAAATGGCTTCACCATTATTGCTTTTTCTGTTTTTTAAGCAAAGAAGGTTGAACTTTAAAGTGATCATCTTTAAGAATCTCTGGTTCACATACAACACTGCAGAGTTTTGCAAAAATATTTATGATGAAAATTGTTACTATTCCAGAAAGTAAAAGTCAGTTTTGTGAAATATCTAAGTCAGGGCCTGAGTTTCTCCAAACATGGTGCTACAGGTTATGTCAAAACATCAATATTATTCATGTATAATAAACAGGACAGGAACTGTGTGGTTTATTGAAATGCAACTTTGCAAAACGTTTTCACATAGCTGTTTGTTTTAGAAGGAAGCGCTCTGCTTTCGCTTTCAAAAGAAGCCAATTAAGTTTCATTATACAGTACAGCACCAATTCATAACACCTTTCATCTCAAGGCAAGTCATTTCAGTTCAATCATACACACATTGAAATTGATTCTAGTTATCAATAGGGATCCAACAATCCAATATTTTCACTTCTGATACTGAAAAACAGCACTGAAGTGACTAATTTTTTTTCCAAACAGACTGAATTACAAGTTTATTTGGTAACTCTGTACCTACAGCACATTTAAGTACACCAATAGTTTCACAAGTTTGGTCAAACATGTAAAAACAATTTTAATTTGTTCAGTCAGCAGAGTTAGGAGTAAAACAGCCAATGTAAACTGACTAAAATAGGTTACCTATGTTGGTCAAACATGTAAAAACCTGCAACAAACCTTCAAAAGGTTCAGAAAGTCCAATTGATGTCCCTCAGAGCACAAAAGCATAGAAATAGGCTGAACAGATCTGTCCTTATGGTTTGGGCGCATTGTCACCGATACCTGATGTAGAAGTTTTTTTGATTTCAGGACCAGTAGAGATATTGATATTAGAACAAAAACAAAACAAAAAAAAAAGAATAAATAAATAAATATATATACACCAATTCATTTAAATTACACTTCCTTTTAAATGGCAAGAGCGGTGATAAGTCTAAATTTATTAGTACAGATGAATGAATACATTTTAAAAGAAAGGTCAATTAAAAAAAAAAATCTTACAAATAAATATATGTGTTTTGTTACACCCTTCTGTTTTTACCCATGTCGAGCAATACGCACAACCTAAGTAATATTTTAGCAAGAATTGTGGAGATGCCTGCTGTACAGCTCTACGCTGCTGACAGAGCGAGAGAGAGAAGAAATCCTCTATGGAAGCATCTCGTTTGGTTTATCCACTTCCTGTGGATATGGTGAGATATGAGAGACGTATCCAATGTCAAGGCCTGTCGACTACGTTCACATCTCATGGGATTCTCCCACCAATGGCCCAACAACTCATCTTTATCTGAAAAGTTGCTGCTTGTTTATCTTCAGGGAGGAATGAAACCTCCCTTCCTATGCCAGCTCCCTTCAGGAAACTAAAACGGATTTCTGGAGCAATCCGATCCAGGTTGTTGTATTAAAAACAAAAAAAAAGAACTAGTCAAATTGCTTGGCTTACTTTACAGTCTCTGTAAATGTTTGTGGTCTGCATAAACTGAGGGGGTAAAGTCAGTTCCCAGCCAGGAAATTAAATTAGTGATGAAACAGTAAAAAGTTGTCTGCCAAGAACAAAACCACCAAAAGCATCTTTGAAATTTCCCAAAATGATGAGACCGTCTGTAAAAGCCACACACGAATAAAATGAGGAATAGAGGAAAACCTGCGTAAAGCCACACAAATGATGAAGTATGATTCTCAATTTAAAATATAAGCCGTCGTGTTACACAGTGGCCTGGGTTGTTTATGGCTTGTTCTCTTTTCACGGGAAATGAGAAGCTCAAAATAAAGGTGATTCAGTTTAAGGCAGAGGCTAGTTTACATCTCAGGGGATTTCTTCATTTACCACAAACGAAATGCACAAAAGGTTCAAGTTTTGTTTGCTAAAAATATATATTAAATGCAAAAAATTGAAAAATTTTGTATTTGTGGATCAATTAGCCTAATTAGGCTACATTCACACAGCAGCTCTTGATGCTAAGTTCCAATTTTTCACTGAAATCTGATGTTCATATTGCTCATTAAATGTGACCGCAATCAGACTTGTGTGTGAACGGTTTGTCACCCCAAAACAACTCGTATGCACAGAAGAAGAAGGTAGGCGTCGTACATCGTAATGTTTGTGGAAGTAATAATGGACGCTGCCGTCTATGGATCGATTTGAAAGTCGTTTACCGATGAGAGACAACAGCATTGTCACAAGAAAATATAAGCACGACAAATAGCAAGGGGCTTTTTGTGGAGAGTTGACTGCAATTTCTATAGAGAAGCCCGTTTGGATGCGTAGTCAAAACCAACCCTTCATAATTTGTTTTCGTAATAATTGTAGTTGATTCAGTAATTGTTTACATCTGGATTCATTTATTGCGTCTCGTTTCTTCTGGTGCAGAATTATGATGCAGGTCTCGTGTCAAAGACACAAAAGTCATACAACATGCGACATGACCTTTCAGAATCCAGAAGCTTTGAAAGCAATCTGATACATATCCAATTTAGTTCCACATGGGGAAGATGCACACATCGGATTTATTTATCTTGGAATTGGGCCGTTTGGACTGCTGTGAAAGAGTCGGACATGGGTGACAATTAGGCCTGTCGCAATAAATTTTGCTGGACAATAAATTGTCCCAGAAGTTACTGCAATAAGCAATAATGTCGTTTTGAGACAATTTTCAAGTAATATAATAGTGATGGCATAATAATGCAAGAGACATTCTCAAAGATCAACAATGTTCAAATTTTAATGAACATTTAAGACTGGAACAAGAAGATATTTTAAATATATATAAAAAAAACAGAAACAACAAATAAATTGAAATATGAAATATCTAAACAAAATTGATGTTAAAAAGAAAGTTATAGGTGAGACAAATTTACCAGACTGAAGACTTTTGTCATCTAGTTTTTAGTAGAAAAAGAGAGAAAAGAGAAAAATAGAAAAATCCTGCAAGTAGAAGTTGAGCTTTTCTTAATTTATCATGTGATTAATTGATGTATTGCTTATTGCGACAGGCCTAGCTGCAATTACCTGTTGTGTGCACGCAGCCTAAATGCCATGTCTTTTTTTTTGTAAACCACAATAAAAAAACAAGCCATCATGTAGTTCATTTTCTGCTAAATATGGGCATGATCTAATACTAAAGAAAAAAACACACATTTGTCCAAATAGTTAAGAAGGTACCCAGTGTTGGGCCAGCTCGGTCCTGACCACCATTAGGAAGGTATGCAGAATTATAGTTGGCAGGAAAAGTCATTTCCAGAGGGCATTGTGTTATTCTCTGTCCATTTTATGTATGAGTCATGGTCTGAGCTGTTTCCAGTTAGCCTCAACCCAAGAAAATACCAGAACAAAAAGAGCTAGCTGCAAGTGACAACACAGTCCCCAGAGACACAAACCAAACACGGGACAGGGATGTTTTGCGACTCCACAAAACCAGATGCCAAGTCGCAAAAGCAGCGTTTGGGGATGATCGTTTTAAAACATTCAGATCTAAGCTTGAGGAAAACAGCCAGGCTATTACGCTGGCAGTTTATTTTACGTGGGGAGTTGTTCTTGGCTGCAGTAATCAAGATAAATGTTTTGTGAATGATGCCCGGCACGGAGCATGTTTTCTGTGAGAGATTGCAGAGGATGTTATTACAAGTGACTCAACACAGCGGCCCGATGACCACAACCCACTCCGTATGTTTACACTGAAAAGACCAGCTTTGACTCATTTTGTTTTTTGGTGTGTCCACTGATTTAAAAAAAAAAAAAAGTGTTTACGGTTATTTAATTTTACTGAGACCAAAGGACCGTTATTTGTGCTTCATGGTTTCCCTCAGAAAACTTGCTAAGCCTGGTGGTTGGGTGCTAGGGCAGTCATTCAATCAGCGGCCCTTCATGTTTTTGAGTTAAAAAAATGTTTAAAGTTGACAGGAAATTTGAAAATATCATTTGATAATTGTGTGTTATTGAAAGACTGGAAGATTAACATCTGAACACCAACTAAAAAGTCTTAAAAAAATGCAAAAAAAAAAAAGCAATGCTTAGCCTGGTAGGAGTACAAGTAAAGTCTGGTGGCCCGTCAGGCTTGTAATACACTGGGGGAAACCCTGAGGTCTGTTTAACAAGTTGGTTTAAAATGCCGTAAAAGAAGCTTAGAAACTGCAGCTCTGAGGAGAAGCTGTGCCTCGAAGGCGGAGCTAGGTCCAACCAGGCGTTTTGCATGGCCATGGGAGATTCAAGGATTTCTTGAACATGCATAAAAGAATCAAGGCTATATTCCAATATTCCATTTTAGATGACAGAATAACATAACATGACATAAAGCTGAACAACTATCTTACATAATAATGCCCCTTAAGAATAAAAATAATCAATGGTTCAACTACAAAAACAAATAAGTTATACCAAGATGCATCTGTAAACTTCTTTTGTTAGGTTCCTTTATTGAAGAGCCTGTCAACGCTAGTACCTGCCTTCAGATCCCCATCATGTGATAGGGAAATTCAGTAAAATACTCTGGGATTAATAAAGTATTTTTAAATTGAATTTGAGAATCTGAAACATGTGATGCTTCTCTGGTGAGATCTGAGATGTCAGCTGGAGACAGAACAAAAGTAAAAGAAAGGAAAATATGTGACGAACGGAAGCTGCTTTATTACTACAGCGGGAATAACACGCAGTAGTAAGTCAGTGTTCGCATTACGCAGCAACGCGCTCTGCTCTCTGTGCCGTCATGCTGGGCCACACAAACCAACAGGACAGCGCAGGACTCGGTGTTCCAGAAAGCCAGGGAGCGAGCGTCGTGTCGCCTGCATTCATAACCCTGACTCTCAGCCCTTGTGGAAGCTGTTAAAGACGCATTGACGTGTGTTCAGACAGCCTGTGGCGCTCGTTTAGTCTAACAACCAGCTAGAAAACAGCAGGGAGCTTCAGGGGAAGGGAGCCAAACCTGAAGTGTAACAGGAAATGAATTTACTGAGGTTTAACTAAAATGAAGAGTAAAGCTTTTTTTTATTATTTTGTACATATTCTGAGATCAGCAGGACTCCAGCTGCAGGTGAGCTTTCTGTAATCTGTGATTGCAACTCCAGAGCACAGCCATCTGCTCCTGCTCTAAAAGTCTATAAATACACACAGCGGAGTCACGCACCAGCAACGCCACAACACACTTTCCTCTGAAGAGCTGGAACTGAATAAGATCCGGGAATGAAAATATTTCAAAAACTACCTTGTTTTGTTTTTTTCAAACCATAAAAGTCAAATGCTGATTTCCTCTTTCTTGTTATATCTCAACTGAACTGGTTTGAATTAACAATTTGTGATCTCTGATTCAAGTGCTGCCTGGCTCTGCTTAAAAAAATCACATGGTTGCGTGTAAAATATTGAACACAGCAGATTGGAAAGTAGGGTGACAGATACTAATAAAGTATCCAAAATTAGAAGATATTCCACACTGTGATAAAATATTGATCGAGGAAGCTGTTCAACATTGAAATGAGATGAAGGGCGAAAGAAAACACAAGAAAATCTTGTATCGAGAGACAAGAAAAAGAAAAGTGATCAGTGCTGAAAAAGGCAGAGGCCTGGAGGGAAATCCCATCAGAGGCAGATGGGATGAGTCAGAACTGTTGTTGGAATATTCATATTTGATTCACACAACCACAAGACGTACTAAGGGCTGCACAAGATCTGGAAGACATTTAATTGTGATGTTACTGCTGAAAATTGGGTTAAGTCAATTGTGAACATTGTTTTCCATAGTTTTCCCCCAAAGTATCTGGTTACCATTAGTAACACGTTATACACTCATGGATTAAAATCCTGTAGTGAGATCAAAGTCTCTCAACTCAATCCAGTGCAGATCCAGGTCCGTTTTAGGTTTTCCAATGAGCCCCTGGAGGATCCAGAAGAAAAGGGGCAGGAGAAGGTCAGGAGGTCAGATAAGATCAAGCCACTATAATAAAGTAAATAGACTTTATTCCATTGTATCAAATAGTTATTCCATACAATAAAACTCAATTATTTAACAATCATAAAATACGATTTTATTTTATTTTTTTAGATTCAGTCTCAAAAGCTGCATATAAATGAAACTATAAAAATAAATATTCTTAATGGAAACAGTGAGTTCTTGTGGGAAAAAAAACAACAAAATTTTGATAAAGTTTTTGCGCTGGGATGAGGTGGTTTTTTCAGCCCTATCAAAACACTTTTTTTTCACGTCACGAGTCACATGATCAACAACCGGATGTTACTATTGCCGAAAACGAAGAAGACGACAACAGGAAATAGGATGCTGAATGATTTTTTTTTAGTTTTTTTTTTGTTTGGACAATGTGCAGCTACCTCCACCAGCACAGCATCACACAGTTCATGAGAAGTTGTGTTAGTCCAACAAGTTGAATCCATAACTCTTCTATTTAAAAAATAAAAATAAAAAAATCGCCAACTGCAGGATTTCCCCAAAATGCCGCATACGTAGCAGCTCCTAAGTCTAAGGGGCTTGTTGCTCCAACCCTTGAATAAGTCATGGATTGAGGTCTTCACTTTTACACCCACATCTCATTCATCTCCAGATACAGATAAACCAGCATTCACAGCAACATGAGCAGCGTAGCCAGCGGCAGCTTAAGGAACAACTTGTGCCGCAAAAACCAACACCCTCATTTCAGGAGTTATGCTTTATAAACCCTAAATATAAACCCACATACTAGTCAATGCACGATGTTCTGAGTGATGGTGAAGCACAGACATTATTATATTAGCAGGAAATTAAACTCCTGTGTGCTTTCCACTGCTTGAGACACTGAGGTCAGCATTACTTGGGTGATATATTGCTAATAATTAAAACGTGTCTTTATTAATCTTCACGTAAATTTGTACCAAATTTAATACAGAATGGTTCATATATTCCTTCCATACAAGCGAAGATTATACACAAACTGCATGCTGAAGCTTTCCCATTGGTCCAATGTTAGGCTATTTTTAGCCCTGGTTCACTTAGCCAACAAAAGTGCTTCAGTTGTGAGAAGAAAAAAAAAAAAGAACTGTCTCAGCCCTGACACAGAACACAGCTTTCCACTTCTCTCCACTCAGCAGCTAAAGCAACAGACAAGCAACCTACAACCTGCTGAACACAACCAATCAGGTTAAACCATGCAATCAGCTCTTCCTTCTATATAATTGCTCTGTATGCATTTTACAGGACAAGATAGCAACGCATCGCTCCCATCTGTCATCCTCCAGGCTAAACTGTCAACTTTGTTAGGAGTAGAAGATCCAACAACAGAATCCAGGAAATATGACTAATCTTTTATCACCACACCTTTTTTTCAATAACTGTCACCCATGAACCGCAGAGAAAAAAAACATGTTCAGAGACATCCCGTGCCTCTGGAGTCCTCTGGTTTTCATGCCATCGTTTCAAAGGAAAAAAAACAAACAGGTAACTCAAATACCTAAAGCACTGGGTCATCAGTTGAGGAGATTAAATGGGGTCTCTTCTGAGAGCTAATCAACAGTTCAGTAAAAAAAAAGTGTTGAGATTAAGAAAACAGGCTATAAAATGCTCACTCCACAACAAAACTTGATCAAATGTGGGATTTGGTGATGGTGGGTTTTCACAGCACGCTTCATGTCAAACAAGGAGACTTTAGGAGCTTGGGTCGCTGCAGGAGGAAAAGCCACAGGCTGACATCTGGTGAGAAATACACAACCAAGTTGTGTATTCCTCGCTTTGACAGCATGACATTTGGAAAATCCATCATCCTAAGAAAGCACTTCCTGTTCTTTGGTATGTTGGTAAGCACAAATGGAGGCGAGGGGTCTAGGGGGAAGTCAAGACGTTTTACCTTTTGTTCATTGGCCTAAATGTCTTCAATGCATGGAAATACAAACAAAGCCAAGATGCCAAAGGCAGGAGGTTAAAACTGGAGACGAATAATAGACAGCCTGTGTGTCTACTGCTACTTAAAAAAGGGGTCAATGCACAAAAAATACCAAAAGGTTTTATTATCGTGTAATCCATGTTGCTAAAGTGTTAATTACTGTATTATTTTGTTATTAAAACTATTCTCAAAATACGCGATGGTAAGTTATAGCCTTCATAAAATGTGGTGGACAAATTGCGTGTATGTGTTGAATATCTCACATGTATTGTACATTTAGAGCTCATAAAGTTCATTTTCCCCCCCACTAAATTAATGATTTGGCGACCTGAAACTGAGTTTCTACTATCAAAGAAATAAGTAAAACACGGTCTCCAGGGGGTTTTATAGTGAGTTCATTAACTTAATTCGAGAAGACAGACACCTGGAACAACTTTAGAGAACTGCGTCCATCACTCGAGCAGAACCACAGCTGTCCTGGGCGCGAATGAGCTAGTTTGAACTGTAAACAAACACGAAAACTGTTATAACGAGAGCCGCTTACCTTTCACCCCAAACACCAGGCAAGCTACGAGAAGTTGCGCCCAGAAGAAGTAACGCGCCAGCTCCTCCATGGCCGCTGTTTCCCTCGGTCGGAAAAAAAATAAATAAGAAGCTGCAGTTTGTCAGTCTGCGGGACAACGACTCAGTTGGAGCTCCGCGGCGGTTTGGTTTGGACGCTGTTGCTGCGGAGGCTCGAGCACGATGAACTCCCAGTCAACAGGCGGGGAGAAGGAGCACGTGCGCATCAGCTCCTAGCCAATAGCGGCCTGTTATTTAATTTTAGCTCCACCCACTTCTTAGGGTCTGGAAAAACAGAAATCAATAAAAACTGAATTAACCTTGAAACTAGTGCATTTAGGGAGAAGGAGCTGTATTAGTGCAACTACTGTCATATCAGAGTATTTACTGGCCTTTTATGTGACTGGCCAACACGAAGTACAACATAACGGAGGAGGAGTGAGAAGGACATTTGCTTTATAACAGTTTTATTTTTTTTTTACAAATTTAAATAGAATCCATTTGTGTGTAATTTCATCTCAGTATAGACTCAACGGTCACTTTATTAGGTACACTTTGGCTGGACTGGACTCTATCTCTTTACCTATCAACTGTATTTCAGTCCGGGTGGTCATGTTAATATTCACTCACAGTTGGTTGCGCTGCACATCCAGGATGTGAAACTCCCTTTGAAACACATGTCAAAAGTGCTCAATTGGATTGATATCTGGTGACGGAGGTTATTGGTTATTGGAGAACAGTGAATATTTTTTAAATCTCTTCTGTAATTTAGGTGACCTTGTCTGAAGTGCAGCTCTTGAGTTTTGTTCTTAGCTGCTGTGTCAAAGTCCTGACTTGAATCCCATTATTATTCTGTGGAGAGGCTTGAAATTGGATGATGCTTCGCACTAAAAACTTGAACCATCTTCCATCAAAGAATGAACAAAGAAAATCTAATTTAGATGTAGAAGGCCAAAAGAAACATAAACAAAACACTTGCTGCATTTCCAGTGACTATATCATTGCGATATTTGGCATGTTGACAATAAATTTGCTTCATGGAAGCACACCAATTAAAAAAACAACTTGTTTTTCAAAAAAAAAAAACATTTTGCAGCTATGAGGTGATTTTTTGTTATTTTGCAAAACTGCAGTGAAAACACTTTTTTCATATCACTAGTCACGTGATCAACAGTCAGATGTTACCATTGGCGCAAACCACAAAGAAGAAGACGACAGGAAGTGGTAGAAGGATGATGGCCTGATGAAGGCTAATAAGTCATTAAAAAAACTTGCGGTTTTTTTAATGACTTATTGTGTGAACAAACTTAATTTAACAAAGTTAATTTTAATTGCGTTTCTTGTTTAACGGAAACACAGCAATTGCAAAGTTGTGATTTTTGTGAGCATTTGTAATGGAAATGCAGCTACTGTAATTATCAAGTGGTTCAATTCAAGTGTTTAAGTACAGAATGACTGAACACCACAAATTTCAAATTTTCATTTCTAAAAAAAAAACATTTACAACTATTTTTTTTCTACCACTTTTGAATGATGTTCTATTATGTATTGGTTTATCAAGTCAAATGCCAAGAAATTCAGTGGACAAATTCAAGGGCTGATAATACACAGCAGTGTATATGTAGAGATGTTAAATGTTAAAAAAAAAGAGGAAGAAAGATGAAATCCCTTTGAAGTTCAAATCAAATCCAATGTTTCATTGTACTTACTGTACAATTTGGTTTATATGCAGGTGTTTCTTGCACTGAGGCAACAAAGTGGGTCAGAGAGATTTATTATGATCTGAAGAATCTTTTCAATGTGCTTCAAGTCTTTTTCGCACAAAATTTTGAAGGCAATAACACATAAAACTCGAACCCAATTGTTTTGCAACTTCAGAGAACGAGATGACTAAAAACTGTTTTGGGAGGCGTCTTCCTCTCGTCCTGGAACTGACCTTTCCCTGTAGATTACTGGACTTTTAAACAGCAGCTGCCTCAGAAAAAGTCAACACATTTCCAGCGGCAGTGTAAATCTAACCTTTTTCTGTAGCCTAGTAACAAGCCAAGGCAATTTAAATGTAGCTTATCTCACAAGTAACGACTTGCTCAAACACAGTAGATGAAGGCGGTGACGGTCAACTGTCATCAGATTTCCAGCCTGGCTTTATTTCTGCTCCCATCGTGTTTACAATGAACACTTACTTTAAATGATTAATGACTGACTTCATTTGGGATAATGTTGTGTGAAACACAATGTCCCTTCACAACAAATTGCAACTTTTACAGCATTTCTCTGTGTTTGTATTTGTAAGATTTAACAATGCCTCACACTTTGGAGCATCCTTGGAAATATTTCATAATCAACACTGGCTAAAATACATAAAGGAAGACAAAATAAAAGGACAGATCTGGCTTGCTGACATTTATTACTGGTCAACTGAAGTGAGAGTCCACAGCAGCTGAGTCGTCTGATGTTGCTCTCAGAAAAAAAAGCCCCCTCCCACTGCTAACCTTTGCAAAGTTTAGGCCATAGAATGGGCTTCCCATCATGTAATGATGGTGGAAATGAATGCCAGAGGTGCAGTGTGGTTAGATTTATCTGAATTCAGTAACTGAAGCCATGTTTTACTATTAAGAAAAAGGAAATGCTCGCGAAGGGACTTGCAACTGTGCACCTGCAATGTTTCACTTCTCCTGACCTCAGAAGAAAAAAAACAAACATAATTGGTCCACTATAAGCTATTTTTCCCTTCCATCATCAGTTTTTTTTCCACCCAAAAGCATAAAAGATCAAGCGAACATAATAAAATAAAGGAGCTAAGTTAATCCTTCATTTTGACATTTACATTTTTACAGCTTCTGTAAATTCAATTGGGCAGTGACAAGTGTTTTCTTAAGCCAAGTGGAATGCACATGCAAACCCATAAATCAACAACGCCCTCTTGTGGTCAAAAGGGAATTATTTAAACTGAAAAAATTAAATAAACAGTGCCTTGCAATATTATCCACACCCCTTTATCATTTTTCCATTTTCTCACAATAAAACCACAACAACGGGTATATTTTATTGGGATTGTATCACTTAGGCAAATATATTTTAGTACGTATTGTAAAATATCAGAAAGAGAATTCCTGATTTAAAAATTATTCAAAAGTAATAAATAATGTGAAAACTGTGGGGTACAATAGCATTCAGGCCGCTTTAATTTAGTCCTTGTAAATTAAATCCAGTGCAACTTTTCATCTTCAGTTGCCAAATTACTCTGCCAAATTAACAAACAGAGCTCAGATGTGTGTAATTTGATCTCAGTAGTTTTGTGAGTGTATTAAATGTTTGTTTAAAAAAAAGACAACAACTTTGAAGTAGCAAAACCTCTATGGTTACAAAGAAAAACGAAGAGTCAGAATGTGAAGTCAGCATGTCTGGGTCGGTCAGTTAAGTGGTGGTTTTAAGGCCTCCATGCCACCAGGGGGCAAACAAGAGCACCAAGCTGGCATAATAGATGTGTATATTTATATATCCAAAATAACATTGAATGGTAAAAGCTAAATGCTATTACACATGGAAAACAATTTCTCTTGTTCTTATAGTAGTTACACAAATAATGGTTAATCCTTTCCTGTTAATGACTGCTCTCACCCACCATCATTAGCATTATTTGTATCTAGCTTCCATCCTACCAGTGTTATTATGGCTATCGAGTTTAACCTTGCAAGAGTGAAAATAAATAAATAAATAAATAAATAAATAAATAAATAGAAAATATTTCACATATTATTTAAACAATTTGAAAGTAATATCACTAAATTTACAGTAAACATGGTAACAAGTTTGATATTTTATATTTCCTTGACAGCGACAGCAACCATCAACAGGACGAGATTAACTATTATCTGTGTAATAACAATAAAACAATATGAAAATTGAATATGAAAATTGCATTTAGTTTGTTCTATTGAATGTCATTTTAAATATAATATATATTATTATGCTCTTGGGGGCCCCCTGGCAGTGTGGTAATTTAGTTTTAAAAAATGAACAAATTAAACGTCACATTCTTCATTCCCAGCTAATTGTGTGCAACGTTTCTTTCTTTAAACTTAACAAAATACACTACTTATGTTATATTATTGTCATTATTTTTACGGTAAAAATGTAGAATGGTTTAAACAATGTGAAATAAGGCACTTAGAACTGAGCTTTACCCATTTGCCCAAAGTTAGTCTGCAGAGATTTATACTACATAACTGTCTGTGGTGACTGTTTTGCTGCTATTCTTTGACTTTATTCAAGATTTATTTATTTATTTATTTTTACTGCGGATTGTATATTCAAAGTCTTTTAAAAAGATCCGCCACTCAGAATTAATTAACCTACAGCTTTTGTTTTTGCTTTTAATAGAATCTACTATAAGTTTTGTTTAGTTTGTGAACTTCTGTCTGCTCTGCGCCCACGCTGGAAGTCGAGTGTTATTCAGAAGGATTATGTAAGTATTTCCTGTCATCAGTGCACATATTTGTGACATTAGTGTTGAGCAGTCATGGGGCCTGTGTCTGACCAATGAATTGGGGAAGAGAAGTTACTGTAAACTGAGGTACTGTTCAGTAGGAAGTATCACTGTCTGCTGTGGTACCTTATGGGGTTGTTGGACGTGCTGGTTTATCAGGGGGTAGCTAACTCCACAGAAGTCGGACATTTACCCCATACGGAAGGGACGAATAAACATATAACACCTACGTAATATGAGAGCGAATAGAGCAACATGTTTAAATCCTACTAAATGTGTTGTAGAAATCACGTCTCTAGTGTTGTGGGAGGACCAAAAGCTTAATGTCGGAGCTTTATTAGAGAGCCTGAAGGCATCTTGAGCTGGCGACTTGGTTGGTCAGTTTCTCCGCTGTGTGAAGTGGAGACGGAGCTGCTAGCGAGTCTGTGACTCAAGTTACAACTCTGACAGACTCTTAAACACTATGGTAAGTCCGGAAGTGTCCGTTTTCTGAACTTTAGAAAACTGTTAGGTTTCAAATTTTGACGTCAGCATATGCTTCTCGGATTCTTAGAAACACAGTTTCTCTCCCGTCCCTCACAGGAAGAGTTTTACCTGGAGCAAAAGACAGGCGGAGAGCGAGCAACCTGTTGAGGCTGGCTGCCCGGTCTCCTGTCACGCCTTCTGGATGTAAGTTTAGGGAAAAATTGTGTTTTCTCTGTTAGTACACCTTTTGTAGTGTATCACTATTTAAACTTTCATTTATTTTGTGTTTTTCCCTACCAGCTCTCAAGTAAAATTCACTGACTGAACTGTTTTGTATTATCCCAGCTCAGACAGAAAGGTGAGTCAAAAGTCTTGCTTAACAGTCATTTAAATCCCTCGCGTGAACTTCGTCGTTGATTATTTACGGACTAAAGAAATACCAAATCCATAAAATTTCTAATTATATTGTGAGAAATTTCTTTGGAGCTGTACAGAACTTATAAAAGGACAAACGCATAAGCTGTTCCTTGGTTAAAACGTCCATAATTACCAGAGGGATAACCATTGTGAAGCTAATTAGGCGAAGTTTATTTATATGTAGCTGAAGTTGTAATACTATGCCAGTAGTTTCCAAAGTAAGGGTCGGGACTCCTCTAGGAGTCACCAGTCATTTCTCTTTATAAATTACATATTAAAAAAACAAACAAACAGAAATTATAATAGTAAAGCATATATTAGGAGATATATTAAAAATAATAGTAATGCTTTAAAAGGTAGAAGCAATGTATTGACGGGGTTAGAGGCAGTTTGTGCTGTCATTACATTCCGTTTAATTCACTTTGTATATAAAATATATGTAATAGTCTGCAGACATGAGTTTCTTCCATGGTTATTTTTTTTGGAAGGAAGCCATTATTTGGACATTGAGATGTTCAGTTAAGATACTGGAAAGTATAGAAAAGTGATTAAAATTTTTATTATAAGTATGGCAAGGTGCAAATAAGTACGGGAAAATATAAATTAGTGTAAAAACTTAGTTTGTGAACAGTTTCTTTAATTTAAAAAAAAAGATTCATAAGTTTTTTTTCATAAAATAAACAACCTTTTTGAATTCCTTATGCACAGGTACCTAAACAGTGTCATGTTTTTGTGATGTCAAAGAAATGAGACCAAAATAAATAATTTCACTATCTTTTTTCAGCTGAAAATAGGCATCTTTTTCCCAACGCAAAATCTAAAAAAAAAAAAAATAATAATAATAATAATAATAATAAATATATATGGTTATGCTTTGCTATTTCATTCAAATTCAGCATTAAGCTTTCTTTGGAAAAGTCTGTCAGCATCCCAGGCTTTTCCAAAACTTTGTGTTTTCTCTGGTGAAGCCATTCTTTTCTTTATTTTTGACTTCATACATCAACTCACAGTAGTAATTTTAAAAAATGATTTCATTTGTCTTCAAATCTCTAGAAGACTTCTGGAAATTTAAGGTCAAAACTGCCTGGAAATTAATTAGAGGTACTCCTAAGATCTAACTGTTATGCTGCCACCACCGTGTGGTTTTAGACATGTCTGGATGTTATCTTGTGTAGAAAAAGCTTTTGTCTTGCAGAAAATAGAACAAATGCAACCTGTAGAAACCAGCCAGTATCAATCAGAAATTACTGAAAGTGTTTCAGTGTTGCTGTTCGCCTCTTGGCAGGCTCCCTGACCGGCTACATTTTCTTATTTTTTAAAAACTGTGATTTGTTTGTTTTCCCCGAAGCACCGTTCCCTTGTGTTTGTCATTTTCAGACAATAAAATAAAACATGTTATTGATACTTTTTCTATCTTTATATACAGAAAATGTTTTGAACACAGGCAATTAGCATAAAAAGTGTCCAACAAACAAACTCGACATTTGTGCTTAGAACCTAAAATTTTGTCAGAAGCCCATGAAGTGCTTTAAAAGAAAGAGATGAGGAAATAAAAATCTTAGCATTTTTCTTTAGACTTCTTACATAGATATGTATAAATGTCCTTCTAGAAATATTCTAACTTGCTCTTGTAATACCGTCCTTATTCTTTGAGTGTAGCTAGAGTCTCCAGTGTATTTTATTACTGTTTTATGTGACGTACCATCTCAAAACAGGGTTAATGGTGAAGTGGAAGGAAAAGAATATAAGTTTTCAAAAAATTTTCACGGATGAAAATCTTGTATTGAGCCCAGTTTTAGTAAGTGGAGTGTAATCTTTGCATAAATGCAGGTTTTCTGTGAAGGTCTCAGGTGTAAGAAATAAATAAACTTTACATTTTGTTGGTCTATTGCGATAAAATACGTCAAAGTTCAAGAAATCTACATACTTCTGCGTGTGTTTTTTTTTTTTATTTTGCGGTCATCACCTGCAGAACTAAAATTCCCACAATGATGATCCTGGAGGACAGCAACATGCAGACCTTTGGGTCTGAGCTGCCGGCCATGTTTGACGGCATGAAGCTGGCCGCAGTGGCCGCCGTCCTGTACGTCGTCGTGCGCTGTCTCAACCTGACCAGCCCGACCGCGGTCCCGCAGATCATCAGCCAGGACACGCCGCTCTCCCGCTACCTGCTCAAGTCCTGCCCTATGCTGTCCAAAGAGTGAGCTTTAGAGAGACCTTTCAGATTTGTTCGCTAAAACTCCTGAACCTGGATGATTTTTATAATCTAGAGCTTGTGATTCCCTTCAGGTACATCCCTCCTTTGATTTGGGGAAAGAGCGGTCACCTCCAGACGGCTCTGTACGGCAAGATGGGGCGCGTCAGCACTCCAACACCCTGCGGGCTTCGCAAATTCCTCCCAATGCAGGATGGAGCCACAGCCACCTTTGACCTCTTTGAAGCTCTAGGAAAGCACAGCACAGGAGGTCGGTAGCAAAATGACTTCAGTGATTAGGCGAGTCTGCAGATGAATAGGCGTTTCTAAAGGGGGATGTTTCTCACTGAACACACCTCATTAAGACAAACAGAAAAAAACTGGATGGAAGTTTCTGAAAGACTTTTGCAGCAATCATTGTTTTCTCTTTTGAGTCCTGACTTGTGCCTGCCTGGTTTGTACGTCTGGCTGACAGAACGCATGAGCGGGATCAACTCTGCTGAACTCCCATGAGGGGAGGATTCATCAGCTCACATGCACGCTGCTCACTTTGACACTCATGACTCCAGTTAGATGTTTTCACTTGGTTTCTTTGTTTGCATGTCAGACGATGTTACCATGGTAATCTGCCCTGGGATTGGTAACCATAGCGAGAAGAACTACATTCGAACCTTTGTGGATTACTCCCAGCGGCAGGGTTACCGCTGCGCCGTCCTGAACCATCTGGGAGCTCTTCCTGACATGGAGCTCACCTCACCGCGCATGTTTACCTACGGTAAGTAGGGCTAACGACACGCTGCACTGCGAGGCGATGGTACTAGAGAAACAGATTCATTCCCAATGGTTTTACACGTTGTCATTTCTTAACCTGCCATACATTCAGAAAAGCATGTTTCGTTTTGTTTGTTTGTGTAATGTATATTTTCAGGGTGCACTTGGGAGTTCGGGGCCATGGTGGCCTACATCAAGCGCGCTTTCCCCCAAACGCAGCTGGTGGTGGTGGGCTTCAGTCTGGGGGGGAACATAGCGTGCAAATTCCTGGGAGAAAATCGATCCAACCAGGAGCAGGTGCTGTGCTGCATCAGCGTCTGCCAGGGATACAGCGCCCTCAGGTCTGTCAACGACTCGCATCGCACTACATCCCAATAATGTGTTTGCAGGTTTATTATAGTTTTGGGCTTTATGTTATAGTTTGTTTTTATTTTTGCCAGGACTTTTTGCCTAATTCAGTTAGTTTTACTGAAGATGCCATTTTCAAAAAATGTTTTCAATTATTGTTGAACAACCAAGTGCCTCTGGTGTTTTATCTTAACTTTTGCAGGAGCCATTTTACGGACTAGCGCAAGTACCACCAAGAGTAGTACAGAGTGGTGTAATTTGCCAACAGCTGCCGTAAACTGCTTGTGCTCAAAAGGCTAATAGTCTGGATTAGATTCATAAAAACAAAAATGAATCATGTTATATCTACAATTTCAGTATATTTTAATTCGTTTTATAAACGTAGACTATAGTTCCAGTTTACCATTTGTGTTTACTTCAGTTGAAATGTTTTCTCAATTTCAGTTTTCGTTATTTCATTAGTTTTAGTTAACTGTGATGAACTCGGTAGCCTGTGGTTGTAACGTGATAAAACGTGAGAAAGTTTAAGGGCAAGACGCTGTGAGAATGAATTTCCCTCATGCGGTGTGGTATTGTGTGTCTTCAGGGCACAGGAAACATTCCTTCAGTGGGACCAGTGTCGGAGGCTTTATAACTTTGTGCTGGCAGGCAACATGAAGAAGCTCATCCTGTCACACAGGTTAGACACATTTTCATGGACAAATTACTAGTTTCAGATGCGCACCTAATCGGAAACTATTATGCCTTTCAGCTAGAGAAGATCTAGACGTGTTAATGTGGTCGCTGATGTTATTTAGTCGGCTTAATGCTCTAAGTTATCTCCACGCCGATCTCGGTTCCCAGGGGCAGCTTGTTGACCTCCAGCAACATTGGAGACACAGACCTCAACAAACTGTGCGCAGCCACGTCTCTGATGCAGATAGATGACAACATCATGAGGTGAGATGTTGCTGGGGTTAAAAAGTTGACACAGATGCAAATCTGTTCCAAACGCTTTGTGTCTGATGTTATCACACTTCAGGAAATTCCACGGCTACAACTCCTTGAGGGAGTACTACGAGAAGGAGAGCTGTGTGCACTACGTCCACAACGTGAGTCTGAAGCATCTGTGGTAAAATCTCTACTCTAAGCCATCAGTGCCTTTATTGAACGATTGTTCCTGTCGATTAACTAATGTAGAGTTGTTAGACACACATGTCTGATTTGGTTTCTGCAGGATAAATGTTTGAAGGAATGCTGCTGAAACTAAGCTAGCAGGAGTAAACTGAGTATGAAACTTGCCTCCAGGTATCTGTGCCGCTCCTCCTGGTCAACTCCTCTGATGATCCACTAGTTCATCGGTCACTTCTGGCTATACCATGCATGCTTGCAGGTTAGTGGTCAACTAAAAACAAACCCTCCTGTGGCTCCTATGCAGTATGACAAAAAAAAATTATAGACTTTGATCTTCCTCTTATTTGGTACTCCACAGTCTAGGGCTGGGCAATAAATGAATAACAATATATCACCATAGAAACGTCATCAAAGTTCAATAATTTCACTGAACACTGATCCAGAAACCGCATGGCATTCTGGGAGGTGTAGGCAGAGGAAAGGCTTTGGCCCTCAGCCTCTCACAATGAGCTAATGAAGGTTGGTGGCATCAATTCACTTGCTCACTCTTTGGTTACCTAGCAACAACCCGTTGAGTAACTTGTGCAGCAGCAGCTTCAGGTTTCGCCACCGTGCCTCATAACTGCTCTTAAAAAAACAAACACTGGCTTGGAGTGAAGACTATGGATACAACAGGAAAGGTCATGCCTCCGGTTACTTAGCATTTAATGTTTTTTTTTTTAACTGCCAAGTAACAGATACAGATTGAAATTCCTCCAATTGATAAAATTTCAGATATTTTGCCAGGACTTGGTCTTTTTTCCGCTCAGCTCTCCATCCGCTTACTAAGACAATAACTTACAATAACAAATGTCCTTGCTTTGGTGTTGGACACACGTCATATTGTCTTAAGTGTTGATAAAGCTTTGCCGCATCATTCTCCTTAACGCAGCTCCGCTGAGGGAGTCTTGTTGAATTTTTCAGAGACATGTGATCCGCCTTGGCTGCTGGATTATACATAGAGCACTGTGTGGGTCTGTGCGCGTCTCCCTGGCCGTACTGCCTTGTCTTGTATCAGGGATTGACATGCAGTGGCTGCTGCGTGCGGCTAAATCATAAGCGCATCATAAGTTTGACATTGAGGAGTGAAATTCTAAACTTGATATGTTTTACATGGAGATGTGAGCGCTTCAGTATAGGTTCTTTTCTATCTGGAGTTTTCTTAGAGTTCTGGATCTACGATGCTCCAGCAACATGTATAAGTCACATTTTTCATGAAACAATGACTTTACTGCAGATTTACGGACAAAACTGCAGCACTGTGCAATGTGATCCAAAAGTATTAATACCCTGAGTCAATAATGTCTTACACCCAAAGTCTTTTGGGTATGTTTGTACCATGTTTGAACATCTAATTCAATTCAAATTCAAAAATACTCTTTTAATCCCAAAGGGAATTTAAATGTTGCTGTAACTCATTAATTTAGATTCTTCAAGAGTGATTGAAGATCTTGAACTTGTTGTCACTTTTCTTTGCAAAATAACTCAAGATCCATGAAATTGGATGGCAAAATGAGGAAGTGATGCAAGTAATTTTGCATTATGGCATTATGTATTCGTAACTCGTTTGGTTTTTGCAGAATGTTCTGCAGAAAATTGGACATCAAATGTGAAGGTAAACTGTGTCGGACAGGAAATCAACCCGAGGTGTTTAGAGTAACAGAAGGGCAAAGAGCCTGTGGTTTACTTCTGTACGGAAACTGGATTCAGCCGCTGCTTACTTCACTGAGCACTTTTAACCATACCCTCCACTCTGAAAGGTTAGGAACCTTAATTATTTATTGTTGGACAGACAAGACGGAGGCAGCTTTAATGACATGCTTGGAAACGCTTATCCAGAAAACCAAAGTGAGACAACAAAGGCCAGAAAGAGCATTTACTGAGAACTGTAAGCATGGCAGTCATGAAAAATACAGTGCACTATCACTCAATAAGTCATATTTATGTAATCACTCATCCTGTTTGTGCAGTTTTGAACTTTACTGGTAGTTATTTACTTGAAGGGTGGCATTTTCTATGGCAGTGTTTGCCAACCTTGTTCCTCTAGGCACATTGCATGTTTTACATGTTTCTAAAGCACCTAATTCAGAGGAATGCAGTTCAGCAAAAAACTTGTTAATCACCTATCAATGTGTGATGCAATGGGTGTGCAGAAGCAGGAACACACTTACAGGGCAGTGTGCCTTGAGGGACCAAGGCTGGGAAACTCTTCTCTATGGTGCTATGAAGTCAAATTCATTTACCAACATGGTGGTTCTAACTGGAAGTACCCTTAGCTTGTGAAGCAGTCCAGCCTGACATGAGTCTGTGGTTGGAGCTAAAGATTAGTTTGATGGCAAGGTTTTCTAACCTCAGCAACGGGGAACTCAGTAATCAAAATACCAGTGGAAACATGAGGGGAAAATTATATATTTTTCTGGCTAACAAAATTCTCCTTTTCTTCTTTTTCTTGTCTTTTGCATTTCAAGATTAATATTCTGCTAATCGTTGTTTTATTATCTTTGAGAGGACGTTGCCACTTCCTGTTAGAAACAAACTTAAAGGAAAATATGTATATTGCTCTACTGTATGCTTCAGAAAACCTGATTTAAAAATAGATTTAAAAACTATAGTTTTTAATCATGCAACTTTAACAATATTTAGACTTTTTCTTTTAGAATTAGCAGCCAGTTATGTTACATCCTATTTATTTATCACAGAGGTTACATGATAAGAAGCAAAACTGAAGCAGCTGACATGAAATAAGACTCCAACCGGACACTTTCTGTTTACTAGGCGTGTCCAAAAGCCTCTTGCTAATTTAATAGAACAGTTTGGCAGGGTTGGGTTACTCTAGGATTGGTTTTATGCATTTCTTAAAGTAAGACTGGAGATACCTTAATACCTAGTTTCCATTAGCAGCAGATCAAATTACTGTGTTTTATTATTGTTTATTATGTTATGTTAGACCTTAGTTGAACTGTGAACAGCAGATGGAAGTGGCAGGTACACTCCTGATCAAAATCTTAAGACCAGTCAAAAAATTGCAAGAATTTGCATTTTGCACTATTGAATCTTAAGAAGGTTCTAAGTAGAGCTTCACAATGTTAAAAGAAGAAATCAGCGTAAGAGACAAAAACTTTTGAGCGGGGAATTAATTGAAAACTGCATTTACACTCAAACATGATTTTTTCAGCTGATCAAAAGTTTAAGACCATAGGTCAAAAAACCCTGAAAATCCCCCAAAACAGAAATCAAAGTGTCAAAAAAAGGACTCAGTAATGAGTAGCTCCATCATTCTTGTTGACTTCAAACAATCGTTTAGGCATGCTTGATGCCAGTGTTTTGAGGAGGCTAGTGGGACCGTTCCTCCAAGTGTTGAAGATGGCTTCATGAAGGGCATCCATGTCCATTTTTGTAAACTTCCCTTGCCATCCATCCCCAAATGTTCTCAATTGGGTTTAGATCAGGGGAACATGCAGGATGGTCCAAAAGAGTGATGTTATTCTCTTGGAAGAACTCCTTTGTCAGGCGGGCATTGTGAACTGCAGCATTGTCCTCTTGGAAAAACCCAATCATTACCACACAGACGAGGGCCCTCAGTCATGAGGGATGCCCGCTGCAACATCTCCACACAGCCAGCTGCTGTTTGACGCCCCTGCACAACCTGAAGCTCCATTGTTCCATTGAAGGAAAACGCACCCCAAATCATGATGGCGCCCCCTCCACTGTGAGAAAACATCTCAGGTGGGATCTCCTTGTCATGCTAGTAACGTTGGAAGCCATCAGGACCATCAAGGTTAAATTTTTTCTCATCAGAGAAGACAACTGTCTTCCACCTTTCAGTGTCCCATGTTTGGTCTTGCAAAGTCCAAACGGGCAATTTTGTGGCGTTGAAAAGACGTGGCCTTTGAAGACGTTTTTTGTTTCTGAAGCCCTTCTCTCGCAGATGCCATCTGATGGTTATTGGGCTGCAGTCAGCACCAGTAATGGCCTTAATTTGGGTAGAGGATTGTCCCGTGTCTTGACGGACAGCCAATCGGATCCTGCGGCTCACAGCTAGTGACATTTTTTGGGGTCTACCACTTGACTTTTTTGTTCCATAACCCTCAGGATCATTTAAAAAATGCAAAATGACTGTCTTACTGTGTCCAACCTCAGCAGCGATGGCACGTTGTGAGAGGCCTTGCTTATGCAGCTCAACAATCCTACCACGTTCAAAGTCAGTGAGCTTTTTTGCTTTTGCCATCAGGAGGTCTTGACAGTGTAAAGTCTTGACACAAAAAAATGACATTGAATCCAGATTTTTGCACAGCTTTTGGCTTTTAAAGACTTTTGATCAGCTGAAAAAATCATGTTTGAGTGTAAATGCAGTTTTCAGAAAATTCCCTGCTCAAAAGTTCTTGTCTCTTGCACTGATTTTTTTCCTTTAACATTGTGAAGCTCTACTTAGAACCTTCTTAAGATCCAAAAAATGCAAATTCTTGCAATTTTTTGACTGGTCTTAAGATTTTGATCAGCAGTGTATAACAGTGGTCCAAAATGAGCCTGACGCGTTCAAAGTTTTCTAACAATTTGAACATTTATTTTCTAAAAAAAGAAATTACAAATCACAGAAAATATTTTTTAGAAAATGTTTTTTTTTTATTTCAATCAACCCTTCTGTGAGTTGTAAAATGCAGTATTAAATTTATTTAATTACAATAATATAATCAGAATATTAGCAGAATACAACTTTGTTCTGGTAATATTATGACTGTATTCTTTTAATATTACAACTTTATGCTCGTAATTAAAAATAAATCAGTCAAAGGAGTAGTACTCAGCTTTCAGATGTTGGAAACATGAATTTGTCAAAATTCGACTACGAGTTTGGTACAAGTTCATCTTTGACAAGAGACAACATGTCGTTAAAGGGTTAATAGAGGAGCCATGCTGTCATGACTTCCTGAAGGCGGAGCTTCACAAAGAGCAGAGCTTTTTATTTAAAGAGACAGAGGCCCAATTTCAAGGCGTTAAAACTATGAAGTCAAATTTCTCTAAGTAATGTTGGATATACATATATGCATACATAATATTTTTTAAACAACTGAAGTTAGCATAGTTACTCAATTATGCTCTAAAATGACACCTTGTGCCTAGAAAATACATAATTTTAAAAAAATCTAAAATTCCAAGTTCTATAATTATTTGTAAAACACAAAATGAATCCGATATTCATGACCATAATAAGTGGAAGTGAGCATCTTACCAGAACTGCATGTGAGATTTGACCTTCCTCTCTCTCTTTTGTACGTTAGAGAAAATGCCCAACGTGATGTTCGCCCTGACTGAGCACGGGGGCCACATGGGCTTCTTTGAGGGGGCCGTTCTTTTCCCACATCCCCTCACCTGGATGGACAAGGTCATAGTGGAGTACACTGACGCCATCTGCCACTGGGAGAAGAAGCAGCAGGCCTGCCAGAAGAGAAGAAACTCAAACTCAACCTCCCATCAGGACTAAAACTAAACCTCAGCGGGTGACTCAAAGACTTGACCAGCAGCACGGTCGACCCGAGGCCTTGAGATCTGCTGGGTCAGTTTACGTACTCTGCAGAGCGCCAGCTAATTATTCGTTACTAACGCCGATGAAAGCACTTGATCAGACCGACTAACGAATGCTAATATATTTGTATTTAAGCCTGCATAAAATTCAGTTTAGTTTTAAGTAGAAAAGTCCTGTAGAGATCGAGACCGACGTTCGTTCCTGTTGCAAAACTTGTGGGTTAGGACTGGTTTTATTGTTTACACTGTTTTCAGATGTCCTTATTTCCCTAAAATGACTAAACATATCAGCTGCTCAGAACACTTTAAAAAAAAAGAAAAAACTTTTAAACCTAAATTGTTGTGTACAATCATTAGAACATCCTGACTGTACTGTACTATATGAGCACTTTAATCCAACATGTTTTTTGCATAGTAACACAGACATTGCACAGCTTGCACCATTCCAAGAACACCTTAATTTATTTAACTGTGGTTTTCACTTTAATCCTACAAAACGATACAATCAACCCACTACTTTGTTTTTGTTTTATGGTCTCTTTCAGCTCCATTAAAAGCTACAAGTAGTTTGTGGCTTAGCGAGCGCTTTGGATTAGAGATAATTGCAAGATTGAAATAGTTTGGGAGGTTTATTTTTAATCTGGTTAGCTTAGCGTTCCCCTCATTAGCTAAAAATACTTGAAACTAAAGCATAAAGTTGCATAATTTCTCACAGTAACATTATTGTGTCGGAAACAGGCGAAATTTGAATTTGGAAATAGTTTTCATTAATTTTTTTTAAATCAATTGTTCGCTATGCTATTAAATAAGAGTCCTACATTTTTGAAGTAAACTTCTGCTGAGAGGTATGAGTAGTTAATATCTTACCTGTGGTAGATTAGTCTACTGCGACACCTAGCGAAACATGTAGAGCTTCCAGTCAGATATAAATCCCAACAAATAAAACGTTCTCACAGTTTCTGTCTAGAAATAGCTCACATGACCTGAGGAGGGTAGTCAGTGAGGCACCATCCCCTCTTTCCGTTTTCCATTTAAACAATCATTAGCTTCTGCCAAATGTAGCTGAAGACAGAGTTAAGGTTCATAAAGTGCTTTTCAAAATAACCACCTTGACATTTTTGTCTGAAGACGTTTCAGCCTCCAGAACCTTCTAGTCTGTATTTATGCCAAAGACGCTTGGAAAGTTTTAAGCAACAGATGAGATATTAACTGCTTATGATCTCACAGAACCCCTCTTTCAAAAAGAAATCTGTTGTTTCTGTAAGAAATGTTTATTATTTTGTGCAATTGTATATTTTATATGCTGTTCAAATGAAGAGGTGGGTGTTACTGAAAGTCAGTAGATGATTCTGTTTTTTTATGCCTCTATTGTTGATCAATAATCGTTTTTGTCTCTTTGCTTTGTTAAACATGAATCTCTACAAGTCTGTAACAAAAAGGCTTAATCAACCGTCTGCTTTATAGATCTCGTCATTCATGATTTGTTCTCAACAATTCTTAATAAAATGACCAAAAGTTATATTTATATACAGTTTATTGTACATTTATGGACATTGTTGCTGGTGTACAGGGTGGTGCGTCGGGTGAAAACTTGCTTTTATTCTGAAAGTGAATGTAAAGAAAGAAATGCCAGACATGTCATAAAACAACTTTAAAATTCCTGAAATCTGTTTAAAATATACCCCGTTGCCACGGCGATTCAGTCGTAACGATGGTGTTTGAAACATCATTCCTGATGGGATTTTCTTTTTCAGCTACTAAGATGTGGTGGGAAATCAGTGGGAAGTGGACAACATTTTCTCTTTTAATGTAAAAAGAAATATTCATTTTCCAATCAGGTTTCTGTGTGAATTTAAACTTCTATCTGTTTTGGGTAAAAGGCTTGTTAAATTACAAAGCCATTTGTAATTTCTGTTCGAAACTCATGAGTTAGAGACTGTAGAAAGCTAAGGTTTCAGCTCGTTACTGCCCCCTTCCTGTAGAACTGGGTTTTGTCAGAACATCTGGAAAACAGACTCTTCTTCAGCCTTTCACACGCTCTCCTATGTTTCATTCATAGCTACTCTTCCTACATCCACACAGCTGGATTATTCTGTTACATTTTTTTTTTCACTGCATTACAGCTGTCAGACTGTTGGGCGACAGGTTTCTACGATGACTAGTCGAACAGTTTGTTCGCCGTGGCCTTGCCGTCGTACTTGGAACCTTTTCCGTCAAACTCGGACGGAAGAATTTCGGGGTCAAACTCCTTGTAGTAGTTTTCCAGCTCGTCTCCGTGGACGAACACCTACAGCAAACAGAGCGGCTGTCAGGGACATTTGTGCAGGAAACCACTGACATAGTTAAATTAGTGTCACATAGTAGATAAAAAAGATGTTTGGAGGCAGCTGTTTATAGCATTTAAGCATCTCTAGTCAATCTGAAACCGTTCTTGGAAACTTCTGCTTGCACATAATTTAGAAGCGTATTTATACCCCCCTGAGGGCTTTTTTTCTTTTTAAGGTTTCATTAACAAACTTCAGTGTATTTTTTTTAATCCAATTAAAAATGAGTCTGTACTTGACTCAAGACTGACTCTTATGTGCATTCTTTTTGCTTGAGCTCAGCCAGACTGGATGGAGAGGATCTATGAAAATCACTCTCCAAGACTCAACCCCATATTCTCAACTGTATCTACTAGAGGTGCACCGATAAATCAATCAGACGATAAATCGATCAGATGATAAATTGATCAGATGATAAATAGGCCTCCATTTCTTTAATTTTGGGAGATCAACCAATATTTACATGACAAACCGATTTTATCTAGCTCTGCAAAGGTGTGAAAATCAAATCCGCCCACCAGGTGAGCAGTTAGCAATATTCACCCCAAATGTTGCCAATTTAGTGACTTTCTCAACATATTTGGCTATTATCATTTTTTCACCAGACAAAGACTTTTTAAACATCTGTTCAGAAAACTGTAATCTGTCAATACAAAAACACAAAATCTTACCAAGTAAATATTGTAGCACACTTGATATAAGACAATTCTAACTCATCAGTAACTTTTCAGCAGGACACAAGAGCTAGCTTTAAGTAAATAATTTCATAATATTGATAAGGAAAAATGTACTAGTTCCACTGGGAGACTGTTTCCTTTTAACATGGGAAAAATTTCTTGCTATGGTATAATAAAAATATATATATTTTCCTCAGTATTAAGGAATCGTTGACTTAAAACAAGTTCCTATCTTGTTGAAAAGTTCCTTCTAAGTTAGTTTTGCCTTATTTCAGTCTATTAAGATATTTGCACTAGAAAATAGACCAAAACACTTGGTAAGATTTTGTGTTTTTGCAGTGTTGCACCCGTAGGATCAACAGTAAGACACATTTGTTATCAAAGGGTACCAGAGTAAACACACTGATCTTTGTGGTTGTGATATGAAACCATTAAAGATTGGCACAGAGAGTTTTTGGAAGGTTATGTTTGTGACTTACTCTCTCTAGCAGCTTGCTCTTCATGAGGGGTTTCACCACATTGTAGGTGGTGGTGAAGTACCAGGGCTGGTGGATGAAGTGCACGGCCTTGAAACGGGCTGGGAAGGAGTCCTGGTGGGACACCAAGAGGAACACGGTGAGGCAACCCGATCCTTTGAGCGTCTGGCGAAAGGAAAGCTGGACTACAACCCTACCTGCAACATGTCCACCATCTTCTTGAGCTCGGTGGGTTTGATGCCTGACGCTTGCTGCATGGTGAAGCCCTTGAAGTTTTCAATGATGCAGAAGCCGTTGATCTGAGTCTCCTCGTTCTCCAGCAGCTTCTCGAGGATCACGCAGTAGGCCCGCAGAATCTGAACACACAAGAGATTGCCATGAAAGCCTCATCAAATCTGCTCCCAGTCGCCATGGTATCCATGCATCTTTAAAAATTCTTAAATTAATGCATCTGAAGTTAAGGCTTTAAAATGTCTTAAATTTTGTTGTGGCAGGATTATTCCAATTGTTTTTCTCGCTGGACTGTTCTGACAGGCAAACTTTTGAGTACGTTTGAAGCTACCGCTAACTAGCTGCTAATATGCCCTTGCTAGCTAGCTAGCTTTCCTGCATCTATCAAGGGTAAGAGCAGACATTCGTTGTCATTCATCTTGGCACTACCATATAAAATGTGCGGTTTTACAGTGTACATTGATGTTGCGGTACAGGTCTTAAATTTAACTCATGATAGTCTTAAAAAGCCTTAAATTTGAGCTGGCAAAATCTTCAAAATCCCTGAGTTACGCTTCTCCTGACTTGTCCTTTCAGAGTTCCACCTCGTCAAAGGTGATCTCCTCGTAGTCCCAGTTCTCAATGTTGAAGAGCAGAACCACGCGTCCGTATTTGTCTCTGCTGTGGAGGATGCCGGGGTAGCCGGCCTCGATGGTGCTGCGCACGGCCTCCGGGGTCAGGTTCTCAAACAGCTCGGGGTAATCCTTCCTGAAGCGGACATATCCTGGACGGAGAGCCAAGGGGAAGGGTCAGTCAGGCCCTGCTGGGTTTTATCTTTGAAAATGAACTAGAAAGTGCCTGTGTCAATTTATGTTTGGAGTATGAAATGGATTTATTTCATGTGATTAAAAATGCACTTATATTTAGGCGAAAGTAATTAGTACAGTGCAGCAGAAAATTAGATATTTCACCAACAACAACCTCACTGGGGACAGTTTTGACATCTGATTTTGCTGCATTTTATTAAAAGTTGTACAAATAGGATGACTATAAAACATACAATGTGACATAAAGTTCATCCAAGTCATGAAAAGGGGGAACATTTTACGGCAATAACTGATTTAAAGCGCTCAAAAATGGCGGCCATGTTGAAAAAAGGCCAGAATCTTCAAATTGAAGTGGCTAACAGGAAATGTGAAGAAAAGAAAAAAAAGTAAACAAAACAAAAACATATGACCTGAGAGTTTAGAATCTGAGTTTTTATGCATGAAATATTTTTACGGTAGTATGCTGCGCTAGTATCAGTAAATTAAGCTCCGTTCTGCTTGTTGCTTTGACTCACCCTTCATGAGGTCAAAGGCTCTGGGTACGTCGTACTTCCTGGCGCGGATAAAGCGGACCAGCAGACTGTCTGGTTTCTCCCCAAAGGTGTCCTGCACCCCCTTGGCCAGGTCATCTCCGGCCTCCGCCTTCTCCTTAATGATGGCTCGAAGCTCCTTCGCTGCCGACACGCGCTTCTCATCCGTCTCGTTCAGCTCATCTTTGGCCTGAAGGGGGAGCCAAACCTGACATTTAGCTAACAGTTCACAGAGATGAGTTTAAACACGTCAGAAGTGACTTGGTTTGTTTGTTGTGTTTTTTAATAACCACTGTTATACTGCAGCTGTAATCCAGCAGACCAAAGGGCCCTGAAAAAGTTCAGAGCTGTAAAAGTTATTGGAGCATCTTGATCTGGAAGAGGCGCTATGTTGTTTTGTTGTTTGTTTTTTAGGTATAAGATGAAATTATAATAAATGGGTTTGATTGGACTTGAACTCGGACAAATATTCTGGAAATTACACTTAGGATGTCTGTGCTTCCTTAAAAAGTCTTACATTTACGTAATTAAAATTAAGGCCTTAAAATGTCTTCAATTCATTGGGTTTAAAATAAATTGGTCTTAAATTTTGATTTGGCAGGACTTGTATATTCTACATAGTTATCTTTTTGTAGGACCTTACTGCGATGTAAAACTTTGACATTTTCACTTTGTTCTGTGACTCAAGATGGCTGCAGGTGCTGGTAGCTAGCTGCTAAAGCTGGCTAGTGTTTTTAAGCCAATTATTGGTAAGTGCAAATTTACCATCAGCTGACTGGACAATGTTCGTCTTAACCATTGGCTCACTTCTGTTGCCAACCTCTGCCATGTATTATTTATTTTGTTTTCTGTGGTGTTGCAGGTCTTAAATTTAATTCGTAGAGGCCTTAAAAAGTCTTAAATTTGAGTTGGTGAAACCTGCGGAAACCCTGCTTGGGAACATTTTGCGTTTAGATATTAAGTAAAAACATGGTCCAGCTACTGAGTTGAACGGGGATTGAGGCAACAGTGCAGATGTGGATACCTTCTGCCTGGTGTGGTCTGGCAGGTTGGCGCAGGGTCCAAACACGGGGCCGTGGTCCTTGATGGTGAGATGCTCCAGCTTGGCCCTGAGCGCCTGCTCCTCCTCCGACACCATGCGGTAAGTTCCACTCTGAGGAGAAAGAAAAAGTCGCTCAATCAGTTTGTCCCCTTTAAACAGAGCAGTTTTAAATGAACAATTATTGCTGCTGTAGAGCATCCAGTCAAATATGCATTTCTCTATTGCACAAAAGACAGATTTTTTACAGTGATAAAGTAAATGTCAGGGTAAAACATTTTTTTTATGCTTCATATTTGGTCCCTGATTCTTTCCCAGAATTTCATACTTACAGGAAAGATCTTGCTCACAATCAAGGGCATAAATACCATCTCATTATTGGGGGGGTGGACCATATTTTTTAAGAGCAATTTTGGGGGGTCGGCAAAGTTACAGTAGAATGTAACGTAAAATGTGCTTTAATTTTTTTGTGTGTGTTCAAGCTGCAGCACCAAAAATGACTAGTCAGTAGCAACGAATAACAAAAGTGTTGTTCTCAGTAAACAACCTGCTGAGACCCATAGAAGTCAAACTAAGATTCAAATGTTGCTTAGATATGAGTTTGGTTCAGAGTTACAGATCTAATCTCTGCTACACCTTTATAAAAACTTAAGCCTCTGAGTAAAAACAAGTTTTAATTAATAAGTAACTCCACTTAATAAAATTCTTCATAAATATTGATTTATTGCAGTGATTCTCAATACAAGTCATGTGTTATTTAAATTATAATTTAAGTTGCTTTAAACTTTTTTTAATTATTATTTTGGGGGTAGAGGAGGTTCATGTCCGGGATGGCTGAGAACCTAAACATATGTAATAATTGAATATTTGGGAAGCATCATAACTTAAACTTAAAGGTCAGCACCACAGTTTTCTAGAAAAATATTCAGATTTTATTTTGTGGTTTTAAAGGCTCTCCGTTGAAGATGGTAAGAAATAAAGGCATACTTTATTTATTTATTTTTTTACTATTAGCTTCAATAGTTCCTCTGCTCTCGGCTCCCATACAGAGATGTCGGCCAGTGCTAACGCTCAGCCGCTCCGTTTCAAACTCTTCTTATTAAAGTAAGAGTTAGAGAGCTAAATATAATTGAAATATTGACTACCTTCGACAGAAAAGGGAGCTAAGTCTATGAAAGCAATGTAGCAGTTTAGCTAGTTCTGATTTCCAAGGCATAAGGTGGCAGTTTATCATGGTTCAGCCAAAGTAATGAAATAACAAACTGTGTATTGTCAATGTGGTTTTTTTCTATTGAACAAAAGTAAATAAAACGTTTTGCTTTAAGTATTTATTTACTGGAGGGTTTTTTGTTCGTGCTGCAGAGCCGCAGCTAACAGCTAGCTCCTCACTTCACCGTCTCTAACGGAGGCTGTGCCGTTCAGCAGCGCAGCTGTTGCTCCTCCTACACTTTGGACTGAACCATTGTTCTAACAATAGTGGGGGGACCTAAAAAATAATTCTTATTTTTTTTCTTAGATGGAAGGGAGATTTGCTTTGTTCTTTGTTTCTATTGCCTTTTTATATTGATATTGTTTAAATACAAGGGATTCTTTCATGATTTGTTTAGGGGGAACAAAATTGACTTTTCCAAAATTGGGGGGGGGGGGGGAGGATCCGGACCCGTCCCCCGGCTCCCCCCTGGGATTTATGCCTATGCTTACAATGCTGGTAAAATGTTTGCAAAACACCCATACACCTCTATGAATGTTTGGTTTAAATCCTCTTTAGCAAGTAGCTAGTGGTTTCACCGCTTCTACTATCAGAAACGGTAGAGCTCATTTAGCGATTCTGGTTTTCCATACGGACTCAGCCTGTAAATGTAGTCCATGCATTTTTAACGGATTTAGGTTAGAGATCATTTTTCTGTTGGAACACCCAACTGTGTTCATGTTTCTAAAGATACATGAGGTGTGGAAATGGAGTCATTTTATTCTTATTATTAAAGCTCTGCACACGTTGCATCCAGGAGCGCTTTTGGCACGACGCCATCTTGGATATTCTCTAAATCAAAAATACGGAGTGTGTACGACACGCCATCACACAGATACGTCTGGAAGTTATTGGAGCCCACAAGACGAGTCGCTAGACAGTCGGCTGAACGATTCCAAGGAATTTAACTCCTGGGAACCAGTTCTCGATTGGCGTATTAGTGCCATTGTACATAGATAGTAAGTTTCGGTCAAAAATCTCAGAAAATTGGGGTGTGCAGGGGTTAAGCACAACCCACATGTGGAGGCCCTAGTCCTCGACGTGGCTGTCGCAGGCTCGAATCCCAACCTGGCAACCTTTGCTGCATGTCTTCCCCTTCTCTCATTTTCCATTTTCCTGTCAAATAAAGGCCACTAGAGCCAATAAAACCTTTAAAAAAAATAAAATAAAAAATAAAAAAATTTGGAAACTTGTTTGACTTTTGAAGTCTGAAATTTCCATGTTTTTTTTTCTTGAAAATTTCTGAGATTAATCTCAAAATTTGGAGATTTTTGGTGGAAATTTACTCCTCTTTTTTGTATAATGATTCACACTTGAACACACTTCTTCAAGATCTAAAATGAAACCTTTACTCAGTGCAGAGCTCTGGATGAAGCTAAACGCTTTTCTATGTCCATATAATTCTGTCACATGAGCTGGTTGTGCTCTTTGAGCTTCAGTCATCTAATCCACATGGGTAGGAAAGCCTGTTCTTCAGTGTTATTGGACCATAATCAATAGGCCTCAGTGTGTGTGTGTGTGTGTGTGTGTGTGTGTGTGCGTGTGTGTGTGATTTTTATTAATCTTGCTCACATGAGTCCAGGAAAGCCTGTAAATGCACACCGAGGACGACGTGTGAACCAGGAAACCAGATTAGAAGCTCAGGCTACCGTAGCTGCTGGTGGCTGTCGTTCAGTCACGGCTCCTTCCCTCCTTTAATTTTGACCAAGATTTTAAAGATGCCATACAGTGTTTTGTTTTGTTTTTGATTCTAAGGTGATGAGGAATGCCGTCGCGGCTGGCGAAGCTGAAGCAAATCGCGACATTGGTCGTCTTCAGAAGTTAAGCTAGTAAAAACAATTTAATATTCCAGTTTAATATTTTCCATCTGACCAAATTCAACACGTTTTTACCTTTTATACAATGAATAAATGCAATCGCATTAGAGAGTTAAAGTTCCTTCCAGTGAAACCCGAAAAATGTGGGACTTTTTTGGCACGAATGGCTGTAATATTTGGCTTTAGCCGCGCAGAATGAAAGCAAGCACCTCCATTAAATCAAAAGGGAGAAAACTACTAACGCCTCCAATCAGTTGCCTTACGTGATGTTATATCCTGTTGCAAGCTTGTTTTTGATGAGGGTATCTTTTAAATTTAAAATTAAAATTTTTATTTGTATTTATAAATAGAAAACTGACCCTGATGTGTTGATCAATGGCTAACAAACTATGCCTAAATCAAGTTAAGAGTTATTTTACACACACTTAAGAGTTATTTTACACACACACACACACGCATACACACACACACACACACACACACACACACACACACACAAATAGTTTTAGAAGCAGCTTTAACAGAGTAAATGTGGGAAAATACTTACGACTACAGCCATGCTTCCTGCTCTTCCGATCGGCTTTACGAGTTCTGCAGAAAAACAGGGATTTTGTGAATTCCTGTAAATGAGAGAACAATCAACACTCTGTGCTTCCGTATTAATCCCCTTTATTCCGTCCTCCCGGCTCTCAGGGTAACCTGACTGAGCTATATTTGATGCTCGCCTATTTCTGGAGGATTTGTCAGGAGGTTTCAGGCCCTTTTAGGTTAATTGTGAACTCAGTGGACATAAATATAGTTGTTTTTGGTTTGTTAACATCTCAGTACTACACTTATTGAAAGTTTAAAAGTATTTTTTATAAATGATTTAATATTGCATGAAGACTTTATGTAGGAATGACTGAAAACCAACAATAAAATCTTTCTAACAAGATGAAAAACACTTTTCTGTGGAACTGAAAGATTGAAGGGAATGGTTTTAATTTCTGCCTGACGTCTACAGCAGGGGGATGAAGATGCTGAGGAGAGGAAGCTTACCTGATGGTGATGTGGAGGAGAAGGTGGAGAGTGGCAGCGGTCGGTGTGGACCAGAGGTGGAAGGGACCTGGGATTTTGTAGTGCTGGGATTAGTGGCGTCACACCAGATTACGGCCAGCAGATTTTAGTTTTTTTTTTTTTTTCTTCGTGTCTCCATTCAATCAGCGTGAAAGTGGCACTAGGTGTGAGGGGAAGGCGGGCGGAGGAGCTCCTGTTGAGAAAAGGGAAGCCGGCGCACGTTTTCTGGTGATGTAATGTTTCGAACAAACATCGGGATTCGATCAGATTCCAGGAGGATTTAAATGTGACAAGTGACGGACAAGTGGAGTCTCTGTTGGTCTGCTTCACATTTATTAATACCGTTTAAGGTTCTTTCAAACTTCATGTTACAACTTGAAACGTTTGTATTTTGAATGACCCACGACGAGAAGTGGTGAAGTTTATCTGTAAAAAACATTTCAGCAACATTACACAGCAGCTCATTTTTAAACAAGCAATTATAAGTGTTCCACTTTGTCAACTGAGCAAATATAAGTCAAGTACATTGGTCATAGTTCCAGTTGTTATTAATCAAAGGCAGCACTGAACAGCCTGTTTCGGCAGTTTGGCGTTTTTCTGGAAGTTTGTTTCAGATTTGTGGAGCATGAAGTCCGAATGCTGCTTCTCCGTGTTTGGTTGTGGTTCTGGAGGATCACATTCCAAAATCATTTAATTGTAGCATGTAATTGAACAACGTGCGATTATACGTAGTATCCATTTATATTCAGCCTCCTGATCTCCTGCTGCCATGTAAACCTCCTTACTGTCTCAAGTGTTTTGCAGGTTTTCCTCAAGGATTTTCTGTGCATTTAGTTCCATCCAGCCTCTTCGCTTCTCTGACCGGTTCCCTTGACCCTGCTGAAGCAAACCATCCCCACATTATGATGCCGCCGCCACCATGTTTCACACTGGGGATGGTGTGTTCACAATGTTTGTTTTCTTCCGCGCAGTTTTGTTGATGTAATTTAAAAAATAAATTAATTCATTCATTAAATTTTATATAAAATATTTCAAGAAAAATGTTTAAATATTGATTTAATTTAAAACTGGTTACATACACAGCGATGTGCAATTATATAGCGGTATTTTATTTTCTATTTCAGTTTAGACTTCTGCAAACACGGAATCAAAACAATCCCAGAGGTAACATTATAGTTCTTATATGTATGACAGCTGTCTCCCGATAGACAGTCATACAATAATCACCTTTACATCTCGATTGTAAGGATCCAGTACAAGGAAATATAATTACATATATAAAAATATCTGAGATTATTCTGCTTTTGGGGTGTCATTTCTGAATTTCTCACCGGTAGATTGTCGGTTTCACCCTCGCTGACCCCAGCGGGCCCCCGTCCAGTAATCTGCTAAATCGGCTCCATAAAGAGGCTCGGGGGGCGAAATTAGAAGGATCTGACAAACAATGGCACTCTGTTCCCCTGGGGGCTTCGCTCTGAAATCTGTATTTTTATTGTTGGAAAGTGTGTGTGAGTGTGTGTGTGTGTGTTCGAGGGAGAACAGTGTAAAGCTATTTACGGAATAAAAGAGGGCCACTGCTCTCCCAACTTGTCACAAAGCGGCTTTATCTGCTCACACTTACAAAACAATCCGTAACACACTAATTCACGGCGTGGGCAGAGTTGAGTGTTTATTTTAAGGTGAATCTATATTGTTTTCAGTGGATTAATACCTCTTTCTGATACTAAGTGTTTAAACAGCATTAGGGAATAATCCTGGCTCTGTCCAACCTTACAAAGGTGAATTTTGTGACCTATTTGGACATAAAATGATGTCATTTCCTGGTCCAGCTCTTTGTGAGACTCCCACCAGCTGATTTTGGACAACACTTCAAATATTTCTCAACAGCAGAAGACACTGAGGTGTTTTATGGAGCTGAGAAAGGGAAATCTGTCAGATGGACAGCAGGTGGAGTTCTTAAAATTATGTGTTCTTAATGTGTACATTAGTAGTTTTGGAAATGTGTTTTGTTTTACCGTCTTCCTTTGGTTAAATGAAATGTGTTAAAGCCTATTCCTAAAGTGCAAAGTGAAACATCTGGCGATGCTGCCTAAAGAGCCTCACCTTTGCAATAAACTCCCCTAAGTCCTGAGGAGGACATTTCCATAAATAAAACATTTTTAATCCAACTTTTACCCGAGTTATTTTGTTCAAAAATGATTTTATTTGACGTTTAATCTACTCTGAATCCATCTCATTTCTTTTTCTGTTCCCATTTCCTCTTAGATTCTGTCCTTTTTGTTCCAGCCTATATTCGAGACTCAAAATGAAGAAAGATTCAATATTTCATATATTTATATTCGTCCTGAGAAAGCAGCAGTATTTAACTTTCATGGTTTTTTTTAAAAACACAATTGTTGAAGCCGTCCATGTCCGAGGTCCTCTGCCCTCTACAGAAATACACAGCCGTCAGAAACAACCAATCAGAGTGAGGGGGAGGGTCTTAGAGCTGTCAATCATCCCAGTGTATGTTGCTTAAGAAAACAGTTAATCAGTGACTACACTAACTAGCAAACTTATGCCTATTAATCTATAATTGTAGTTAAACAATTTCATTCTTAATTTTTAAATAATCCACTTATCGTCATTTTATTTTTCAATTTTTCCTGCTTTTATTTTTTTAGGGAGTGCAACAGGCTGTTTTCAATCAGTCAAAGCACTTTGCTCAGCAGCTTGTATGAAAGATGTGATATTGATGCACAGCACTACAACAGTAGATTATGGATTGTAGAGAAAACAAAGCCTGAAACTTTTGTAGAAAGTTTCTGAGATTAATCTAAAAAAATGTTCAGTTTTTTGATGGAAATTGACTCTTTTTCCCTTCTATCTACAAAGGCCATAATACGCTGGTGTAAGTCTAAATGTACTTTATATAAAAAGCCACGTCACACTGATTTGAACCAAACTGCTTTATTTTGCACATCCTGAAGGACAGCATAAAACCAGAGGTAATGAAAAGGTAACCATCACGTTTCAAACTCAGCTGCAAATCCACCTGAGAGCAGCAGAACCCGCCGCTCTCTCTAGGCTGAGTCTGGTTTAGGAGGTTTAACCTGTTTACATCACATCCAACAGCATTGGTTAACCTCCACCAAACTAGTAGTTCAACTAGTTTGTTATGACTGAATGAATGAATGAATGTTTCATCCATCTTTAATTCCACTCAGAAACATTCTGTTGCTTCTCACCTTTGAGGCAAAAGCAGAAAACAGAGAACTGTAACCTCAACTTTAACTGCACCATTAATTCAAAATACAATCAAGTTTTTAATAATAAATATGACAGAAATCACCATGATTTAACTTTCAGCGTCACAACAAGGAAATAAAAACGCTTTACTTGCTGTAACCTTTTCATCTTGGGAAAAAAAGATGAAAAATTCCACCATTGAAGTTTCTATTGCACCTCAGGAAGTTGAATCTGAGATCCCAGCAGTTCGACATGAAGTGGTGAATGGTCGTCACAGGCCATCTGTTAGGACCTCGTCCGGCCAGAACTCGTCCTGCATGTAGTGATCCATGGGGTGGACGGTCGGCTCGTCGCCCAGCCTCCTCTCCATCTCCTGCTCCCAGGCGCCCTGCACCAGCTTGTAGAGGTCCAGTGCAGCCAGGGCGTCCTCCACTGAGCAGTGGCCCCTTCTCCCAGCCTGGATGGAGCAGCCAACAGGGGGCAGCGCAGTTAGTGTGACAGCAGGAAGGTTGTGTTACTCCCAATAAACATCATCTACCAAATGCGTGTTGATCTTATTTGCGTGCAAAGCGCAAATAAGATCAACAATCTGAAATAAATTGGTCTATTCAGCAATTCTGAAATGGAGCAGATGTTGAGTTCATGAGGTCTCAAATATTTTAAAGGTCATCCAATACACATGCCAGAAGCCTTACACAAATCAAGAGTAGCAACGCCATTGGTTGAAACTTTCCAAACTCACATCAGTGAAGATGAGAATGTATAAAAAAGGGTGATGTTAAGAATACAGGGAGATTTTTTGTTGAGACTTTGGAAGATTTTTGAATATTGAACTGATGAAACTGTAATGAGGAATCCGTGGTAGTGTAATAAATCTCCGGCTCGTCTATGGCCTAGCAACAAGAACTACGTCTCCGTGATTTATTTCTTTTACTTATATATTTAAGAGTACAGCCACCTTTCAATTCTCCAATAGTGTAACTCAAACTTTTCCCTAACCGAAAATTCCCAGGAGAAAAATAACCTACGTAAAACCTACGAATTAAACAGTGGTTGATTTATCGACGCACCACTAGTAGGTGGTGCAAAATGGTTAGCATGTTAGCACACTTAGCGAGTTTATGAACATGCTAATGGATAAACTGACCCAGAGAAGCTCTCAAGCATGATGAAAACCAATTTTGCTGACCAATTATTTTCACAGAAGTAGCCACAGAAAGTGAGAACTGGTTAAGTCCACAGCTCTTACCTGGATCCTCCGGTTCAGCAGCTTGTTGGCCAGCAGCTTAAGAGAAGAGCGGCGTCCATGAGGGAACCCAGCCAGGTGCTGGAGGTGGCGCGTCGTACTGGTGTCTCTGACCATGTGACTGGGATGGTCCATGTTCAGCACCTCAAAGTCGTTGTAGATGGAATGACCCACCACCACCTTGCCTTCAAGTATAGCGAGGATCTGCAGCGGGAGAATTATACCATTTTACCCAGTACAGATGGTTTGTTAGATTAAAAATGGCCGTCTTTTAGGCTATGGAGAACAATTACTTATGTTTATGAAAATAAGATTTTCCCTGTGGTCTTAACTAAACACCAGCTAAACAAAAGATGTATAAACAGACAGAGCTATAGGGAAAACATTTGGACCAAAGAATATTTGGTTGAAAGTAGAGGCTCTAATTTCAGTTTGCTTGGTAAAACAGATTCAGACAGAAAAAAAGGGAGTACATTTCCACCAAAAATCTCTAAATTTTAGAAGTTCTATAGAAAAAATACACCCCAGAAATTTTCTTAGTTTCAAAAGTTGAAAGAGTTCCACTTTTATTAATTTTCGGAGTTTCTCAAAATATGGAGTAAGAAAGCTATCAAAAATAATGTGTACGCAAAATACAAAAAAATTGTGCGTGTAACTTAAAAGTTATGCGTAAATAAAATTAGTAAATTGCTAAGTGGCATTTTTAATTTAATTTAATTTTTAATTAAAATTTTTTAAGTTTTTTTTTTTTCTCACAAACGTTCGACTTCTGGAGTTCAGAATTTTCTTCCCCCTTGAATATTTCTGAGATTAATATAAAATTGTCAGTTTTGTCTTGCAAATTTTCAGTTTCTGAAACTCAAATTTCCAAGTTTTTTATATAAAATTTCAAAGATTAATCACAATTTATGATTTTTCTTTTCCTCACAAATTTTTGACTTTTGAAGCTGAGATGTTTGTTCTACAACATTTCTGAAATTTTCAAGAAAAATTCAGTTTTACTTTTTAAGGAAGATATGTACTCCAGCCCTTATACACCGTTATAGATTTGGGTAGCTGGTAGATATGCATTAAAAACAAGCATCTGTAATAGATCTTGAGGTGAACCGGAAGAGCCCTACCTCCTCTTGGGCCTGGGCGAAAGGTACGGCGTTGTGGAGGTGGTGCCGGCGGATCCCGCTCCAGGGCGTTCGGAAGTCCGTGACGGGCTGACACGGTCGGACATATTTATCGTACAAGACGTTGCCATGGTAGTCGACGATGCTGCAGCGGCCCAGCGCGCTGCAGCGGCCGCCGGGCCCGGTGCCCACCATCTCGCAGTCCAGCGCCACCACGGAGGAAGCCAGGGGGCTCGGACCGAGGAAGGGGGAGCTGCGGCCGCTAGCGGGGGGGCTGCTCTCGGAGAAACCGCTGTCAACCTCCCAGCTGTCTCTGAGCACTGCCGTCACACTGTGGTGGTCCGGCTCTGGCGCGGAGTTTAAAGTGCTGTCCGTGTTCGGCTCGACTAATTTCGCCTTCTTCATCAGCGCGTTTGCTTCCAGGGGTTCGCTCAGGGAGCGGGGTCTCTTCTTCCTCCTCCTCCTCCTGTTGGAGGTAGCGTTCACATCTTGGTGTTTCTTCCTGGCTACGGTGCTCTCCATTGCACGAACCGTCATGGACTTCTTGCACAGATACCTGTAGTTGCCAAGAAAGCCGTGTGATACTTTATTTCTTTTTGACGGATCGGACATCATGTAATAAGTGTCTCATGGTCACATCTGGGGCGGAAAAAGTCAGAAAGGAAGAATTAGTATTAACTATAGTCACAAAATGTTACTTTGTGTTACAGAGGCTACAATGTGAGGACAACATTCATAAAAATTAAGCCAAGTTTACACTTTTACACAAACTCCAAGTATCACTCCAAGTATCGCTCAAAGCCAATTAAAAGCCGAGCAGAATTGAATACATTTTTTTCAGTTTAGTTATATTTATTGACCACAAAGCGAATTGTGACATATTCTCCACATGACCACGTAATTTCCATTCAAAATATTCATTTTGACAAACAGGACATAAGCCGAATTGAACAGTGACGTATACAGTTTATGAAGACGTAGTTTAGTAATTTATATCGTTTATAGTTTTGTTAGCACCTTCGATTAACTTTAAACTGTAGATATGTGAATGCAAATTGGTACACGGTATAACAAAATGAGCTACAGAGGAAAAAAACACTTAACAGATATAATGGCAAATAAACGTCAAATCATCGTGTTTTCAATATATGTCATTTGTTATCGTTTGTAACAATTAAAATCAGTTAACCTTTTAAAAAGAAATCCTGAATCGTTACGTACCTTCTGAAGCTGCACGTGGACAACAGGATCATGCCCGAACAAGTTCCCTGCCGACTCCGTTCTCTTCCTCGTTCATGGTTTATCAGAAGTGCTCCATCTCAGCACCGCCTAGTGGTAGGATGTAGCATTACGTCAGTTACTGCTACAAAAGATTATTTTACAGGTTTGTGTTCGGTCATCCATCAAAACAGTCTCATGTTACTTAATTTACTGGAAATCTTCCCCAATTAAATTAGTCGAATATGCCGAGACATTTTGAACAGCAGCTAGTGGAAACTAAATTTAAATAATTTTTTAGGATGTTTGATTTGAGGCTACCTAAACATTTGACACATAACTCATTTTATAGGTTTGGTTTTATATATTGCAGTAGAGATGTTAGTTCAGTTCCAACTAATTTCTGCCATATTTTTGGTGTACACAAAATATTTCAACTCTGAAAATAAATTAATGGGGAAAAAAACCCAAAAAAACCAAAAACCTCTGTTCACCTTTTGCCAAAGATTAGTTTTAAATATTCACCCTTTGAAGTATTTTTATTCGAGAGTTAGAAATTTACTAGAAAGCTCAAAATTTCTATCAAATTTGACATTTCAAACTCAAATTTCCTTGTTTTTTAGAAAGGTTCTGATTTTTGGGGCAGAAATGTGCTCCTTTCTTTCCATCTACTATGGCTGTAATGTGGCGTTGTAGAATCTTTTCCGGCTCTTTAAATAATAATTTGGTGAAAGCTTTGAATTGTCACAGCAGAATAAAAACATCAGAAACAAGATTGTACAAGACATTTAGGTTTTGTGGGCCTTTTATTTCACAATCCTTCCAAATGTACAAAAACAAAGACCAGTTACGAACAAGGAAAAAAAAAAAAAAAAAACCCTAAGAAAAATAAAGTTGTCCCCCTGTGATGAAGAGAACAAAAACAAGCGACAGATGACTGGAAACTGGTATCGAACCAAAGTGCATCAGTCTGAGGTGTAGTAGACAGACCAGAGGAAATAGAAATCTCATTTCAAAAAAAGCTGTCCCTCTTCCCTAAAAATTTCTTATTGTGGTAAAACGGTCGGGCAGACCCTGGCCACCACCTCTCCACCTTCCACAGGATTCCAGAGCAGCAGAGGAGCCAAGGAGTGGCCGGGTCTTTGACGTCGGCTTCAGAGCTTTTGGTAGTTCACTAAGCGAGTGGGATATAATTTAGTTCTTTCTGTTCCCCGATTCTCCTCCTCCTGTTGTTGTGATGTGGGGTGGGGGGGCGTTGAGTTTCTGTTGGGAGCCTCTATAGCTCTGACTTGTCATCGTCCTTCTTCTTCTTCTTTTTCTTGCCCTCCTCTGGCACCACTAAGGGGTTGGTGGCCTCTTTCTTCAGGTAGGAAATGAAGTCGCTCACCTCTCGACCTCCCTGCACAGACAACGGCAGGATGTTCTCTTTATTTGATAGGGACAAAGTATCAACTGCCGACATGTTCAGACATTAGCATTTATAGCCGCGGCTAACGCTCGTCCCACAGAGGCCTTACAACCAACAGGTAGTCCGTGACTCACCTCGTATCTCTTTGGGCTCATTTTGCGTCCAGCAGGGGAGAAGTAGATTGTGGGGAATCTGGGGAGAGAAAAAATAAATAAATCATGACATTAAAATACAATTGTTAATTCTTAAAACAAGGAAGTCAAAGGGAGAAAAAACAAAAAAAACAAAAAAAAAAGACGACGATGCAGGACTTACCCACTGACTTCATATGGAGATGGCACGTCGTTAGCTGTGGCGTCCATTTTGGCAACAACAACATTGGGATCGTCGGCCAGCTGTAGAACAAGAAGCGACCCGTTAAGATCAGTTCAAGAGGAAGACTAAACGGTGGATATTAACCGTGAAATTCAAACTACACAAAGTTTTGAACACGTTTTGTCTCAAACAGAAAAGCAGGAATATTTCAACAAAACAGCACCGAGTTTTATAAACGCTGCTGAGTTTTGGATACGACAACTTTTAAAGATGTTTCAGGGAAATGTGATGAGCAGACCTGACAGGCTGACGGTAACCAAGGCAACCTTTAGACGGTTGTGATCTTCACAATGATCTGCTTTAAGAGTTTAACTTGGCACTCTGTTGGGAAACAGCCTGTTTTGACTGAAAAATGTTTCTACTTCAATTAAAAGCACCATTAAGCTAGCTAGAACTTCCCCTAAAGCTTCACAATAAGAGTCTTGGCATAAGAAAAAAAATAAGAAAATAAAATTGCTTTAAGTGTTTCTATTTTCCCCACTCAAAAAACACAAGAGTCTGGACCCTGGTGCATTGTGGGTCCAGTCTGCAGATTTTTAAAAGACAAAACAATAATATCGTTTATCGCAATAAATTCTCTGAGAATTTATCGAAGATAGTTTGTCCTCATGACAGGTCTACATGCGCAGAGATGATTTCACTACAAATGATAAATAAAACACGTTGAAGCAGCTCCATTTTCTGTTTGTAACAAGTGAAATGAGGCTTTTCTGTTGATAAGTTCAAGATTGACCGAGTCAGCAATGGAGTGATTCTCTTCACAGCTGCTGCTCACCTCCATTTTTACTCCAACACCAGAAACTCACATCATTATTAATGTCATGTTTGGTTATGAGTTCAGTCAGAGTACAGCTAAATGAGGACAAATTACAGAGCGCTGGCATTCTATAAGAGCCAATAAAGTTGAGGAAATTAGTAGTTTTACTGGATAAAGATAAAAAACAAAGCAAGAAAACTAAAACATGTATGAGCATGACCAAGAAAAAAAAAAAGAAAGGATCTTACCTTCTCTCCCAGCTCCTTGTATTTGGGCTCCAGATTCTTGCAGTGGCCGCACCACGGCGCGTAGAACTCGATGAGGACGTCTTTGCTGTCGTCGTTGACGATGGAGTCAAAGTTCTCAGCCACCACAACCTGGAGACAGAGAGGCAAAGGCTCAGTCCAAACCTGCACACTTAGTCTGCTGCTGAACGGAACCAGCACAGTTCCACCTGGACCGGCTCCAATCTCCGTTTTCTGATCAGTGGATGAACCACAACCAAGATCCCAGCATCGCCACCCTTCAGTGCAGAAGCTGTTACTGCAGACATCTTAAACTTAAAATTACTCCAGTCTCAACCAGGAAGTTTTGCTTGATATTTAAACTTGGGAAGAACATCCTGTGTGATGCAGGAAGGGTTCAAGACTGTAAATAAAATACAATCTGTTTAACCATCGGAGCCACAAACTAAAACAGGAAACTTTTACAGCCACAACTGACCCAACTACAGATTCTTCCCTCCAAATGTTCCCACACACTGATAACCAGCCTGGGCAGAAAAGTTTCCAAACATATTTCCTGTCATTTATTTACTTGGTCAAAGAAAAAAAAAATAGTTCCACAAAATTGGTAATTGTCAGAGTTTTGTACTCATTTGATTAATTTAAAGAAAACCAAGCAGACAGACAAGCTCACTGGAGCTGGTAATGAATCAATTAAGTTAAATCATTAATCAAAATTTGCCATTTAGGAAGATTTACTTTTTTGGAACATCTGTATTCCCCCCACCCCCATCATTGCACACTTTGGCCTTCCATTGTTTAGAGCGGGATCAGCTCATCATCTTATATTTAGTTGGACTTTGAATTGAGATCAATTTGCAGAATGAAAAGCTTACAAATAGAAAATAAAACTCCGAAATACTTTATTGATCCCAAAGGGAAATTAAATAGAATTCATTAATTAAAGATTCTTCAGAGTTGCTGTAGATGCTGATCACTGCAGACAGGAAGGATCTCCTGTAGCAGTCTATACCACAGCGAATTTGAAGAAGCCTCTGACTGAAGACGCCATTTATCCACTACAGTCATGTTGAAGATGCTCAGGGTTATCCACAATAATTTTCATCATTACAAATGAGTTAGAATATATTTCTAAAAATTTGTCATATGTAATTTTTTTAAGAAAGGGGAGATTTTTTTTTCAAATCCATATTTTCCATCCCTTATAGTCGGAGGAAACAACATCGACATCGTCAAGCAGCCACTCCAGGAATCCCTCACCTTAACGGGCCCCTCGTTGTTTTCAGGGACTTTCTCCGACTTGAGGTAGCGCTTCAACTTCCCGTCAAAGAAGTCCTGCAGGAAGCGCTCCAGAGCCTTTCCGTCTCGGCTGCAGGCAACGAAAACAAAAGAAATCAGAGGAGAAAACAAACAAGCAAACAAAAAAGATATTAAAGCGAAGCTTGGTGGACTCACGAGAACTCCTCGCTCATGACGTATTTGTCTCCCTTGGCGGTGCGGATGGCGACGACGGGCAGCTCCCCGGAGCCGCCGTCCAGGCCGAAGTCGGACAGGTCGTGGCTGAACTGGTTCTTGTTGGCGACGGCAAAGTTCAGCTTCTTCCCCTGGTCCAGGAAGCCCTTGGCCACCTTCATCACTCTGGGACGAGAAGGGCGAGAGAAGGAGAAGCGTGTGAAGAAAGCTGAGTCGGCGAGCGGCGCGGAGGAATCGCCCGAGACGCTCACCTGTTCCTCCAGTAGTTGGAGCCTTTGGGGTTTTTGTCGTAGTCGACGTCGTAGTACGCCACCAGCAGGTCTTTGCCCTTCAGCTGGTCTTTGTTGTCGTCTGTCAGGTGGGGACAGATTCCAAAGCTAGGACGGAGAAAACGGGAAAATATCAACAGCTGCGTTTATGCTGGCCTCAAAAGGTGACATTTTGAAAATAAATTTGCTCGGTGGAAGTGCGCAGATTTCATAAAAACTAATTTTTTGTTAAGTTTTGTCGCCAAGATGAAGTGGTTTTGGTTTGCGTTTCACAAAACTCCAATGAAAACACATTTTTTGCATTACGAGTCACATGATCAACAAACGGATGCTACTATTGGTGGAAAAGACAAAGAAGACAGGAATAATGTTGGCACGGCAACGTTTTAATGACTTCTCATGTATTCAGGTGTGATTTTAATTACATTTCATGTTTAATGGGAACACAGCAAACTCAAAATTGTGTCCAATAATTAACTGGTTGATAAGAAAAATAAATAAATAAACTGTGTTGCTGCCACATTAAGCAGGATGGCTGAGCTCCACACACGTTGATGTTAGACGTCTGTTTTCAGCTGCAAATGCATCTTTTGCTAAAAATGATCAAGTTTACACTAAGAACGATGGTACTGCATTTTAGGCAATACACATTTATATTTTCTCACTCAGAAAAGGAATATTTCTTTAATTGCATCTTTTAATGCATTTCTAATATTGGATAAAAGTCTTAAATGTGCCAATTAATCGATTCCTAAAGCGATTGTTGGTTGTACTCACACGTTGTCCTGGATGAACCTCTTGATTTTGTTGCTGGTGAATTTGTCCTCGGTGAATTTCACGGAGCCATCTTCAAACTTGCTGGCGAGACGTGGAGGACGGAACAGGACGACTCCCCTGCAATCAGACACAGGAAACATCCTCACTAAAGTACATCGCTTCATTTTAAACTTCAGAACCATTTTTATCCCCCCCTGCCTCCCTAGTTCTCCGACGTGCGACACAGAAACTCACTCTCCGCCGTGGCTGCTGAGCAGGGCCTCGGCGTTGGTGTGGGCGAAGCGGTAGTCGTCCCTCAAAGCGCTGGCGGCCTTCAGGAACTCGGTCTGCTCTGAGCTCTTGTCGTCAGCAAAGAATCCTGACGAGAGAAATTCAGAACAAACATTTTTAACATCAAGCTGGGCGGGCTGGATCGGATGCACGACCAGGACTTACCGATCACGCTGGCGTCCTGATCTGCTATGAACTTCTCAAAGTCTCCCTCGGTCTTGAGCTCCACTGAAGCTGGGCCCGCCTGCTTCTTCAGGAAACTAACAATCCCGTCTTTACGGGACAAAAAAACAACAAGATGATTACCAAAAAGACTGAGAAAAAACACATTTGTCATCAAATATATGAATGTTTTTTATGCCTCATGAACTTTCACATTGTTGTTGCTCGGTTGTGTTTATTGTAATTCTATGTGACAGACCAAGTCCATTTGGAGCACAAATATTTTTTTCTTTCAATTAAGATAAAAATAATTAATTGTTAATGAAAGATTTTTTTAACTGCAATAACTGTGTTGATGACGGTCAATCATGGATTAGTAAATGATCACAGATCCAAAACAGAAGGCTTTTACATTTGCCTCTTCAAAAGAAAAGTCTACAGTTTCCTACGTCTTTGTTCATGACAAATGTTTTTCTATTTTGTGGCTCTAGAAAAGGGAAAAAAAAAAAAAAGCAGTTTATTCTTATCGATGAGAACAGGATGTGTGTCATTCTGGATGTTTGTTGTCTTACTTTTTATAAATAGGAAGCAGAATAGCTAATAAAAGCTTTATCAAATAACTTTGATATCGAGACATAAATTTGTTGATAAAAATTTCAGCCTTATAAAGAAAAACTATGTTTCCGTACCAGATGGACCGGTGGGGCCCAACTTCAGGTGTTTAAGTTAATATTCGGGGCCACATAAGAATCACATAAGAGCCGCAAACGGACCCCTGGCTGCTCTTTGGCCAACCTGGATGCACATGCTGATCCTTTTATTCTCCATTTTACTTCCTCCAACATTTATACTGAATGTCTGTGAGCTGCAAGTGAAGACAAACTTCCTTCGTCTTCAGAATTTGACAGGAAATTTGTGCACACAATCTTCGTCAATAAAGCCAATTCTGGATTTCCAAAGGGAAACCAAAAAATGTGATGCGTGTTTGTATGAAGGTCCCCGAGTGAACACACTGCAGAAACAGGCACCACTCTGACTTCCGCTGCATGTTCTCTGGGTTACAGCTGAATTAACTTAAAAGGTTTCTTTTAAAAAAAAAAAACAAAAAAAAAAACAGACAAATGCACTGAATTACAACTGTATTTGAAAACTCTGCACCAGTACAGCTCACTTAAATACATCAATAGCTTCACAAAATTGGTCAAATATGTAAAAACAACTTTAATTTGTTCAGTCAGTGCAATTAGGAGTAAAGCAGCCAATGAAAATTAAACAAAAAAACTGACAAAAACAATAGATCAACTACGTTGGTCAAACATGTTTTCAATATTGGGACCAATACCGATATTGAAAGCAATATTCTAATACACATAAGAAAAAAAAAAAAAAACAAGATAGAATACCTGCAGTTCTGGGACCATCATAGGGACCAGATTCCTCTCCGTCCCTGAAGATCTTCAGCGTTGGGTAGCCACTGACGCCATATTTGCTGCATGTGTTGCTGTTAGCTGTGCAGTCAACCTGCACGATAGCAAGCAAACTGTTAGCAAACAGACGGCTAGCAAACAGTTGGTAAAGCAGAAAAATTACACTATGGCTTGGAAAGTCAAACTGTGTTGCGCAATACCTTGGCAAGCGACACGGTGCCTTTTAGACGCGTGGCTGCTGCCTCGTACTCAGGGGCGAGACGTTTACAGTGACCACACCTAAAGGACAAAGAGGACATGGACCGATCAAACAGGAGGACGATTTACATATCGGATCGGAGGAGGGAAAGGAGCTGAAGAGTCCAAGAAACCTGATACTTCTGCACAATAAGGAGATTTAACTAAAATTGTTGAGTAGAACAATAGCTAGAAAGTTTATTTTTTCCCCATTTTATTTTTTAAGAAATAATTCTAAAACATTTTCAGAGTAGAACATTTTTGTATTTTCTTTTTTTTTCTTCTACAAAAACAGTTAAGTGTAGCTGTAAAGCTTCACATCTAGCAACCTAAAGCTTGAGTGGAAAATGTTTAACTTTATTGAACCAAGAACATTGGGACAAAACAATAAATCTAGAGATGCATAATAGGAAAAAAAAATAAAACATTTAGTTTAATTCTCACTTCATCTATAAGTGGGAAGATAAAAAGTCTGGTTTGTTTCAAGATGTGAACTGCAAAGAATAAGAAAACAAGTAACAGTAAGATAGGACTGAAAAATTGGCTGCAACTGATGTCTTGGTGTCTGATTTAAATGTATTAATTAAAATATACTGTAAAAATTATAAGACACAATAAGAAAAAAAGGCCGTGAGCAAATAAAACAAAAACACGTATATAGCGCACATTAGTTTGGTCTTTAACACATCACCTTCCTATAGTAATGGCTTAAGTAATTTTTCCCAAAGAGATTTTCTCAAGAAAAAAAACAACAACACTTATTGAGTGGAGTCCACGGAAAAATGCATCATTAACATTTTTATTAAACAATTTCTTAATGTAAAATTTTCCTTACTTTTAAAGAAAATCTTTTTATCTGAAGTCTGACCTATTTTTAATATATTTGTTCAAGTTTGGCACCGTAGAAACACGTCAAATATGTCGTTGACCAATCAGAGGTGGACACCAAAACTTCCCCAACCAATCAGAGCGTTACAACTATCACATGACACGCCCCCAACTTCCTTATAGCCTCATTCTCTTGTATTACCGAGATTTACAACACCTAAACTACATGGTAATCAGCAAACATGTTACATTTTAACAGCCGCAAGTCCCATTAAGCTATAAAATTAACTAAATTAGTCATTTAATTTAAATACTGCAATTCGTATAGCCTTAAGCGTCTACCGCTAGCTAACATGCTAATATTTGGTCTGCAGCCAACAAGCAGGATTTTACAGTCCCGACTGTTATGAAAACAAAATAAATATATCCCAATAAATAAAAGTAATTAAAACGCTCACAGACTGAACATATTTTTAAGTCGACATTTCTGCAGAGTGGAGTCCATTTTACCGCGAGGCGACGGCGTAATTTTCATTAGAAATTTCCCCCCTTACGTTTGCTAACCAAAGACGCCGTTTCGACACCCTGAATGAAACCTGCAGAAACTCACCAAGGTGCAAAGAACTCCACGAGAATGATCTCGTGGTCTCCAATCCTGCTTTCGAAATCGTCATCCGTGAACTCCAGCACATCACTGGCCCGGCTGAACCCAGCGAGAGCGGCCAAAAATATCAGTCTCAACATGGCACACCGAGAAGGCTAACAGTCTCTTGGCCTCAATGTCACAAAAACTTCAAGTTGCAGACGTGAGTCGTGGCCGGCCCGTCTTCAACTCTTCAAAAAGCCGCAGGACACTCAGAGCAGGGCCGAGACTGAAAGAGAAAGGGGACGGAGGAGGAGGAGGTGAAGATGCTCACAAGCAGCACGGCCTCGTCCCGTAATCACAGTGTGGCAGCCTCCTATTGGTCGATTCACTGCGTCGCTCAGCTCTGACTGACCAATGAAATTTCGGGAAATCAATCGTCAACGCGCGTGAGCCAATCGGGGTCGGACAAAAGTCGGAAATTAAGATGTTAATGCTTCACTTGAAACTTTGGGATATTCACAAACTGCACAAATGTTTTCTTTACGACTAACAAAGACAAATTACGTGGCTCAATTCCCGGGTTAATGAAGCCATATTGTGAGCCGTAATTTGTGTTCATGGAGAATCATGGAGACTTCCAGTATAACGACCCAGTTCATGGGAATGCACTGCAGTGCTTTGCAGCGGTATTCTCACCCCTTGACCTGCTTCGCATTTTGTCACCATTTAAACGTATTTAAAGAGGCTTTTTCAAGTTTATTTGTTTAGCACATTTCAGCAACTACAAAAGCATAATACAGGAATTATGAAACGGGGATTTTTTTTAGCCTTGATTTGAATGAACTCATTGTTTCAGCTGTTTTGCAGTTTTCTGTAAGTTTGTTCCAGATTTGTGGTGCATAGAAGCTGCTTTTTTGTAAAGTAGCTGAGAAGTGAAAGGAAAACTATAGATGGCTCATAGCTTTTGTTCTCATAATAAATACAAATCTGAGATGAGATTAGTTGCATTCATTTCTATTTCACCCCCTTTAATATGATACATCTAAATGAAATCCAGGATTCCTACAGAACCAGCCTAATTGAAGCAAAAAGCATCTAAATGTGTAATTTATCTCTATATAATTACTAAAATAACGTGCTTGAGAACATTAATAAACAGTGTGAGCAGACGTTTTCCAGTAGTTCAACAACAACAACAACAACAATAATAATAATAATAATAATAATAATAATAATAATAATAATAATAATAATAATCAGAGCTAAAATGGAAATGCTTGGTTGAAAACTTTTCCATATCGCTCTGCTACGTTAGCTTAAGAAGCAAAACAGCTTGATGAGCAAGGCAGATAACATTTCAGTAAATGATTTCAACTCATTTATTATATAATTGAAAAGCAAATCAGATTGTAAATAAAACAAATTATGATTAAAAATGTATTCGATTTAAGTAGAGATTTACAGCATTCACACCAATAAACTGAAGTGAATTTTCTTCTCTAAGTATTGTCAATTTCTGGGTATCGGGCAGGAAATCCAGCTGTCAGTTGTCCTGAACGTTTTCCAATAATCTCTTTAAGTTTAAGACCAGAGACTCCAGATTGTTTGAAACATAAAACCGACTGGAGATGACTGAAAGACCATCGCTGGATTCTGTGTTGACACGCCTCACACAGCTTTTTTTTCTCACCTGCTGGTAAAGAAGTGAAGATTATTAAAACCTCACAAAACTGCTTTCGATTTGTACCTTTTTGCAATTATATGGACCAGCCACCAGATGGCACTCTCTGACAAAACTCCAGCTTCAGATTTAAGGCTTTTCTTGTTCCTCTCCGTATTTCTTTTCACTTCGGCATAGTTATTATTCTAGACAGGAAGTAGATAGCCCCTCAAAGGGCGGAGCTAGGTCCAACCAGGCGTTTTGCACAGGTTAATGGTTGCCATGGAGATTAAAGGATTTCTCAAACATTCATGAAAAAAATCACAGCAAGAATCCAAGTATGTTTCTGTTGGGAGAATAACATTACAACATGATGTAAAACTCAAAAATAGTCGATTTTACACAATACAGCCCCTGAAATAAACAGTAAGAAAGTGTTTAAAGTTTTCACACGTAGGCATGGGCAGGACGAGTATTGCTGCAAAAAGTGTGTTTCTACAGTGTTTCCGTCATCATATCTTATTGTTTTAGGCCTGCAGGAGATCAGTGGACTGTGGTAATCCTTCAGTCCCATGATGCCTTTCCGCCACACCTGCTGCTGTTTACTGTAAACCTGCAGAGCTGAGACAGAAGCTGACAGACACGGCGACTCTAAGTCACACTTTTGTACTGCAGAGATGTTCTTCCTGTTCCCACAAAGCCCCATCGACAGCTACCCCCCTCACAGAAGCCCCCCTGCTTCTCAGAGGGGTCGTCATGACAACCGTGCTGCTCCTCTTCTATATTTGGAGCAAGGAGAAGATGAGCCATCCACCGTGGTGACATGGTCTGACTGCTGAGTGAGGGAGGAAATCTGGGCGTATTTGGGACATCAGAACCTTTTTTTTTTCTCCAAAACCCTTCAAAAAAAAAAAACATAAAAAAAAAAATAGAGAGAGAAACTGCTCTCTCGTGCCTCGCACCACCTACTGTTGACGTCTCAGCCGTGTCTCCTCACAACAGTGGAAGCCTTGTTGTCCCGTCAGCCGCCAGACAGAAACACTGGAAAATCTGTTGGTCGTTTCATCGCGACAAGAAAATGTGTTCGTTCACAACGGGACAAAGCTCTTATTACAGACTTCCTACGCCACAAAGAAAAACACAGAGAGCCGTTCAAACCAACGGGCTTTGTGAGCGGGCCGGAGCATTTCCATGGAGCCGCACTGGAAGATTAAATCTGTGTGTAAGGATGAAAACCGATTGGCTGGGTGAGGAGGGGAGCTTTAGTCAGAGAGGCATGAAATGAAGGCTAGAGTTTTTCATATTTCTGGGTGGATTAAGATTTAAAACTATTATATCTAACAAATAAATTTCTTTTTGATCAGAAATGCGATGTGTATCTCTCAAAAGACTATGGATTTTAATTTATACGCATTATTTACATTATGTTTACAAAGTGGCCTGCCAAAAAGCATTTATGTCCTTCTTAACCCTTATTCACATAAACCACTTGTTATTGTGCATTTCTATTGATTGTTGGATGATTGGTTCTCATTTATGTTCAGGTTTTGTTCGTTGTCTTGGATCTTGCTATTTCAGTTATTCCTTTTGTTAGTTCATTTATTTCTGCTTTAAACTTGTTTCCCCCGTTTCAGTGTTTCTTTCCGTTTCCTGTTCATTTTCAGTTTTTCTCTCCTTAAGTTCTCTCTGCTTTGCTTCACCCTCACCCTGCCGTTCTGCTCCCCTTCCCAGCTGTTTATCACTTCCTCATTCGCCTCTGCCTGCTCCCTTCCCCAGCTGCGCCCACTCACCTGTGATTGGCTCTTCTGGTCGTTTTGTCATTTCCACTTCTTCTGCAGCATTTACGCTCCTCTTTCTTCTTTCACTGCTGGATCCTCCGTTATACCTCCAGAGCTCCATTTAAGTTTCCTTTTGATTTATTAAATGACAACTGACCATTTTCTGGTTCGTTGTTAATATCGAACCAGATATTAACAACAACCACCATCTGATGGATGGTGGTCCTACCACCATCCATCAGACTTGATACCAGTATATTCATGATTCATCTTTAGAGATGAGTTATGTTTTTAATGTTTTGCTTCCTCCATCGCAGAAATGGCTTAGTCAAAGCCCAGATGCAAATCTAACTGAGAATCTGTGGCAATACCTTCAAAAATTGATGTTCAGAAGACAGTCCAGACTTGACCGTTTTTCAGCTATTTTTGCAAAGGAGAGTGAATAAATATTTCCACGAGAGCAGACTACAAATGCATGCCACACTTTTCAGATTTTTGCTTCGTAAGAAATTTTTAAAAGCATGCACCATTTCCCCTTCATTTTACAATTACGCATCTCTTTGAGTTATTGTATATCATGTGAAATGCTATTAAAATATATAACACAATTGTGGTTGTAATATAACAAAATGGAAAAGGTTTTATGAAACAGTGTTTGAATTTATAAATTTAACAAAAAAAAACAACTCATGTCTATATGAAAATAGGAACAGTGTGAACAAGTTTTTATTTTTTTTTACTGAAGATGGGTCACATGGCATCAAGGAACAATGCTAATCACAATTATGACCTGAAAGCTTAGTCGCCATGGTTACCTAAAGCTCGGACTTCTTGTTTACTGGAAATAAATCCTCACCGGATTTCAAAAAGCTGATACAGAAGCTAAAAGAAAGAAAAAGAAAAAAGGCAGCAGTCTATTGTGAAATGAGACACAAACAGAGGTGCTACTGTTAAATAGATGATTTGTTTAATAAAAGGCATGACAGTGTGACAATCTGTTATGGCTCAAACGATATTGCTTCAGGAGCTTACAGTACGGAGCCCGACCCGGCCAAGTGTGTGTTCGGAACATTAGAACCCGATGAACACATCTGCTGGAGAAAACAAACGTCTCTCCAGCCTTCCGCTTGGAAAATAAAACCTAAAGTCTACATTCAAATTAAATCATCAAACATCTGAAAAGGAACTATGTACACACATTCCACGATGGAGGACGGAGCCCGGACATATGGGACTACACAAGTGCCAGGTAGGAAGGGAAATCACCACGCAGGAGGGAGGAGGAGATGACGGGGGGCAGAGTGCAGGACGTGCGACTGAGTAAAGGTGGGAGCAACGGGAAGGGGAGTGTTGCTGATTTTTTTTTTAAATTTGTGGCCATGCAGAGAAGCTGATTATTTTTGCTTTGCTTTAATAAAACAGCCCCACAGCTTCCATAACTCTATAAATCACTTTTATCCTTTTAAAGCAAAATTACGATCTGAGCTCGGAGAGTTTTAAGTCTGATGAAGTTCTGGGACGTTACCAGCCAGACGGTTACATATTACATATATAGATGAAATTATAGAGTATACTGAGGAGCAGGGACGGGGTGGTTGATTAGATAGGTAGCATAGTGATGGAAGAGTAATAATAATAATTAATGAGGCGACAGCATAGATATCTTTTTCAAATATCTATGGGCACACGGCTGGGTGTGTGTGTGTGTTTGTGTGTGTGCCCAGAGGTTTGTGTGCAGCGATGAAGGGACCAGTGTCTACTTGAACTGCTTAAGGGGTGCTGGCACCTTGATGTCCTGGCCTTTCTCCAGCCGCTTCTCGCACTCAATTAGGTAGTTGACGCCATCGATCACAGTCTGCACCAGCTGGACCTGAGTAGGAGACAAACACCATATTTAGATCCTGTTATTCCTTGACGTCAAAAAAAAAAAAAGCAAAACGTTTCTGAACTACTACCTCTGCAAGTAATTAGACAGCTATTTGATTTAGTGAGCAAGAAAGTCATTAAACATTTTAATTCAAGACTCAAATTTAAGACTTTTTTAAGACCTTTACGGATGATATTTAAGACCTGTATCGCAACAAATGTACAATGAAAGTTGCGTTGGCAACAGAAGTGAGCCAATGGAGAACATCGTTCAGCCAACTGACAATGAATTTGAGCTTCGCCATGCGAGGCAGGAAAAGGCTAGCATATTAGGGCATATTAGCAGCTAGCTAGCAGTAGCCTGAACCACATTGAGTGAAAGAACACAATGAAGATGTCTGAATGCAACTCAGTCACACAAAAAAACTACTTAGAGTATATTAGTTTAAATAATCCTGCCAAAACAAAATTTAAGACCTGCGAATAACGTATTTAAGAACAATTTACTTTTTAAAAGTTAATTTAAATTATTTCAAGGCCTTTCATGAAATTAAGACTTTTTAATTAAGGATGCATAGACACCCTGATATATATATTATTTTTGTCACATTCCTACTTTATTTATAGACATTAATTACAGTTTCTTTTTATAAATCTGTTATTCAAGATAAATCAGAAATGTAAGCAAATGACCAAAACACACTTTCAGTCCTTGTAATGTTCATAAGGTGAACATTACAATTATCTGTAATGAAAATATTCTTTTCATATACAGAAATAAACACTTAACATAATTTTCACTTGCAGAATTTAAATAAAGGCACAAATCATCAAAAACTATTGAATTGAATCATTGATGATGAGTACATTCAATAGTAAGGGCCTATAAGTGCCATAGCTCAGAAAAACATCTGGCAACGACAAAACGGACATCAGGAAGCAGTCGGGAAATTTCTGTGCCGACTCTGTTCAGATGTCAGGTTTCTGCATAGGCAAAGTCAAGCCTGCAGTGGATCTGAAGCGATCGTCAGAAACTACTAGACTTTTTCCTGCATGCCTGCAAAGGATAGAGATTTATTCATCTTAGGGTTATTGCAAATCATAGTATGTATGCATTAAGTAATCCTGTTACGTCTCAGGCCATAAATCTTTGAAGAATTTGAATGAATATGAGTTACAACAAGATTTAATTACTATTTGGGATTAAGGAAGTATTGTGGAATTTGAATCTGAACAGCGAGCTTTCACATATTTAAAAAAAGAAAAAGCAACAAATTACCTGGAACTTATTTTGTGACCGGCTTTTCAACTCTTATAAACAAAAATAGTTCAAGATGACAAACTCTAATTTGCATAAACTGAATGTGTTTGTTATTAACGGATAGGAAACTCTAGTGAAACAGTTGGACGTGCCACACGTCATGTTTTGTCCCCACCTCAGACTGTCCCAGGCGGTCCAGGTTGGAGATGTCGAACACGCCGCCTACGGCCGCCGTGTCCACGCCGCCCGTCCCGCGCTTCTGCAGGCGCAGGTTGTCCAGGATCTTACTGAAGCGCGGATCCTGTTCGGCAAAAACGAGAGGAGTCAGCCTGGACGCTGATGAGACACAAATCACCAGGCATCTGCTGGATGAGTTTACTCATTTTTAATACCATTTGGTACCAGTGTGTGATAAGACCTGTTGATTATTTTAATCAGCAGGTTTGAGTTAATCTGCTGATCCAACCCTGTTTTCTTCTTTCAGTGAGAATGAAATTACAGATGCATTCCATGCGCTTCGGCTCACGGACCAACGTGTTACATCTTTATGAGACAAAAACTGAGGAAAATTACTATTTACATTCGAGCAAGGTTTTCACATACTTTTATTTTAAGTTTCCTTATTTTGTGTGCATGTTAGCTTATTGTCTGAGGATAAATGCGGTTCAGTTTCATCGTTTACGTTTAAACAATAAAATATTAAAATCATGAAAAACATCGGGTTTGATGCTTCTTGGTCTAAATAACAACGAATGCAGTCAGATTTCAGTGTATTTTGGTGAGTTTTGACGCTTTGTGGTTTAATATTGTCCACAGAAAAAGTTTGCGTGGCTGGCAAACGTGGCCGCACATTTTCACGGCAGTGAAAAAGTGAGTGCATATTTACGCAAACCTTGACGCAAAGTTTATTTTTATACATGCCGACTTTTGCGTAAAATATGGGACCGCACATGTTTTGTGCGAACGCACGCTTTATGCATGAGGCTCCAGACGTAAAACCAGAAAGTTCCGGTCAAAGAAACACAGCAACTGCAAAATCGTGTTTTTTCAGACACCTTCTGCAATGTAAACGCAGCTCCGGCTGCTCCTCGTGACTGTAAAGTAAAGTTGTGTGTTTCTCGTCAGGCTCTGCTTCAGCTTGTGCGTTACCTTGCTCAGACGGGGCAGCTTAACGTGGACGCCGGCCCTAAGTCCAGTCCCCAGGTTGGAGGGGCACGTCAGGATGTAGCCGAGCCTCTCGTTCCACATGAACTCCCAGCCTCTCTCCTGGATCAGCCGCTCCACCTGAGGGGGGGGAAGGAGGAGTTTAACTCAACGCAATCGCTCAACAGCATTTTATTTTTTCTACAAACCATGCATGACACGCACGCACGCACGCACGCACACCCACCCACCCACACACATACACACAAAAAACCCGGTATGACTGTGAAAGTGGGAGTAAGACATCAAACTTGTAGGAGAGAGCTGTGGTATTTTTGCTTCTCCTTTACTCGTTGATTAGGAAATAACTTGTATTCACATGACCATGTGTGGACGCTGCGTCCTGTACGTCTGCCAACAGGCTTTATTTTGGAAGCAGGAGGACGTCTTCCTGTTTTTAGACAACACTAATGGCCCCGCATTGAGTTTAGAAAGCCGTCTAGCAGCAGAAACAGCCCACAATAACAATATAAGCACATCTATATTAGATAATGCAGAGCAGACTCAGTTCTGGGCTGCAATCAAGTTGCCACAGAGACACTTAGCATCACACTGACAAATATCGACCAGAATAGCTGCTTACTTTCTGTCTTCCCTCAACATCTTTAATGGGCAGTATTATGTGAAACTGACGTTTTTGAGGCTCACATCATGTTATTATGTTATTCCCTCATCAAAAACATACCTGGACGTTTGCTTTGAGTCTTTCATTCATGTTTGAGAAATACTTTAATCTCCATTAAAGTATTTCTCACTGAGCTGTGTAAAACACTCTGGGGGAACCTAGCTCCGCCTTCGAGGACTAAGCTCCTCCTCTGAGCTGCAGTTTGCAAGCAACCAAGCTTCCAGACTCCTTAGCTCCTTCAGACTAGCCAGCAGCAACTAGCAAACACCTGGTGGAACTGAGCATCTGCTGAGCTCATTATAGGAGCTACGTCTCAGTGCTTCACTGGTGAAAACATTGTTAAAATGTTGATAGAGGAGCCATGTTGTGATGACTTCCTGAAGGTGGAGCTTCACAAAGAATGGGAATTTTTAAAGAGACAGAGGCGTTAAATAAGGAAGTAAATTTTCTTTCAAGTCATATCTGATATATTTATGTAGCATTTTTAAAACAACTCACGGCAACACAGTTACTTGATCATGCTGTAAAATGGCACTATGTGCCTGGAAAACACATAACACTGCCCCTTTAAGTAATCGGGAAGGATCCATTCTCAACTGCGAGCATGTCTTACCTCCTTGAGGCCTCTGCAGAACCTCTCAAAGACCCTCTTCATGTTGCCTCCCTTCTCCATGGAGATCACTCTGGTGTGATCCTCCTCATTGATCCAAATCAAAAAGGTCTTCTCATTGTTGTGCCTGCAAACAGGGAGGTGTTCTACTTCATAAACAGCTCGGACGCATGCTATTATAGTACCATCTGTTCTTTTCACGTTAAGCTGCCCCGTCTTTTCAGAGTGTCGATTAACTGTTCACACGCACTCAAGAGCCATGTCATTGCTCAGTTTGACACTTTGAAAATAAGTTTGCTTCATGGAAACACGTCCGTTTTGAGTAACCTTGTTCTTTAATGGAAACACCGTAAGTGTGAAATTGGGTTTTTTCAAACCTTTTGGAATACTGACAAGGTTTTTTTTGGACATTTGTAAAGGAAACACAGCGAATGTCAGCATGAATTTCATTTCAATTTGGGCTTTTAGTGATGAAGATTTTTTTTTTTTTTTTTAGCACCATTAAAAAAAATGGTCATTGAGGACAGGGACAGCATGCGGGATCTGAATGGACGGAGCTTTAAATATTCTACTGGATTTTGCTCCCCGGCTGTATTTTAACAACACTGATGATGACAGCACTTTGAAATATTTTGCAGCTTTAAAAAAATTTTTTGTGATAAATTCAACATGGTGAACGTTTTTTTTTATTCTTAAATTTAACGATGCTATTTGTTCTCTAATCATAAAGCCAAAAACATTAAAATGACATGACTGATGATAACGGCAGAATGTACATTTCTGACACATACCGGTCAGATAGTAAATCTGTTGGGTAATAAATCTTTTCATCTTTTTAGACCAAAACAAACATACAAGTCTTAAAGTAAAATAATCAGTTTTTCACCAATTTTATTCTCTCATGTGGTGTATTAGTCCAACATTAAAAGTCTTTTGATAGCATTCTATGTAATCTGAAATGTAACATAATTTTATGTTTTGAAATGTTTCTCAAACACACACACACACACACACACACACACACACACACACACACACACACACACACACACACACACACACACAAGCCTGATTGGTTCAAGAACAAAACTCAAATTTAATAAAAAGTTCCCAGTTTTAATACTGTTTAAAATTAGAATGTATTATTTCAATTAAACAGATCGATAAATTGTTGAGTCATTAGGGATAATAAATATTCGTTCCATTGAAACAATCCAAACAAATCTTAAAGGCCTTCCTACTCAAATGAAACGCTTAAACACAATATATAGAGAAAGTTACAAAACTCCCAACAAAATCTAAAAAAAAAAATGTTCTCGCTAAGTTTTCTGCCATTTGGCAAATAGAAATAATTTTGGTAATTTTAAACTGACCTAAAACAAGAAAAGTTTAGTCTGATTCAACTGTCTTTTTATTAGATGTATGAAAATATCTGGTTTCAGCTGTAAATAGCGTTTTCCAAATTTCGGTTTTTAATCAAACGTTAGAACTTTATTACAAAATCATGCAATGTGAACATCAAACACTTTCAATGACTTTATACAGAAAGCAAGTACTTTCCAAACCTTGAAAACACCTCAACTAAATTCAAGCATTTTCAAGGATTTCAAGCACCTGTCTGAACCCCGTCATGATGACGATATCTTAGCATCAGTTTCACATTTTAAAGCAACAAAATCAATTTTTTCCCTTCAAACCACTCTCTTCTTTTTTAACAGAGGGCGGCGTCTGCGTCAAGGGAGGAAAAGCCAGACAAGACAGAACAACAGAAAGAGGAGAGGATCAGCAGATCATAGAATAAAGGAAGTAACAGAAACAAGAGGAGTGCCAGAGAGAGAAAAAAACAGCTTCTAGTTCAGATGAAACCTAGAAGCTGTAGTTTAACTGAAAGAGGAGATGATGAGGTGATGTTTGCATTATTAAGAGGAGGAGTGACTGGTAAGCTTTACAGAGGAAACAAACATGGAGGAAGGTGATTGATTTCGGCTGTCAGGCACGTTGGAACTGGGGTTTATTCCTGCGGCTAATCTGAAATGCTGCTCATCTCCTTTTCACCTCAAAACACAAAGGAGCAGCAGAAACGTCGAGGTAAAATTCACCCAAAGGTTTTGTAAAACTAGTCATTGCTAAGTTGAAAAGTCTGGTCAGAGCACAACCAATACGACAAATGCAATTTGCCTAACAGGCTGAAGATTTAAATTTTCTGCTTACCAAATACCGCGGGCGTCTGGCCAATCACGGGCCATGCCTGCGCAGGTCAGGAGAGGCGACACAGGTTTGTCGAACAGGAAGTGATCCTGATAAATACACAAAAAAATATATTTTTTATACACAACTTAGACTGGACAAGATTTGTTGTTTTACTGTTAGGATAACTAAGTAACCTGATAATAAACTATAAAACATATTAACATCATAACACATATCATCACCTTCTGAATATAATGACCTAAGTTATTTTTTCCCCATTAGTAATTTTGACAAAAAAAATAAATAAATAAAATAAAAATCACTGCCTCTTTATTTCCAAAAGTTATTATTTTAGGAAGGTGGCTATATGGAAGGCCAAAAGGAACAAAATTAAATATTTTAAGCCTAGTTTTTTTTTTTTTTTAATTTCTATTCTTTTGTGGTTTATTTTCAAAGTTTTATCACATTGGAAATTTTTTTACAATGAATATTTTAAAGCTCTAAACATTAGCTCTAAAATGAGCAGAACAAGAACTTCTTCATTTTTAAATGGCACTTTAAATACCATTTAAAGTGCCATGTGTATTGTGTATCTGCACACGGTCACAGACATCTGATCTGGATTTTTTTTCAAGAACCAAAATTACTCAGCATTCCAAAGAAGTTGCAAAAATGGCGACCTATGCCACCTTACCGACATGCAGAAGAGTTCAAATCAATGTTTAGCCCAGACAGTTGTCGTTCCTGATATTAAACACGCTTCACTTACATCAATGAGCTGCTGCTGCTCCTGCTCGGTCATCAGAGTAAGACTGTAGTATTTTCCAGCCAGGTCTCCCTTCAGCCCAGACAGGGCGTCCACCACCACCCGCTCCACCTCTCGGCGCTCCGCCCGGGTGCAGGCGGGGGGCAGGCTCAGGCCCCGGATGCTGCGGCCGGTCCTCACCCTGGACGACAGCACGTAGCGCTCATCGAAAACACCGGACTGGATCTGAAATGTTTGGAGAAGTTTGTCGATTAGGGCTGCAACGGACAATTGTTTTAGTAAAGCAATTACAGGGGTGGGAGGAATGGACTTACAGTTTTATCACAATATTGTGACAACGATAAACGTGAACAAAAAGACAAATATTTATTATTTCTTCTTAGGTAACTGGAGGGCTGTGGGTGAACAGCAATCGTAACCCGACAAAAACAAAATGCTGCACTTGAAAAACCGTCTGTGATTCAAATTCAAAATTCAAAAATATTTTATTGATTCTAAAGAGAAATTAAATCCAACATGATTCTTTAGGACACCAGACACATACAGAAGAGATTTATATCACTAAACTGCACACAGGAACTGCTGTTAATCATATTTTCAAATTTATTGATGCTCTTGTCGAGCTAAGGGTGGAGAAAATAGTAAAAATAACAATCCTGACCAAAAAAGACATCATTTCATTAGAATTTATCGTGAGAACAATAAAATAAAATGCTTATTGCGTCAAGAAAATTATCATGATAAACGATATGATAACTGCTCACCCCTCATGTCTTATTCTATCAATTATTCTGATGATTAAGTGGATAAAAAAAATTGGCACATTCTGCAGATGTTTCATTTAACCATTTAAGCCTCATTTTACTTTTACACAATATTAGAAATATATTAAAAAAATGCCAATAAAAAACATTTCAATTCCTTTTTAAAGCAATAAACTAATAACATCCAAGATGGCGCCAGTTGGTTTCAGGAAAAGGAAAAGAAAAAGAGAATTAAAGGAATTTCCCCTAAAATGAGGTCAAACCAAAAACCGGAGCTGACTGCTGAGTCAGTACAATAGAGCTGAAGTACCTTGGTGGCATTCAGGTCAGTGGGGTGTTTCATTACGCGGGGATCGTAGCCATTGTGCCTCTCTTTGATGACAGGATCCAAGAGGTCTGCAAACACCTAAACAGAAACACATTCAGTTAAACCCAAGACTCCTTCAGATTTAGATCTGCAATTATTTTCATGTAGCCTAAAAGTTTGTTTCGGAAAGGAGGTAAAAGCAATGTCAATTTTGTATTGATGTTGCCTGCAAGGTTTCTCCCAGTGTATTATCAGCCTGGCGGGCCACCAGGCTTTCCTTGCCTCCCCCACCAGGCTAAGTGTTGTTTATTTTAAATAGTGTTTTTATACACCAATAACAATGACAGGAAAGACAGCTTAAGCTAGGTTTTATATCTGACAAATTGAACTTATGTCATCTGCTCACACAACTCTGAATCTTTGTAACGTTTAACATTTTTTTAAGCACAAAAAAGTGAGCCGCTGGTGAGCTGTCCTAGCGCCTCTACCACCAGGCTCACACTGCAAAAACATAAAAGCCTTACCAAGTAATTTTGGTCAAGTTTATAGTGCAAATATCTTAGTACACTTGAAATAAGAAAAACTAACGTGCAAGTAACTTTTCAGCAAGATATTGGAACTTATTTAAGTAAATAATTCCTTAATATTAATGAAAAAGTACTTGTTCCATTGGCAGGTAAAGTCATTTATTACAAGACTTTTTCCCATGTTATAAGTGAAATAATCTGCCAGTGGAACAAGTTTTATTTGGTCGGTGCAGAAGGGCTTTGCCATCATGAATTCTGTTCATTTTTGCCAACAATGAAAACAGAAGAAAATCAGGTCACACTTCATTTGAAGAGGTGTGTATAAGACTTACATAACACACTGTCATGAACATGAATTAGTCTTCATGAATGTCTACAACTGTTGTCTAGAGTAAATGGTGATATTTTTAAGGCAAAGTTGCATTAAAGGCTTGCATTAAAAGTCCATTAAAAGTGTCAGCATGTGTCGAAAACAGATTTCAACAAATGCACCAGCTGCAGTTAAAGGAGGTGGGTTTAGTTTGCTTAAAGCCGCGCCCCGGCCCCGGTGTTGTGTCTGACCTCGTAGGACTCCTCGTCTCCTGCTACCAGGCCAACGGTTTTGATGAAGGGGTGGCCCGGGTTGTCCACGCCCGTCTGGATGGCCTGGTCAATCGTGTACCCGTTGGGCGTGGCCTTATCGCATAGCTTGGCGTAGATGGCCGGTGTCAGGTTGCTGGCCATGCAGTTGTTGTGTTTGCGCAGGTCAGGATACTCCGCGCTGTGCAAATAGGAAAATGAGATAAGGCAAGACTCCATTGATCTTTGACAGTGCTGCTGAGCTCTGGACAACAGTGCAGAAACTTTTAACTCACTAAAAATACCTTTTACTTGTTTTGTTTTTTACCCACAGGCAACAGAAATCTAAACCTGTGGCCTTTGACTAACAGTATACCCTGTTGTAAACAATCCAACAATCCTATTTACTAATGAGAGAGAGAGAGAGAAAGAAGGGGGGGCGGGGGGTGGAGGCACAAATCCCAACAGCAAATTCAAATTAATTATTTAATGCCATTAACTTTAATGAATTAAATAATTAAGATGTTGGGATTTAAAAAAGTCTGAAGACGGTAGGCTTTAGAATGAAATTAATACAGATGAAAAGTAAGAATTTTTAGACCAGTAGACCTGAAAAGTTGTGTTTTTCAGATTTTGGTTTTGACAGGCAACACAAGTTGTTTCCAAGCTTCCACAAGGTTCAAACCTGGGACTCTTCTTATTTAATATCCACACAGTCCCGCTAGCTCAGATTATAAAATTACCATCATTATGTGGATGATACACAGCTCTAGATTATAATGTCAGCAGGTGACTATGAACTGAACAGATGCTGAGGGGGGGAAAAAAATCAATGGGTGGACATGCCACAACTTTTTCCAACTGAACAAAAACAAAACTGAAGTTATTATCTTTGGAAGCTAAAGAGAAAGTGATGCGTCAGCTTCAGTAATTATAGCCAGAAACTAGAGGTGTGCCGATCGATCGGTCACCGATCATAATCGGGCCGATTTTCGTGAAAAAGTGCATGATCGGTGATCGGCGATCATTGGCTCTTGTTGGCGATACCGATCATCTCATTTCGCAGCCTGCTTGTGCAGCTGGTCTCCTCTTTCCTTCACACTGCACAAACACGCAGCAACAAATCCTAAGCGATGTGTAACTATAACGCACTGAGTGAATGGGGAAGTTTGCGTGTTGCGGCGGAAAATTGAAGCAGGTCAAAATGCATCAACACAACGAAGCTAATACGACATAAAAACAAAGCCATACTTGACTGAGTTTGGCTACATCGAGGCTCTCTGCAGTAAAAAAGACATATGGAGGATCAGACAGCAGATAAAGCAGCGCACAGCTACAAACACTCACCCGGATTAGCATGACGGTCAGAAAGCTAAACAAATAACCCGCGAAATTATTTAAGTCTTCGAGCTGCGATGTAAGACGCTGGTTTTGCTCTCGCTGTTGAACCGCTGCTACGCTACAGGCTCACACCGAACCTCTGCTTAAAGCTGCAGCATCTAACTTAAAAAAATAAATTTTACATATTAAAACTGTCGCTGTCCTAACATGAGACAGATAATCTCTAAAAAAATAATCGATCTCCTCCCTGATCTGCATAATTACTCCGCTCAGTCAGAAACAGCCAATCAGAACTAGCAGTAATCAGCTAGCCGCCATGCTATCAGGAAGTTTTCATTCAGTAACTCTGGATTGTTTATTGTAATGGATCCTGTTTTTGCCTTTGAATGTTAAGTTTTATACTTGAACTTCTTGGCAATGTTGAGAGGTTTTATTTTGGCTCTTTGCATTATTTAGCCTCTTCAGAGCCTTCATATGTTATCAGTCTGTTAAAGATAGTATTATCAATAGCAGTACAATTTGCACAAAGCCTGTTTTTGTTTAGTTTTCTTCTTGAAAAAAGTTATTAAAAACAAGTTTTTGTCTAAATTAAGGTGAATTCATGGTTCCTTTTTCCACATAATGTAACCGGTAGTGTTTATGATTAAAAAAAAAAAAAAATTATGTGATCGGTATCGGTGATCGGCCCTCATGGGTGATTGGTATCGGGAGGAAAAAACCTGATCCCAGTTCTCTACCAGAAACTATGGGTTAGTTTGGAAATCTGGGTGTGGCGATGGATTCAGAACTGAACTTTCAGAAACACGTAAAGTCAGTAACAAAGTTGGCCTTCTATCACTTAAAGAACATTTCGGGGATGAAAGGACTACCGTCGCAACAAGATCTTGAGAAACTCATCCAGGCGTTTAGTCACACTGATTACTACAACAGTGTCTTCACAGCTCTGCCGAAAAGTCAATCAGACAGCTGATCTCATTAAGACCAGGAAGACAGAGCACATCACCCCAGTTCTAAAGTCCTTCCACTGGCTCCCTGTAGCTCAGAGAACAGACTTTAAAATGCTTCTGTTAGTTTATAAATCACTGAACGGCTTAGCACCAAAAACACATTAGAGACATACCAATGTTCACCAGAACCAGAACCAAACATGGAGAAACAGCATTCAGGTTTTATGCTGCATAAGCTTCCAGAAAGCTGTACAATGCTGAAACACTGAGTTCCTTTAAATCAAAGCAAAAGAAAAATCCTCGTCTACAAAAGAGTCGTCTTTAACAAGCAGAAGATAATTTGTTTTAGTCTGGACTGCGACTTTTGATGAGTGTTTATATACGTAAGGTGCTTTAACTTCCCTTGTTGCTAAGATTTCCTGTACAAATAAACTTGCATTTGCTTAAAAGCAGGAATATGACATGATTGTCTAGTCTAGGCAATGACTCAACATATTAGTATTTTAAAAAAAACCTGCTTTACTTCACTGGTCTCATGTAATATTCTAATTTTTTTCTGCTTGGGTTTTCCTTTAGCAGTAAGTCAATGTCATCCACATAAAAAGGAATAAGCACTTGAACTCCGTCACTTTCATTTTTTCTAATTCAATTACTGAAATAAAAAAAACTATTTTCAATAAGATATTTTGTCAAAACGCACCTTTCGCCCCAGTACTCCTGATTCTAAAGAAAATACTTGCTGAACGATAAATAATGAATAGTTTTGCAGGTTGATGAAGCAAAACAGAAAAATAGCTGCATTTTTACACTTATGTTTGTACAGAGTGGTGTGTGTAACTTAGCTTTTAATTTATACTGATTACAACTTACAGGAGAGGCACTATTTAATTTCATTCTACTGTTTCACTGTGGATAGATGGCAGTCATTCATTCATTCACTCATTCATATGAGTAGAATAAGGAACAATTGTGTGCAAAACCTTTATCTGTTGCCTCGCCTGTGATCAATGAAAGGACTTTTATCCGAGAAGCAGATAATGTTTTACTGATCTCCAGACGTGTTTTATAGTTCAGGCAGGTGTGCCATGAGTCACGTACACAACTTTTGGTGGACTGACACCAAATAGCATCCATTTAATAATGCAGGTCATTACATGTTTCTAATACACAAGTTTTGGTAAGTAAACATCTAGTCTATTCATCATTTGGAAGAAGTGCTTTTTAAACCTCCAGCGACAAACAGATCTTTGCTGTGCAATCTGTGATTATAATGAGCAAGAATGTATCCAACATGACCTTTTTTTTCACACAAGGTGCAATTTATTCATCCAACAAACGCATACATGTTTTATTCCATATTCAGGTGTTGCACACCTGAATATCGAGAGCATGCAGAAGAACCAGATTATTTATTGTTGCCCGTTCAGATCTCATACGACTGAGTATATGTAGCTGGATTTATGATGTAAAGTGGCTCGGCAGTGTTTTATGATTCGGGTTTTCTCTGACCTAGATATGGCACAATAGTCTCCATATGGCTGTTGCATGTCCTAAATTAAACGTTTATTAATTTTCCGGCATAAGCAAAGGTCTAATTTCTGCTCCCTTTTGGCCTTCAACGTTTAGCACCAATCTAATCCCTGTCGAATAGCTAATTTTGTTAATCCCATTGTGCCTGAATGATATTAGAAGGGAGTATTTTGCCATAATACTCCCTATAATTATGACCTTATAATTCAGGTAGCACTATATTTGAGGACTCCTGACCAGCAGAAAAGGTTTTTATTTTCCCCCATGTTACACTCCTCCATCCTCATTAGCTTAAAACTCTAACGTTTAAAACGAACCGTTACATTTAGAGGGGGGGAAAAACGTACAATTTAGCGTCAATAAAACGACGTCCAATTTGTTAAAAAATAATTTTATAGGAGAAAATAATTGTCCATAAAATGGTTTTTTTTTTTTAAAATCAAATAACGACCAAAGAGGCCTGAATTGCAGTTACCTGGCGGGGTATCTCCTGCGCAGAGGCTCTCCGGCGGTGACATGTTCCCGATGGAGCAGAAACCCAGCCGCTACGGAGCCTCCGACCAACGAGAGGATTCCGACGTTTCTCTTGGAGGAGAGGATTCTCGTGAAGCTGCTGGCCATTTTTCTCCTCTTGAAATTTAAATGTTTAGAAAATGGTGTTATTGACAGGGCTGGACGGAGGGGAAGAAAAGACGAGTTGATGGAGTGAAGGTGATGAAGCGCCTCTGATGGAATTATAAGAACGGTTAACAGGGGGTGGGTCGTCAAGGTGGACGGAGAGATCGAGGACTGGACCGGAAGTATAGGTCCAGCTTCAAAATAAAAGTAGCCAGATGACTGGAAACAACTGAAGGACAATACTTACATTTATGTTTTAGTCAAACATTTGCATTTTTCTCATTTCATTCACTGTATATTTTTTGTTGTATTTCTTTTGATGAATTAACATGCATATTAGATATTAATCAGGCGTCTACATTTTAAGATTTTTTTTTACTTCTCAAAAGTTTGGAAATGACTCAAATGACATTTATGCAAAAGAAAAATTATTCCTTTAGTTTCTATTTTCTTTGCTTTATAACCTAACAGTAGAAAAAAATTGTTTCTGGTTATTTTACTAGGCAACAATTTTATATAGTTATAAAGTTTTTTTTCTTTTTTGTGGACTTTCTGTGCCATATTGTTACAAAAAATTGTAGATTAAAATTTCGATATACTGTATAGAAATGCAGCATGCCTTTGATTTTCTTTAATGCACTCTTGATGAAACACCTTTCTGCAAAACAGACTTGCCTGTATGCAATTTATAAAAATATATATTACAACGTAATTAAAAAAAATTCAATACCATTTCATTGCAAAAACTATTTTTATGCCGATTGATTATATTCGGCCATATTTTTTAAGGAAAAAAGTGAAATTGCCCTTTAATTTTCTACTTGAGGATAGAACAAAACAGAAGTGCTCTCCTTCTGTGTGTGTGTGTGTATATATATATATATATATAAATATATATATATAAATAAATATATATATACATATATATAAATAAATAAATATATATATAAATATATATATATATATATATATATAAATAAATATATATATAGGCTATAGCTATATATTTTCAAATATAGACAAAGTATCAAACATTTATGGGACAAAGTATGAAAACGTCGTACTCCAAGTGTTGTCTCAACAGGAAGTTTGTTGTGCTTTTTGTCGGCTAACTTGATGAAGGTAAAGTGGTGCATGGTAAGAATATTAAACCATAATGAACGGAGCTGCAGAACAGGAGAGTTCACTTCGCACTCAGCTAAACCACAGTCTGAAGTCCGAATACAGTCCGCTCATTTTCCCTCTCACTCAATTCAGCTCAAATAATCGTTTGAAAAGATTTTCTTCACAAGGTTATTCCAGTCATTCATACAATAAAACTGCCGCAACTTCCTCATTGCGTCACGCCTGATTGGACTTAAAGGGGAAATTAGTGGCACTCACCTTCATCGTCCGATTTGAAAATGGCTTTCTAGTAAACGCAGCAACATTAGCCAACAACATTTCACAGTGCGGTGATCTTTCGGACCACAATTTATTTTTATACAACTCTTTTTTCTTAACTGATCAGAAGTTTAATCTGAATTTATATCAACATTTCCCAAAGGCTAGAAGAATTAACTATTTTTGCCAATTTTCTAATATGTATTTTAAACCTGCACAGAAAGTAGGAGTTAGTTTTGCATTCACTATTAGGAATTATAACAGGAAGTATGCTATAATCCTGTATGTGAGCTCCTTATGGAAGGATAAATCTGCTCAAAGTTCACATAAAGTTCACGACTAAAAAAAAAAAATATTCACAGCAAGCTTACAAACTCATTAAAACAGAGCGACCATCTTGGTGATTCTCTGAACTGAACCAAAAACAAAATGAAATTAATCAAATGTGCTAAAATGAGTAAAACAAAACTGCTTTCCATAACATTATGATGAAGGAACATCCTGAAAAATAGAGGCTGACTTGATTTACAAATTACCAACATTTAAAAAAATAAAGTTGTTCCCACTAAAAAAAAAAAATCAGAAAATTATAAAGATCTTAGCATTCAAAATTTAAAAACTACAACATTTCTAACAAATTTTAAAACTTTAAAATGTATCAATTTAGTTGAATTTATGACTTTATGACAGACATTTCTGTTATGTACCGAGTCCTACAATTTAACCGAATGGTTTAGTCAAATCACAGGCAGTGAAAGGAAAAGAGTTTCACATGTAGCTGGGCTGCACTGTGGCATATAAAAAGACAACAAAAAAAAAGGTGTATTTGATTTCACTGCGCTGACCTTTGAAGCCAGATGGGCACTGATGTACGCGGCGCTGATAAACTTCTTAAAGTAACACATTTACGGCGCAACAAAACCCAATTCAGTTTTCAGCAAGTCGCTGCTCGGGGGTTCGGACTTCCTGCTTTTCAATCTCTTTCAAAAGGTTAAGAAAAACTGTTTATTCATAAAAGAATTTGTCAATATTTAACATATTTACAAAATTTCAGAGAATACATTTTTTCTGAAAAGAATAGCTAAAAAAAAGAAAAACTAATAAATAATACTAATCGGATAAGAACAGGATCTGACTTGATTATAAAACAGAGAGAAAGAAAATATGATCCCATCGATATCGGCGAGAAATTTTAAACATCCTTTGAACTCTGGAGTGGTTCTGATTGAACAAAAGCAGCTTTCCGGTGGAGTTCAGCCGACCTTTTCACACATGCCACGAAAAGGCTCACGGCTTCACAGCACAAAACAGAGAACAGACGGTCTGATTGCTAAAACTTTTTATGTTATTTATCTCAGTGGAGCAGTCTCTTCCTGCTGTAGGTCTTCCCCGTGTTAGAGCGCCTCGTTGGCTGGGAGAGGCTGAAAGGAGAGCGCTCCGGCTCACGATCCGTTTTCCCTGACGAGGCTTCGTCTGGAAAATCAGGGCGAAAAAAATTAGTTGACCTGCAATAAGATGCTCGCATAGACACGCCGCACGTTTCAGCATTACCTTTAAAATCTGGTGTTTTCTTATGGGTGGAGCCCGTTTTGCCCTTAAACAGCAGTGGAGACTGAGTGAGGGCCAAGATGCCGCTGGGCGTCACTGGTTTTCTGCCCTTCCGACCAGGAGGAGTCCCCGCTGCCAGGAGAGGAGCAAACACAAGCGGGCGAATGAATGAAATTCGACCTCACTGTAACATCGGGTCAAAAACAACGACAAAGCTTTTCTCTGTGTACAGTCACAATGTCTGTCATCATGTTCATATTAAAAGCTTAAAATCCAAGGTAATATCTGACCTTGTTACATCAAAATGCTAATATTTACCACTGCTCTGACAAGATATTATTTTAATTTACTCTTAATTAAGGGTGTACATTAAAAGAGAATGTTCAGTTTTGTTAGAGAGGTAACTCACTGGAAATGTGCAAACACCACATCGATTCAATTCTGTTTACACTGGATTTCAAAATGACAGAGCATATTAATGAACATCGTATAATGTAAAGGTGTCCGAGTTAGCTCGTTTCATTCAGTGGTCCCTTTGGCAGTTGCTAAACCCAACCTAAAGTGATGAAGGCCATTAATCTCTCCTCACAAACAAGAACATATCAGAACCTGACTGGGCTGCAGAGAATTTGGAAAAAGTCCTGCACAGTATATTGTGAGACAGCTAATCTGTGAAAAATAAATAAATTTGACCTCCTCCCTCCATTCTAAGGCCCTCCTTCTGGCTCTGATTGGTTGTTTTTGAGCTACTATTGTTGTCTTCATCAGATGACAATAGTAGCTCAGGGAGGAGGTGGAAAAGCTAGCTTTTTTTCCCCACAGACAATCTGTCATGACATCGTGACAGTTTTAACAAATTTGTGAGAAACTTAAATTTTTCTTCTTATAAAAGTTCCATACCTCAGATTTAATGGACTCGTGATGCTGCTATGCCACTTCCTACTCACCAAAAACATATATCTTTGATGTTTTCAAAAATATATTGAAAATATCAATATATTTTCAATATATCTTTCTTGGATTCCCCCCCAAAAACTCCTACAAGTCAGGAACGTCTTTCCATGATGATCCTGAAAGCAACACCTTTCTCTAGTACGAGCCTCTCGGACCACTTTCACATCCACAGCTCTACGACCATCTGCACCTGCTTTATACTCTCAATGACCAACGCAGAGGGAAGGCCCCGTGTCATACTGATGGCAATGCTAACGGTGTGCTACTACTCGCTCAACAAACGACCTTGAAATAGCCTTACTGCGATGGTGAACCATAACAACCACACTGGAGCTGATTTTGCACACAATCACGCTTTGTCACACAACCAGGCCCCTGCAGACAGGGGCCAGTGCAGACAGCTGGATCTTGGAAGATCCAGCTGGCTTTCTTTGCCTCAGGATGACCTCAGTCTGAGGCAAAGAAAAACTCATGTTTTATTTGAAAACTCCAAACTCTACCAGGATTTAATTTTAATTTTTCTTTTAGAGTTTTTTTTAAGTATAAATATAACAACTTCAGTACAAGTTTATTTATTTCAGCACTGACCAGTATTAGTACATAGAACCTATAAAAGCCATTCACAGGAAAGAAGGATGGATGGTGAAGAAACCGATGAACGGATGGACGAACAGATCGCAGGTATGATAAATGAGAGATGATGGGCAAACAGATAAACTGGTAGATGTTGGTGCATATCAAAAAATTTGAATATAGAAGAAAAAAAGTTCTCATGACTTGATATATAAAATAATTTTGTTTCTTTTCATTATCACAATATCACAATGAAATTCTAAGTCCATTTCACCCAACCTTACTCCATACATGTCTGAAGTATTGCCAGACCTAAAATCTAAAGGTCTAGTTTTAATGTATAAACAAAAATATTTCAATTTTAAATATCTAACACATACATTCATTCTACAAACTGTTTAAAGATATTGCTTACTTGACTTAATGTTTCCAGTTTCACACGCCCAGATGATTTCATCTGAGTCAGCACTGTTTGTCCCTTCAGCCAGCTTGGTCATCCAGTACAAATCCTCCCTGGGAGAAAGAGGCGGCACCTTTGCTGCCACTGAGTGCGACTCGTTTTCTGCTGTGCTGCTCAAGGGTTCTTCGGTGTCTTCAAAGTCCTGCAGACGACCGACTCCGAGCTCGGCCTCCTCCAGCAGCTCCTCCAGCCGCGGCTCCCCTTTTGGGACCCGATCTTTGCCTCCAAATGTCTCGAGTTGAGGCCTCTTCCTGCGCGGCCAGCTGTTCAGGTTGTCCGGGGTTACTTTGCCCACGCTCTGCGGCGAAGGGGTGAGAGGGATGATGTCTGCCACTGCTACTGCCACCGGAGAGTGGCACGTAGGCGTGTAGGACTGGCAGATGTACGTCTGGACGCTGCTGCCTTTTCCAGGAGTACACTTGGCTGGAGTGACGTGAGCGCAGAGAGACGGCGAGCAACAAGAAGCGTCTTTGTGTTTGGTCATTAAGGTCAGGGGGCTTTCCATGAGAGGCTTAGTGCCGACCAAAGGGCTCTCTGTGCCCGGTTGAGAAGCACCCTCAGAAGAGATGTCATCCGCGTTCATGGAATCCGTCCGTTTAATTTTGAGTTTCGGAAGTCCTGACGTCTGCATTTCCAGTTCCACTTGGTAACTCAGAGGGTTTGGAGAGACTGGGGATTTCTTGGATCTTGTCAAGCCCCTGGGGGTTGAGAATCGAGGGGAGTCGTTTCCGTACCCCAAACGAGCGGCGGCCTCCCTCTGCAGACGGTCGGGGGTTTGGCGGAAGCCATAGCTGCGCCCCGGGGTGTTCTGAGGTGGTACAGGGGAAGCCGTCCTCACGGGACAGTCGGGACTAGACACACTAGGCTTCCTTGAGAAGCTAATGCTCATTTTTATACCCTGATTAAACTGAGCCTTGACCACCGTAGCGTCGACGATGTCCAAACTGTCGTCATCTGTGGTTGTGGAGTTACTGTGAGAAGTCTGCGATTCAGTCTGGAGACTGGAGTCGGGTTCAGAGGAGGACTGAGACGTTTCAGTCTGGTCCTCTGACGAACTGTTTGGAAGTCTATTCCCCTCAGGCGGAGGGTATGCCACCTCAATGGGGGATTCGGTGTTTGGCTCTTTCCTCGGGGTTCGTCCGGAGCGAGTGATCATTTGATGAATGGGACTGGGAATCTTGACTTTAGTTCTGCTTTTGCGCTGAGGTGAATTATGTTGGGTTGAGGATGCCGGGGGCGGCGTAGGGGTCGTTTCCAGACGAACCGCCGCATTTTCAGTTGTGTTACATATCGAAGATCTCAGAATCTTTTCTGGAGTCAAAAGGTCTTGTTCGGACAGCCGTACCAGGCTTACTTGGCAGATCTTATCCGGGGTCTTAAAAATGTCTCTTTTAGCTTTAGTGCTTTGTTCTGGACTGTGGAGTTTGCTGGGAGTCTTCATGTGTCTCAGAGAGTTGAGAGGAGCTGTACTTGGTGACTCAGGGACTTTAAAAGTTGCACGCTCTGCCTCCACTGTACATTTCTGAGGAGAGGGAGACCATGTGACACTCTTCTTGGGAGTCTTGGATAACGGGCTGCTAAGTTTACATAATCCAGAAGCTTTGACTGGAGTCCTAAGAATGCCCTTTAAAGGACTCTGAACAGGACTTTGTTTACTTGGCGTATTTACAAAGAGAGACTCTTTGCCTGGAGATTTCAGAGGAATGGTCTTCATATTACTACCGTGTCCAGAAGCATCAGCTAAAGGACTTTCTGCAACCGAACAAACTTGTATTTTAGATGATAGTGGGGCCTGTGGTGTTCTGGGCATCTTAGGAGACAAATTCCTTCCACGTCTCTTGGGTGATTTTGACTGCGTTTTGTTTGGACTCTAAACATACAGCAAAAACATCATATAAGTGATGAAAAGTGACAGTTGTTCAGCAAAACTTATGATTTCAAATGATTCATATCCCTGCCAGATTTGCACTAAAAATTACTTTCATTCAACTAAGAATTTTGTTTCTGACAGGAAACGAGTCAGGGATCTTGCAAAAGACAGTACAGTAAAATTAATACATAACAGAATTTGTGCTTCTTAAAACAAAAAGATATTTAATTAAAGGCTTCAGATCTTAGTCATTGTTTTTATGGGTTTCACCAACTTAAATTTTAGACTTTAAGACCATTTAAGACCTATATCTCTACAGAAATTAGACAACCGACAAGAAATTTGCACTTAGCTAGCTAGCAAGTGAATATTAGCAGCTAGCTAGCAGTAGCTTTAGCTATCAAGAGTCACAGAACATAAGAAAAATGTGTGTGTGACTCAAACTTTTCTTGACAGAAAAGTCCAGCAGGGAAAAAAACAAAAACAAAAAAAAGAAACAAACATCAAAAATACGATATTAAATAGTCCTATCATAGTCAAAATGAATAATGTACTGAAGGTCAACTTGCATAAAAAAGAGAGAGATGTGCAGGCCTTAACTTTACATATGTGAATTTAAGACTTTAAGGGTGTTACTTCAGTTCAATTCTGAAAAAGTCCTTCAATAATGAAAAGCCAAAGTATTCAAAGTGTGAGATATTTGGGTATGAATTAAGATAAATTACCTCAAAAACACTGGAGTCTGTGGGCAACAGAGACTGGGTGACTCGGGTTTCATCAAACTGGTCACTGGGAGACTCAGCTGCGCCGAACAGAAGGCGCAAGGGAGACTGGACTGTTCTCACATTAACGCTACAGATTTTGCTGTCGCTGAGTGGAAGCTGAGATGAAGAAAGAGCTTTCTCCAGGTTCCTGGAGCGAGGCTGAGAACTTGAGTAGAAAGTGCTTGAGTGTCTTCTACCGAATTTCTTTAACCTGGGGCTCCTTCTCAGGTCTGATAGAAAATCACAAAGAAAATTACATTTTGTGGTTTAAAATCATGTTTACATTGTATTAAACTCGTATCTTCCAAATAAAATACTTAAAATTATGAACTTTAAAAAGAAAGGTAACACTGAATTTAGTTGCATTTATTCATTCATATAACAAATTGTGTCCCAGATTATTGAATTAAAAAAGTTTTTTTTTCTGAAGAGAAGAGCTTAATTCACATAAATAAATTATGTGATGTACATAAATATAAATTGAAATTACCTTCGGCTGGTTTTACTGGTGACTCTTCTACTATGCACTCCCCTTTATGGTCAGATTTCCTGTGAAAAATAATTAACTGAACTAAATAATGCTCATTTACAAATGGCTGCAGATAGGCTCAGCTAATAAAAGGATGAGTGAAACATACCTCCCTGCTTTCAGCCGCTGTAAGAGGCGACTGGACACCTGCTTGTGGAGAGGCGTCTCACACACCTTCTTTGTGAGAAGTTTGTGCTTTTCTGAAAAAAAAAATGCATAAAAAAATACAGTAATTAAGTAATAAAAAATATATGATTTTTTTTGTTCAATCTCAGAAATCTGAATACTAAGTAGCACAGCCACATAATGGAAAACACTGCATATTTCATGCAATTGACCAAATTCAAGTTTACCTTCAGATTCAAGAGGACGCTTCCGTTTCAGTCCTTCCACAGCAGAGACAGACTGGCTCCTTGGTAGTCTCCTTTTCGTGGAAGGCGAAACAATCTCTTGGTTGAAGAGGTTTCTTCTTACTTTGGTCACCTCTGTGGACCGATAAATGTATGTTGAGAAGCTTTGATACTTTACTTAGGCAGGGCTTCACAACAAATTGCAAACTTGGCACTGTCGCAGTATCACTGCACGCAATAGTCTGCTTAAGCACCAAGCGACTAAGCTCTCCATGCCTGTAGCTGCACTTCCTTTGACCACATACTTGGCAATTCGACATTTTGAAAATAATGGAAACATCAATTTCAAAGAAACTGTGTTTTCTCTTTTTTTTTCCTTCGGCCGTATCGAAATTGGTTTATTTCGCAAAACTGCAATGCAAACACTTTTTTCGCATCACAAGTCACATGATCAACAACCCAATACTGCCACTGATGCAAACCACAAAGAAGACGACGACAGGAAGTAGTTGGTGGTCAGGTTTTTTTGTGACAAAACGATGAGTCGCGGGATGTTCTTCATATTATAAAGTGAGAAACAACCTTTTTGCGACCTCTAGTCTGATCCCGACAGCAGTACTTTAATTTTTCTACACATACCTTGTGTTTGTTGTTTCTGAGGTTGCTGTACTTCTGCAGGCTTCTCCTTTGCAGGGGAGATCTTCATTTTGGACTAAGGTGAAAAAAAAATATGTTTGAATTAAGTGCTTGGATTAGTCATTGAGAATTAATATGTCAATTACCTCTTCATTCTTTCATTTGTTTTCAACCAGTTTTTAACTTGCATGGGTGTGAAAAAAGTGTTCCTCACTTCCTATTACTTGAATGTTTCTCACACTTTTGTTTTTCAGAAAATCAAACCAATTTAAATATTAAATATTTTGACTATTGGATTACTGTAACGCACTTTATCTGGGAGTCAGTCGCTGCTCTCAGGTCTGCAGCTGGTTCAGATGCTGCTGCAGGATTTTTGACAGGAACTCGAAAGAGGGAGCATGTGACCCCTGTCCTGGCCTCACTTCATTGGCTGCCTGTATATTTTAGGATTCATTTTAAAATTCTTATGTTCGTTTTTAAATCACTACATAATCTTGCCCTGGCTTACCTCTCCGAGCTTCTTCACCCATATATATACCTTATCGGTTTCTCAGGTCAGCAGATCAGCTGCTCTTGGAGGTACTGAGATCCAGAAGGAAGCTCAGAGGGGACAGGGCTTTCTCCGTCATGGGTCCTAAGTTATGGAACGACTTGCCTTTGCAGGTCAGAGAGGCCCCTTCACTGTCCACTTTTAAAGCTCGTCTTAAAACCCATCTATTTTACTTGGCTTTCATCTCCAGCGGGATCCAGTTTTAAATTGTATGCTTTTGTTTTTGAACTGTAAGTTTTTATTTTTTTTTATTGTTATGTTGTGTTTTGATATACAGCACTTTGTATCAGCTGTGGTTGTTTTAAAGTGCTTTATAAATAAAGTTGGTATGGCATGGTATTAGAGACAACACAAGTAAACAGAGAATGCAGTTATTGAATGAAGCCGTTTCAGAAAACTTGCTAAGCCCGGTGGTCCAGCTGCCCACCGTGTCTTTGAGTTCAAAAGTTGACAGGAAAATTGAAAATATGACCTGTGTTGTTGGAAGACATCATATTTACAACACCTAAACAACAACTAAAAAGTCAAGAAAAGACAAACACAGAAAAATGCAATTAAAATAAATATCAATTGTTTCATCCCAATTAAAGTGTCCACATTTTTTTGATCCGTGACTCGTCACTTTAGTTGCTGAAGTTGTTACTGTTTCACCAAACACATTTTTAACCTGTTTTTGCTATCACTGTTACTGGAATATATATATATATACATATTTTTTTTAAAAACCTATAACAATAAACAAACAATGCTCAGCCTGGTGGGGGAGCAGGTAAAGCCTGGTGGCCCGCCAGGCTGATCATACACTGTGGGAAACACCCTGTGTTTATTACTAAGGGGAAAAAATCCAAATCCAGATGGCTCTGTGTGAAAAGTGAAATATAAAAAAAATTAATTAATTAATAATAAAAAAAAGGAACTTACTGTTCTTGTGGTCTTCTTGGGCAGCTGTATTTGACGAAGACTCTGTGTGGATTCAGTCATGCTGCGATGTCGAGTCAACATTCCACTCCTGCACAGAAAACAAATTAAAGACTTATAAAACATATATTGAACCCTGAAGGTTTACCATGTTTTTTCTTTAAATAAAAAAAAATAAAAACAACAGCAACGCTGTTAATTTTACAACACTCCTTTCATTATTTCTCCAATTTCTTGGAGCATTTTTTTGCAAAACCCGCCTCCTCTTGTTGGCCGAACGGTTCCGCAGGTCGTGCAAGCCGTCGTTAGAGACGAGGCTCTGTGCCGAGACGGCAGGCGAGGAGGCAGAGGGGGAGATGCTGTCCTTGGCAACAGAGTCGTCGCTGAAGAAGTCAGCAGGCAGAACGGCCACCAGGGCGTCAGGGAGCTGAGTGCCCAGGCTGTTGTAGACGTCTGCAAGCACTTTCGGAACAGCAGTCAGGAAGCTGTCAGGATGGAGAAACAACACTTTTGTTTTTAGTTCTTGGGAAGCATTTAAATATGGCGCTTCTTCTCCTTTAGGACTGTTGGAAACTAAAGGAAAAAAAAATACAAAAAGAGGTTCAAATTCAAATAATAGGGTTTGGTGAAGGTTACCTCAAACTGTGTACTCAAAAATTTTAATTCAAACCCAAATATACAAATTTATACATGAAAAAAAAAGTTTTATGACAAACCAAGTGATGTGTTTCAAGCATTTATTTCTGTTCATGATTATAGAAAAAGTGTGAGCGAAAGTGTCAGTGTTTGGAGTAAACTTGACAGTCAGATAAAACAATCTAAATCTCTTTCTGCATTTGAAAAAGTTTTGAAAATTATGATGACGTGATATGGTGCCGAGTAAGTTGATGTCTTTTGAGCGAAACAGCTCACTTTATTTTTATGTGAATAGCTGGCAGAAGTAAGTTTGCACTTCTTTTTTGTTCATTTTCACATGATTTGTTTTAGTTGTTACTTAAACTATTCATATTTATTATATAGTGAATGAAATAAAAAAAAATAAAATGAAATGGAGAAAAGTCATGAACTACCCAAAGAACTACGGTGGCCCAGAAAGGACAACAAAATGTAGAAGCTACAAGGAAACAGTCAAAAGCCACAATGGAAACTATGTTAAAACAGAAGTTAAGCTAACAAGTCTACCATAACTTCTGTTGCCGTTTTTTTTTTCTTGCATTTTCTTGACCCTTTTGGGGCACCATAAAGAACTCCCATCTCTGTAGAGGTGCACACATACCCTGGGAGGACTTCGTCCTGAAGAAACCTTGCTAGGCACGCCGGGTCTTTGGTTAACGAGATTATTCTGAGCATTTCCGCCGCCTGACAAAAGACAAAAAATATTAAAACTAGAGAAAAACACAAGACAGCTGCGTTCTGTCGACAGGAATGTTGACCCTTTTACCTCCTCCACCATCCGGTCTGCGTCTGAGTGGGATTGTTTGGAAGCAAAACGTCTGCACAGCTCCAGCCGCAGCATCACTTGCAGTTGGCACCTAGATCGGTTTGATTAGTTAGAGTTAAACGATCCAGATACAGCACGAGAACAGAGAGACGAGGAGGAATCGGTTCATCAGGTGAATCCATCACTCACTCTCTGACTTTGCTCTCGGCTTGGTCAGCGCTGGGGTACAGCTGGCGGATCGATTTGCCGGTCTTCATGAGATGCTGTTCCACAAGCAGAGACGCCTTTTCCTACAGAGGAGACGATGTGGTTATAGAATGAACTTAACATTCATTGACAGAACATAACATGACAGGAAAAGTTCTCCAAAGTGACTTTTATTTCAATCAACGACGAGAATCAGAGCCAGGCTACGAGAATTTCTCTTTAATTACGAGAATATAGTTATGAGATTAGAAGAACTGATGCAACTTTACCAGAAAAATGACTTAAAATGATGAGTAAAAAGTTGTTTTAATGAGGAAAAACAGCCTTGACGGAGGAGTTATCTGGATCTGACATGAGTAGGCCAGTCCATTTAGAAGTAGATACAATCATTTCAATGTTGATGATAATTTGAGGATGATGTGCAAAAAGGCCATATTTTTCTATTAAGTATTAAATTATACTAAACTATGACTTCACAAGTTGCTCAATATTCCTCCTTTTATTCCATTCCTATTTTTCATGTTGCAGTTTTCATAAAATAATGACTTTATTCTGGCAAAATTATGATTTTATTTTTGTAAATAAAAACAAAAACATCTTAGCCTGACCCTCAGTCATAAAGTTGACCAGAATTCCAAACCTAAATAAAAACAAGATGGCCGCCCTGACATTGCTATGAAATATAAAAATCCAATGAGCTTAATAAACTCAGATTTTCCAAAAATGACATCTTCAAAAGAGCAATAATATTGATTTATTGCCTAGCCCTGGACTGCAACAAAAACAAATCTTTATAAGGTAAAAAAAAACAAAACATTGTGTTACCTGCCAGTCTGACTCTGCAGTCAGAAATGTTTTTACGGCGTTGAGAAGCTGCTGAGCGCTGGTCAGGAGAGACGAGTCTCTCTCTGCTACCGTCTTGTTGTATCCGGCCTTCAAGTGCCTCAGCAGCTCGTTCTCACTAGAAAAACCTGAGAGATGGAAAACAAAGCAGCAAAAATCAATATGAAATGTGTTATTCAAGCACATCGTCAGACTTTTATTTAGAAGTTTAACTTACTGAGCGCGCTCGCCGCTGCCGGTTTGTTCCTGTCACTTAGCCGTCTCTTCCCAGCTCTGTCGGCGCCCGGCGGCTCGGCCTCGCTCTGACTCTTCTGAGCCTTCACGTTTAGCCGCGCCACGTTCAGCATCTGCAGCGAGCGACTCATTGTCTTCATCTTCTGCTTCACCGGTGTACGGTGGGCACCTCCTGCAGGGCCAGGAGCCAAAGAAAAAGGAGGTAAAAAAAAAAATAAAAAAATAAGAGAAAAGATCCGTAAAAGGTGAACGTAGGACAACAATCGCCTTTAAAAATGGTTTTGGATTTTAAAGTAGCTGAATTTTGAGTAGCAGGTGGAAAGAATTATGACATATATAAAAAGGAGCTTGCATACGTTTCTTCCCCTTTTTGCTGACTGACTCCTGGTACAGTTCAGACAGATCGCTGACCAGATTCTGCTGAGCCTCAAAAAGATCCTCAGCCGATCCCTCTTCAGGTACCACGTGGAGCAATCTGCAAACAATCATTTAAGAAAACGTTTGTTTCTTCTTTCTTCATGTCAATGTCATCATGTTCCAAACCTGGTAGCAGATCTAGATGAAGTGCAACATCAGCTGCGTTTCCATTACAAATGTGCACAAAACTTTGTCGGTATTTCACTAATGTCGAAAAAAACAAAACAAAACACAATTTTGCAATAGCAGTGTTTCCGTTAAATAAGAAACGCAATTAAAATCACACGTAACCAAGTTTGTTTGTGTGATAGGTCATTAAAAAACATCATCCTCCAACTACTTCCTGTTGTCTTCGTCTTCATAGTTTGGACCAGTGGCAACATCTGGCTGCTGGTCATGTGACCTGTGTACTGCAGTTTAGCAAAATACACTAATTTCGATACAGTAAAAAAAAAAAAAAATCAGCTCAATTTATTTTTGAAGTGTCAAATTGCACATTAATATGGTGAATGGAGAGTCAGCTAGTGATTGTAATGCCTTCAAGGCAGATTCAAATCATGTGTTATCAAATCGGTCAAGATTTCTTGTTAAAGGAAACATGTAAAGCAGGGTTATTTATAAAATGCTGTATAAAAATATTTTGTTAATGACAGAAACATTTTTCTTTTTTTATCATTACATAAAAATTAAAGCTGTTAAAGTCTGTTTTTATGTCTCCTTATTAAATAAATATGCATAGGGAAAGTCAGAAATTGTGCAAAGTCTTGTAACTTTGCACAATTTCTGGTGCAAAGTGTGAGTAGCTTTACTCTGTGATATGATTGAGTTTTCATTTTAGGCAGATGATCCATCGCCACTGCCAGATAAGCAACTGAAAAAAAATAAAGCCTACGACGACAGCAGCAGCCTTCAAAAAACAGAACAAAACAAAATAAACAAACAAATAAATAAGAATTCCTTTTGTACCTTATTGACTCCATTAAATTGGCGCCGACTCCTGACTGATCCGACTGTGGGAACCAGGCCTCTAAGGTGTGTGTCATTGGTGACCTGTGGCTCAGCTCCTGTGTGGCCCACTCAGGTGCAGGAGGGTCCCGGACCTCATCTTTACAAGAAACGAAAGCAAATTTACATACAGCTGTTTTAATGCTGAACATTAAAAACAGTTCAGCATGTTTTTAATGCTGAACTGAGCTCAGCATTAAAAACATGTTGCTACACTATTCAGGGATGGATTCTCAGACAACACACAACATGTACAAACATCTGCAGTTAGCTGAATTGAGCAAAAACTATAAACACTTTCATAACTACAAATCAAACGAGGACTTTTTAAAAAGAATATTTGACAATTTCCCAAGCTCAGAAAAAAAGTGCTAACTGGTGTCATCCAGAAAACCATTTGTTACTCATATAGATTCATTACACAGAGTGAAATATTTTATTTCATTTTGACTTACAGATTATGAAAACAGATAATTCAGTGTCTCAAAGTTTCAATATTTTTAAAAGGTTAGAGTATTCATAGAAAGTTGAGTGGAAGGAAAACATGCACACACACAATGATTTGCAACTGAGGCTTGACGCACACATGAACTCTGCAGATGTGCTACGACTGTTACAGAAACTGTCAGTGGAGTCTGACTTGGGACTGAGTGTTGTCTTAGTATTTGTTTTATGTTGTAAATTTGTCCTCAATGTACAGTCTCTTATTCTTATTTTCCTATATTTTTTATATTTTTAATTTTATTATGCACAGTCCCGATTACGTAAACTTTGCCCACCATGAGACAATAAAGAATATTTCTCTACTATTCTGATATTTTGATTATTTTTTAAATTAACCAAATAATAATTGGATAGCAAAAGGTGCTGAATAGGAGATTTATTTATAGAATTTGAACTGGGTGAATCTAAAACTGCGACTTGAGGAGTTCTGGTAGAACATATTTATAGACAAAGGTTGTTTTCTTATTTTAATCTTAGATGCAAAATGTAGATTTTTTTTTTACAGTTTTAGTTTAGTCACTGCTCTGAGTGTGTTGTTCTTTAAGTAAATGGCCTTTTGTGAGTCTGTATACTTCAGTTACTGATTAATCAATTACTAAATTAGTTGATGATTATTTGAATAATCGATTAATCCGATTAATTGTTTCAGGTTCAGTCTGCTTTAATTCCTACCGTCAGTCCCGTCGCCATCCTGGTTCATTATGTCATAGACCACGCCCAGAACGCTGTTCACCACTTCCGGCAGGTCAGCGGAGGTTTCCGCGGCGGAGGGGGCGGAGACGTTCGTCTTCAGCAGCTGGTCGTGCTGAAGGACGATCGGCTGGAAAACGGTGAGCAGAGCTGTGGACTGGGACAGCGGGGAGAAGACGGCGGGACATGACAGCCCACTGTGGCCGACTTCAGCGAGCTGTGGAGACAATTAAAGCAGGGAATGAAAAGATCGGAGTCACCAAGCGAAAAGCTATTTTGCTTAAACATCAGACGTCGTGCTGCGTTAAACGCTCTCATTCCGTTTGTTTAACTCCACGCAGCTCGACTTTTAAGACAGATCAGATTTTTTATTAAGAGCTACATTAAAAGGAGAAGGTGTGTCCTTGCTTTGAGCTAGCGCTAGAACTAACTTGGAGGAGAAAAAAAAAAAGAACTGTAACGTAAAGCACAAAAAAAAAAAAAAAAAAATCAATAAAACAAATACAATGTTTAGACTGGATTTTAAAAAGCTTGTTTAACTTTCATTGCTGCATTTTGTAGTTGTGTTTCAGGTCACTGTAGCGATTTCCACCTTACAGGGCTGAAACAATTAATTGTATTAATCGTGATTAACTGATTATTAAAACAATCACCAGTTATTGTAGTAATGAATTAATAATTAACTGGAGCATACAGACTCAAAAAAAAAGGACCAGTTGGTGAAAAGAAATACAATTTCAGCACAGTAATTAAACCAAAAGTGCAAAAAATATTTATATTTTTGCATTAAAGATAAAAACACCTTTGTCCAGTAAATATATTTTAGCCAAAACTAATTTTAGCTTCACTCAATTCAGATTCACTATAGGAATGTCATTGTATTGCAATTTATGTAATTAAATATTTATTTTCTTATAATTTAAAAATAGCTTATTTGCATCTTTTAATGTATTTTTAATATTTGGTTGGAGAGGATTAAGAGGTTAAATTAAAAATCTGTAGAATGTGCAATCCCCCGGTTTGTCAGCAGATTAATTGATTACCAAAATAATCAATAACTGCAGCCATACACTGCTTATTGATGAGGTGTTGTGCATCATCTTTGTGTTTTAGGGGAAAAGAAAGCTTCACATGAGAATTTGTGTCTTTGCTTGGTATTTGCAGAATCTCATCCGTGTCACATCTCCATAAAAACTCCCATGTGGTATAAATGTCAGCTTCTCTCTGGTCTCTCACCATTTGAAGTGAAAGAGCAGACAGCTGTGTGAAGAGAGGCAGGAAGGCAGCCACTTCCTCGTAGCTGCTGCTGAGGAGCTGAAGCAGCCACGACTCGGTGGGAGTTCGAGTCAGGCACGAAGCATCCCAGCCCTGCAGCGCCCCCTTCAGGTGCACCTCTACGGACTCCTGCAGAAGACGCTGGCCTCGGCACATCGGCTCCACCGCCACACGGCAGCTGTGAGAATCGTCTCCTAGTTTAGTAAAGAATAAAAAAAATAAATAAAATAAAATAAAATAAAAAAAACAAGGGAAATAAACCGGCAAGTTTATTTATGGATATATACAAACATTATGTTTAGGTGTTTTACAACACGTTTGGTCATCTTAATGGTAACGTTTGTGTTCCGTGGGGAGCATACTTGTAATGTTTTGGAGAAGCAACACAAAAGATTGTTTCAGTTTATATTTGGGACGATTAATAACTTATATGGCTTAAAAATAAAATCTCTAAATTCTTAAGGGGGGATACATCTATTTTCCCTCCCTTACTTATTTCCCTTAAAAAGAAATTACAAATTAAATAAACTACTTTTAAAGACTGGCTTTTATTTCAGTCATGACTTTTGTGAATTGACCTGAATTCAAGGTCCAAATGAATAGAAGCTGTAAAAACACTCGTGGAACAAGATGGTAGTTTGTGTGTTTGTGTGTGTGTGCGCGTGTGTGTGCGTGTGTGTGTGTGCGCGTGCGTGTGTGCGTGTGTGTTGACATCACTCTGAACTCCGGGAATACAAGGAATGCTTTGGTGGGAAAAAAAAAATCCAGACTTTAACTAATCATTAAAGTCAATTTATCTCTCAGACCTACTTACAGGTAAAGTGAACTTTTTTTTTAAAAACATTATCTGGATAAATGACTCAAGTTACAATAATTATCAATGTTTTGGAACGTTCTGGAAAACATTCTGCTTTTCCACGAACCGTAGTCCCATCGTAGGACGGCGTCTGCGGCAGGAAAAGCCAGGCGGTACAGCCTCTCTGACGACAGCAGGAAGCCCACGCTGGAGCTGAACAGGGAGGATTCCCTCCTGTGTCTCGGGTCGGAGATGTGATTGGAGCAGAGGTTCAACAGAGCCACCAGGGGAATCACTCTGCCGCCCGCTTGGGCCAGAACCGCAGACAGCTTGTCGGAGCCGAAGCCGTCCTTGATCTGAAACGAGACGGAACGTTCCACAGGAGATGAGTGGAGAGGGACGGTTCGAAATTATCGCTCAAAACACGAGTTCAAAAACATCCATCTGTGCGTCTATAGAATGTGTTTCACTTTGGTGATGTTTCTTTTCAATAATATTCTAAATTATTCAGTGGGTCTGTACGGGCCTGTCGCAGTAAACAATAAATCAATTAATAGCATGATACACTAAGACAAACTTGTTATTTTTCATTTTGTTGATTTACCGTTTTTCTCGTTTCTCTTTCTAACAGAACTAGTCTTCAGTCTGGTGCTTTGGTCTCAACTATTCCTTTTTTGAACCATAATTTTGTCTACAGAGACTTCAGAATTCATTTTGTGTTTTTTTTTCTGTTGTTTTGTTTATACATTTTGGATTTTTAAAATGTCTTTCAGTTCCAATGTTTAAATCAGGGGTGTCCAAAGTCGGTCCTCGAGGGCCGGCATCCTGCATGTTTTAGTTCTCTCCTTGGTTTAACACACCTGCATCAAATGATGGCTCATTAGAAGGCCTAAGCAGAACATTAGCCTGCAGATGAGGTTGTTACTACCACTAGGTAGTAACAACTAAAGAACTAAAACATGCAGGAAGCCGGCCCTCGAGGACTGACTTTGGACACCCCTGGTTTAAATGATCATAAAATGTAAAGTTTATCGATCTTTGAGAAAGTGTCCTTGCATTATTGTTCCATAATTACTATTATATCACTTGTAAATTGTCTCAAAACAACAATATTATGATTTATTGCAGCAAGTTCTGGGACAATTTATTGTTGGGCAAAATTTCTTCTCATCTTGACAGACCTAGGTCTGTATGTTTGGTTTGTTTGTATTTTTCCCCTTGAAGCCTAAGTGCAAACAGAATTTGATGGAAGCTAGTTGATTGCAACAAAAAAATAATTCTAGTTCCTCTGCTACTTTCAAATGCGATATTAATATGGAAATAATTGTAGTTTTATTATGAGAACAATTATAACTGTTGATGGTGTGTGAATTCAGAGAAAACCTACCACAAATTTAAACTTCAGCATCTAAATCTTGATTTAAGATTTTTCTCAAGTTAATGTGCCTGATGACAATATGTGAATTTTTGGTTGACTTAAAAAAAATCTTTAATCGACTTAATTAAAAACAAAACAACAACTTTGAATTAACAGTATTAAAAAAAAGGTCGACTTTTCAGTTGTGCCGCCTCAGTCTCTGAACTTACCTCAACATGTGGACGAGTGTCAATCCAGTGCAGAACAACTTGTTGCTGGGCAACCATGTCGTTAAGACTCTTCGGCAGGATATATTCGGTCACATCTGCTGGCAGGTCGCCGTCTTTGACAGACAGGTAGTCCAAGAGATGAGCCCTCGAACGGGGACACCGTGAGACCACAAACACCATATTCTTCCCGCTGATTGAAGAGTCGCTTTCTTGAGACACACCGGCCTTTCCTGTAACACGACTTGACTTCCTGGGTCTGAGTGAAAGTTTAGTCGGAGAAGTGATGTCCGGTCTGTCCCACTGGAAGTCCAGCAGAGTTTCCCTAAGAGCGTTTTGAACTGAAACCGATTTGCTGGACTGTTGCTTCTGTTGGGAAGGACACACTTTATCCTTCACATCGAATCTCGCATCAAGCTCTTGCTCAAAGTCCTCGAATGTTTTGTGTCGCAGCTCCTTGAAGTCGGATCCTCTCGATATGACGCTGGCACTGCGACCAGCTTTTGCCTGGAAAAACGTATAACCCCAGCGCACTTTCTCAAATCCATATTTGTAGCCGAAATGCAACAGGATATTCAATACTCCCCGTTTCACGAAATTGTTTCGAACCTCCAGTGGATGGTCTGACGCGTGATCTTCATAATCAACATCGATAACAAACACTAGGTTGTGCAGAGCCATGCTGTTAAATGTAATGTCAATAAATGGGAAAACGGCATGAAAAACTTGGTACGTTTTGGTCAAATGTTGACCGTGACAGGGTTAGCAGTTCAAATACACCGCTCTTTCATTTCATGTAATAACTTTACCTTAGTTTTAAGTGGGTCGGTTTGGTTAACTTCATGTTTCCACAGTAACAGCTATCTGCTAGCAAACAACAACGATACAATACAGCTGTACAAACTTCAGTCAGATGTGACGCTTTACCAATGTTCTGACGGCTCTCTTTGAAACAACCCAACGCCTGCGCTATAAAACAGACACCCCGGCACGTAAAAAATATACTTTCCAGACAGCTTAGAGAGTCAACACGACGTTACTCGCATACCTAAAATACATAATCGCCATTTTCCTCATAGGTGTCCTTAACCGTTCGCGCGCCTTCAATATTTGTTCCGCCTCCAAAATCTAATTGGTTGGTTACTCATGACACCAGTTTGATTGGTCAAAAGTAAACTCATGCGTGCGTCACGAGTCCGGTATGCACACAATTCATTGGTTGGGTTTCTTGTCAACTAAACAAGGATGTCTGACGTAAGAATACGTAAGAGATTGATAGGAAGAGGTTGCATTTAGCTTCTTCCTTCCTTCCTTCCTTCCTTCCTTCCTTTCTTTCTTTCTTTCTAAACAAAATTGTTGTAAAAACCTTAAAAATAATTTCGAAAAGCAGCACAATGTTTTTCTTTTTCTTTTAAAATCACTATTATTTCTGAACAAAGGGGAGGTCATCTTGGCAATAATTCAAACCTTTTAGAAGAAATATTTCCAGTTAAAATATTTCAATGTCTTACTTTTTAGTCACTGCGATATGTATTGAAACCAGGTAAGAATTTTACAAAGTTAATGTGCACTACTTGCCAGAAGTTTTTGATATAAGTATTTGATAATTTGGGTCATAATTATTTTGGACTTTTTTTTTAAATACACACCTTTAAAAAAAATTAATGTAAAAAGTTCTTGAATTATCACCATTCTGACAGACAATCTGAACAGGAGAGGAGTTGGATTTGTTGTCTTTATGTTACTAAAAACTTTTAATCTTTTGGCACTGCTTGATTGGCTGAAAGGTTTGATTTAATTATTCATTTAGATAAAAGTTAAATATTAACCTTGGAAAATTTAACAGAAAGGCCAAGCAAAGCCAGTGCTCTCCCTAAACCCGACCTCCAAATCCAACATGGCTTCCAAAAAACAGACACATGTAAACATTTTAACCTATCATAAAGATGGTTTCAATAGGTTACCACAAATATTCAAATAATGTTGAATATTTAACATATTCAACCATTTTGGTTCCAGGAAATATGAAGCATGGAATTGAGATTTTAATTTTTTTTTTATATATTATTACTTTCTATCCTTGTCTGAAAAGTAAAAGTCATATTAAACATGCTTAGGGTTGAAATAGCCTTCCTTTTTGTTTCATCAGTTATTTACAAGAGAACTTGGCATTCTCTCTGTTTGCACTGCATTGCCTAAAAAGGGGAAAAATGTCCCGACTCATTCAGGGCAGTGATGTTGAGGTCTGGGGATTTCCATGGGCTTTTAGAGACCTTTCAGGAAGATGGGCATTATAGTTTAATTATATAAATTATCTAAATTATATATAAATTCAAAACAAGCACATACTTCACAGAGATTTGTCAGGAAAATGAACAATAAGTTTGAAAGGTAAACCACAACCTTTGCTGTGGATTTATGATCACTTGTAACTGTACACCACCAGGGGGAGACAAACAGTGAAGGCATGAGACTTGGTATCAGAAAGGACATTTAAGACACACCTGGACTCTGAAATACTCACTTAAAAATAAATATCTGAACTTGGTTGTTTGGAAAACAAACAAACAAACAAACAAACTGAAACATCAATGAACTCTGAAAAACAATATTAAGGAATAAATCAGCAAGTATTTGTGAGACTGAAAATCCTCAACAGATCGCAACAATGTATTTGTTAAAGTTGCAAAATCTCACCGTCACATCAGAGAAAACTCAAGAGTGATATAAATTTGGCCTTCCAAATTTAGATTTTTAAAAAAAAAATTTAAATAAGGCAAAATCATTTCTGAAAATGTTAAATATTTTTACCGTGCAGCATGAGGTAAAATGTTTTTTAATTATCACATTTTGCATCCACTTTCATTCCATATTAAATAAAACACATTTATCCAGTGACTTGTATACCAAAGCAGACTCTGCTGTGTCCAGATTTGCCCTTGATTTATTTCTTAAACTTGTCTGAATACAGCAGTCATTATCAAAGTAAGAAAGGCATCCCTTTCCTAAAAAAAATAAATAGAAAAAAAACAACTAATACTTAATTTGTCCAAGTAAAATATTTAACTATTGCATGCTTAATTTATTGTCAAGTAGGAAAAAAGGTGATTTTAATGTTTTTGTTTACTTTTTTCCCCCTCATTTTTTAGCTCGTGAGCACTTTTGATTTAGAATTGTATAATTTTTTATGAACATCGGATTTCCCCCACTGCCTCCCAACAAAATTGCACTTGGGGGGGCAACAGAAAATCAGTCCAGGGGCTGAAAGTGGCCAACGAGCCGCAGTTTGGACATCTCTGCTCCAGATCGTTCAGAGTTGTGGGGCCTCTGGCAGGCTAATGAATTATTTAAGGTTGGGGCCTCTGGTTGTCATGCACAAACGCTGAGTTTGCATCTAGGGAACAATTTCTGTATTTATTTGGCAATATGTTCCAGAAAATTCTCCTGCTAAAACACCGAATAAGGGGCCACCAAATTATTACTATTATTTTTAAATGTGCTGGTATTTCACAAAAGCTTCACCTTCTTTTAGTGTGAGATTATGCTACAGTGAATTTTTTGCTCTACTTTTCATGTGCTTATTAAATTCCATCTACAAAAAACATATTTAATTTTTGTAGATGTGATTTCATTCTCCATTTTACGTAAAATCGTAGCTCTGCTTTTTAATTTTTTTATTTTTTTTAATACTTATTTGATACTTTTTTAAAATCTCAAAGCACTGTTGAATATTTTAATTATAATTCTTTGCTCGAGTATCCTCCAGAGAATTATCCAGGAGCCAGAAATGTCAACAGATTAATAAAAATGCAATTAGGGCAAGAGAAAAACAACAATAATAAAAAAAAACACATCACAAGCAGGTTGCTTAGCATAATGTTCCCCAGGCTGTGGGTGGAATCACACAGCAGATGCTAGAGACGACTCTTATTCCAGAGAAAATAGAAAAAACACACACACAAAAACAAAACACTGTACCAGATATATTAGTCATGCTGATCTTTCTGTATGAGGACATCACTCATTACTCCGACTAAATTAGGTCTGATGAGCGTCACAGAACTGGGACAGTTTTCATTCACTGCCATGTTTGAACCTTTCCTGATCTGATACAGCTAAAATAAACCCTCCATCTTCCATCAAACCCGTCCTCTGCTCTGCCTTCTGTTTGTATTGAAAACATGACACACAACTTGGCTTGTTTTGGGGGATTTTTCCACTTGTTTTTGTCTCCGGAGCGATGTCAGAGAGATTAGGGCTGTGCAGACAAGAGGAATAATGTAAAAGAAACTCAAAGTTTTTAATGAACAGTAGAGGAGCTGGAGCAGCTCTGTGATTGGCCCGTTTTTCCAGCAGACGTAACAGTGTTGTGGCCGAGTTCACTGGGAAAAAACAAAAACCTGACATTACTGAAAGTGCGTCACCGGCCAAGCAGCAGACACAGGTCAAGTACTGAGTGTTCGCACATGGGGTCAGCAGAAAGTAATCGGCCTTTTACGACAAAAACACTGAAGACAAATGGGAAGATAAAGCTTTCATGCACTCTTCATTGGTGGAGCTGTTATGATATTTGGTCCTTATAACGATTAATTTGGCCTTTGTACTTTTTCTTCTTCGTAGAGGTTCTAGGCTCTTGGTTGAAGAAAAACGATTGTTTCCTGGAGGCGAGGACTCTGATGACATTTTAAACGTTACCTGATCCCTAATGTTTGGCCATGACGTATGTAATGTGCCAGTTCAACGCTATGAAGCTTACTGGAAATGGCCTCCACTGTAAACAACCACACTCCACTGCAAAAAGAAAAGTACCAAGTCGAACATGACGGCTGTTAATGCTAATTCAATATTTGGAAGTGTGGTCAACACATTGCTAAAACTACAGGCAGACTTCAATTCTAAGATTGCACACAATCTTAGAATTGAGGTTGTGAACAAGAGAGGTTCACAACTTCTCTTTCTGTTATCCGATTGGCCCAGGAAAAATTATCGAGGTCAACGGGAGAAAGCTCACACTGAGAGTCAAGCAAGATTTGAATCGAGCAAAATAGTGCAGCAAGACAATGTTGATGTTGACATTAGTGTACGTTAAGGTTGCCTTATGTTAATGTTAGCCTGCATCAACGTTAAGTTACGTTAACATTAGCGTACATTAACATTGGCCTATGTTGATGTTTTCTGAATGGACCCAACCTCAGTTTATTGAAAAATCCTAAACAATGTTTAACGGTCAGGTTGTACATCACCTGCCCTGTTACTGTGGGTTATTGCCATTTGCTCCAGGTGCCATCAAAGTCTTGTTGATTTATGTTTTTAGTTTCTTTCAAACTTCTCAAAGTGAATCTGAAATTGACTCAGTGTCCTTGAAAATATTTATTGAAGTACATAAGCAAATATATATATATATACATATACACATACAAAGTAATAGAATCACAAAATATAAAGGTTATCATTTGTATGAAAGTCAAAGTGACCAGAAGTCATAGACAACTTTACATCTAGAAATGTACTTGGTTATGCAAATAATAATAATAAATAAATTCATTTTGAAAAATAGAAAGGGAATTTCTGCTCAGTGATCAAAGCAACAGCATTGATTTCATTAACTGAGAAGCTGGGGAGGAAAAAACCCCCTTTGCGATCTGTGATGGTCGTCTACGGTTCCAGGCCCAGCCGGCTAACTTTTGCTGCAGGACGTTTTGCTTTGTCAATGTATTTACAGAAAAATCAATCACAACGTTAACATTTTTAGTCATCCTCGCCACATTCGCTCATCAAGTAGAAAAACCTATATAGAAACAGACGTGCTCTATAGCTCCAAACTGGGAAAATACCCTTCCTCTTCCATATTACTCCTAAATAACTACAGCAGGAAACAAGACGTTGTGCTGAATGTTGCATTGTTTGCTACCTCTACACATTATTTCTGTACAGCTGTAAAACCAGCCAGCGGTGGAGGTCGATATGGAAAGGTCCAATGTGCATCTTCTAGCAGTGTGCAGATGAGTTGGTGAGCTAAATGCAGAGTTTTGCGTGGCAGCAGTAGCTTTACGCATAAAGGCAGGACTGCAAGTTTGGTTCTGTTCAGTCGACCTCCATCTGTGAAGTCCTCACTGGGTGGAGTCGGAGTCGCTGGAGTCCAGGCTGGCCTGCGTGGGCGTGGGGGTGCGATTGGTCACCCCCGGGCAGTAGAGGGCCTGCGTGCTCCGCCGCAGGTTCTCCAACGACTGCAGGAAGGAGCGACGTGCCCTCTCTTCTTCCAAAGGGGAAGAGCCTTCCTCTTCTACCTCAGCGATCTCGGCGAAAGTGACTGGCTGGGTTTTGAAGCGGGCCTCCCGGGGTCGGCGGGAGCGACTCTTGCCCTTCGCCGGGCTCTTGGGGACGGGCAGTTGCTGGGGGAACTCCTCTGTGGCGGTGGCCATCAGGTGGGCCGAGAGGACGTGGAAGCCCGAGGTCTCCGCCGGCATCTGACGCACAGCAGCCATGGTGGAACGGGAGCCCGAGTGCAACGAAAATGTTAAGACAGTCTCTGCGGACACAAGCTCGTCCTCTCTTGCTCGTTTGGGAGACTTGTGGTAGAAGAAGAGGAGAAAAATCTCTGTCTCAGAAGGGGAAAAAAAAAAAGCCAGAGTGGACCAGGGTGCAGACCTCCAAGTCTTGGCAGAATGGAGAAAATCAGTCTTGAAGAAAAAGCGATTGCTGCCGGTGTCGACTCTAACCCCGTCAGTGGGTCTCAGCTCTGTCGTTTGTATGTGCCAGTGTCAGCTTGCTGGAGCGAATGCCACCAGCAGCTCTGACTGTTTCTTTTATAGTGGCTCTCCCCACCCTGCCTCTCTGTCTCTCTCTCTCTCTCCACACCATGTGTTTACCAGGGCCCTTCCCCCACTTCCCTCCTCTCAGTCAGTCAAAGACCCAGCCTCTGATACTGTAAGCCCCTTGACATAAACACATGACAAGACAGCATCTGTGTGTCCCTACGCTGTGTAGCGTTTAATGGATATGCAAAGAAGGACATCCACAGTCCAAGAACAGTGTGCAGACATAATGTTTTAAGACCATGTTTAAAAAAGTAGCTTTTGAGACTCCAGCTGCGTTTCCATTGACCATATAATTGAGCAATTTGCAGTTACGCAGCTTCTAACAGGACTTGGTCCAGAATCGGTTTATATTTAGCTTAGTCCATCTCTTCCCATCAACTCTGAAAAGATTTCCTATCCCTACAGAAGAGAGGCATCCCACAGCTCTGTCCAGTAGTATTGTTTGCATTTTCCAGTCACGCTGTACCATCTTATAGTACAATCAAGTATCTTTCTTGCCTTCAGGACTGCAAAAATGCAGGGCAAATCAAATATGACTTAAAAGAAAATTGACTTTGTAATTTAATACCGTGAAATTGGGCTTCTGTCTCTTTAAGAAGCTCCTGCTCTTTCTGAATCTCTGCCTTCAGGAATTCATCGCAACATTGCTCCTATTAACCCTTTAACAATGAATTTACCAGCGATTCAATGAGAAGTAGCGTGGAGGGCTGCTCTGTGAAACATTTGTTCATTGTTATAAGTGAAATGATCTGCCAGCAGAACTAGTACTTTCTTTAAATCAATTTTAAGGAATTATTGACTCCTATATATTGAGGAAAAGTTACTTATAGGGTTAGCTTTGGCTTATTTCAAGCACACTAAATATATTTGCACTAGAAACTAGACCAAAAATACTTTGTAAGATATTTTGTTTTTGCAGTAAATAGCCTGGACCAAAGCAGTGAAGTGTCCACATCTAATTATATACATACGTATGTTTAATGTCATTTTTTGTGCGTTTCTTATTGCGACAAACATGGCAAAACGGGGAAAGTTCACTGTGCAAGAATGCCTTCAGTTCAGTAGGCGCTACATGAAAAAGCAAAGATTTACAAAGTAGGCTGTGAGACTGAAACATCCAAGCAAATAACAAACTAAAGCAAATTTGGCAGAGGTGTAATAATTTATCTCACCGGAGGTAAAAAAAAAAGAGAGAGGTATGGCTTCACGCTGGCCTCTCTGTGTTAATACTGTAAACATGTAAGCATGACTGCAGCAGAGCAAAGTAGTGGATGTAACAACAGACCCTGTGTTGATACATCAGTCTCATCTGTCACCAGTTAAACTCGCAAAACTTGCACTCAAAGACCAGAGACCAAAACATGACAGATGCGGGTTATGTGTAGAGAAAGAGGCCAAATGAGAAAGCTCTAGAAAGTGAAACAAATCACAGCAGTTATAAGTCTTAAAGTGGGGAATAGTAAGAAGCAGTTTTTCTTTTATTTTCTTTTTTTTTTATGAAAAAAACAAACAGATTTTCAGAGGTCAAATTGGGACCATAAAGTTTGTTCAAAAGAAAAAAAAATGAAACTGAAAATCCACATTAAAAAAAAGTTCAAAACTACTTTTCAGATTCAAGTTTAAAATAAACTTTTTTCTTTTTTTTGGTGCTACTCAGTATCTAGTAAAGAGACATGAGTGCAATTGCAGGTTTTACAATTTTGTGGTTGTAAGAACCAAAATCTTAATGTATGTTTGCTTGTTTTTTTTTGTTCGTTTGGTTATTTTATTTTTATTGCTGCTCTATTATCTGGTCAATTATTTTGTAGATCAATACCCCTTCTTGTTTTTTGTCAGTTTGTAATGTTTATTGTAATGTTTATTATACACACTAGTTGGTGAATTAAAAATAAAAGTCAGTTTAGAAAAAAACAGAAGTTCAATTGTTATGGACACAGTGGCTTCCGTTTCAGCGCCACATTGCAAAGCTTCGCCCCAGAAGCGTTTGTAGAGAAGAGGAGCCCGACCGCACAGAGCTGGTAGTGAGATGAGAAAAGCCTCGGATTCATCAGCGGTCCCAGCAGCACTCCCAGCGTGTCACGTCAGCCTGGCTGTTACCGTAGTGACTATATTTATCAGTGTCACTGCTGACGGAGGGGGATGTCAGAGCCAGAGTGGACTGCTGGGATCAGATCACACGTTTTTCTTCCATCTGTGACACGGGTCACATGTCTATTCAGAGTATCTGCGTTTCGACGCATTTTTCCAGTCTTGATCTAAAATATCCAACTGTTTTCATATTCATTAAAATTTCGGTAGGGAAAAAAAAAGAGAAAGAAATGAGAAACTCAATAAAACGAGAGAAGTGTATCATGTTGGCTTCTGCAGTCGTTTCACAGTCCTGCTATTAATGATAATTTGATGCTGATGTGTTAAAAGATTAAGTATTTCTAATGTGCAAAACTTATACCAATGTACAACGTTCAAAATTCTTTGTTTTAACCGTTTCATTATTTTTTTGTGTAGAAGTTGCCATAAAATTTCTGCTTTATTCTTCTAATGTTATGACCTTATTCTGGTAATGTTAACACTATTCTCATTTTCTTTCATATTTATTCTCATAATTAAAGCCATAGCCTGGTCCTAATATTCAAAATCCAAATAAACAGAAGCTGTACAACACGCTCCTCAAAATAAATAAATAAATAAATCCAGATTTTTTCCAAAATCAAATCTTCAAAAACCAAAAAATTCTATTAATTGCTAAAATCGATTCATCGCCCAGCCCTAGTGTGATATCTGTGCTATTTCATCAAAAACGCGTCTTCATAGGTGATATAATTATTTTAATTTTAACCCATGACCACAGTCAGTGAAACGCCAGTCCCTCTGAAGGTAGAAAGTTTTTCGAAGCCTGGCCTGATGGGATTTCCTCCTCTGGGGTTTCAGGAGTGATGTCATACCTTTAAATAAGTTGTTATACCTTTAAATGAGTTGCCACGATTTCATCACATATTCATCTGGTGACGTGTCAGTGGAGCTCAGGAGGCGAACAGGTCATCCGCTCTCCTGTCTCACACGCAGAGACTTGCCAAAGCAAACACACCCTCATGCACTCAGCATGGGCACAACTTGTTAACAGGAACTTTGAAATGACCCCGCAGTTTGTTTTGAGTGGATTTACGGTCAGCATGGGGAAGGTCGGCTATTCCTGGTTAGGTGAAACAACACGGCAGTCTAGACCTTGCTGTCTGTCTGTGTGTGTGTGTGTGTGTGTGTGTGTGTGTGTGTGTGTGTGTGTGTGTGTGTGTGTGTGGCCCTTTAAAAGTATGTGAAATGAAAAGCTTAGTTTTCTTAAAGGGGCAGCATTATGTAAAATCAACTTTTTTTTAGCTTTGCATAATGTTATATAATGTTACTCCCTCATCAAAAACATACCTGGAGTGTTGCCTTGTTTCCTTCATGCATGTTTGAGAAATCCTTTAATCTCCCGTGGCAACCATTCAGCTGTGCAAACGCCTGGGTGGACTTAGCCCCGCCTTCAAGGCGAAGCTCCTCCTCAGGGCTTTCTTAAAGAGACAGAGGCCCAATTTCAAGACATTAAATTACAACGTCTAATTTATTTTAAGTCATATTTTTATAACTGAAGGTAACATAGTTACTTGATTGTGCTCTAAAATACTGCCCCTTTAAGAAAGACCTTAAAAATGCAGCATAAATGTAGGTTCTCTCTCTTTACTTTGATACTCATATGTAGTTAAAAGTTAATTATAGGTTATTATTTTATCAGATCAAATGACACATTAAAACTGTTACTCATTAAGGAGTCAATCAATATCAAAGCTACTTTGTATACCTTGTTAGGATGATTGCTGTAGCTCTATGCTAATAAAACTTTGACTTTACAGTTTCACAGCATTCAAAACCAGAGAAACCTGAACATGTAATAACTCACCCATAAAAATGATGACTGCTGGAGGGGTTGGGATGGGCCTGGTGCCTCTGGGGCTCAGTGAGTGAATGGCAGGGTTCACCCAGAGGTCACGCAGAGGTCATTTACAAACTCACACCTCAGGGCATTTTAGGCTGGCCAGTTATTTCCATGTTTTTAGACTGTGGGAGGAGCCTAGAGCACCTGGGGAGAATCAGGATATCCATAGAGAGAACATGCTAAACTGGGGCTAATAGGGGAACTAGCCCAGGGCGCTAATATTTGGGGTGGATGGGGTACAGATTTTTTTTAAAAAATTTTAATGAATATGTTTTTTTGTACTTTGTACTTCCAGTAAGAGTCACAGACTCATCTCAGGCGAGTTGTAATAATATTTGGACATTTTTATGACTGTAAACAATACTCAAGTATTTGAAAAATGATGAAGTTATTGTCATTTGTTTTGGGAACAACATGGAGCTACAGGCCAAGGAACGCATTAAACCTACCATCATTTCATACCTAACGCAAATTACAGCACACCGATTGATGTGATATAATTTGCATTAACAAAATACTTTTCTTTCAGTGGATAAGCACCAAAACAGTTTCCACCCCAGAGGTCACAACCTTGTATTTCCGGCCCTGATTGTAAATGTTTCTGAAACGCTGCAACAGGAAACATAACTGTACTGAAACGGACAGCACAGCAGGCCAAGTATTGTGTGTTTGTGTCCAGTGGGATCAGTTGTTTTCCTCACAGTAACAAGGCTGCGTGTACGGTAAACAAGGACACAGTTTGGCAAAAACAAACTGGACATTTCTGCTGGTAACACACTTATCAGCCATCAGAAAATTAAGAAATAAAAAGCACATTCTAGTCCAGGTCAATGAGTTGTGTCCAAAACAAACAAACAAAAATTGAGTCATCCATTATTTTTACATGAAACTTTTTCTGCCAAGTAGACAAAGTGTCTTGGGAGTGACGTCTGGAGCTGTGGAAAGTTGGTCTCCTCTGACCATCATTTGCTAAACAACTTTAGAAACAATTTTTAACTGTAGAAACATTAAAAATTACTATTGCAGATCTCAATTTCTCAAATTTTTTTGGACATTTAAAGCAAAATATAAATACATTTTTGTATATTATTTACGTTTCTGTAACATAACTAGCCACTACTTTCCTCTCTGCTGTTTTTTTTTAAGCATGGTCATGAAAGTTACAATAAGGAGTAAGGAGAAATGGAGAAACAAAGAAAATACTGTCACAATATGCAGAGTAAAATGGAAATACAGCTGATTCACAGTAATACATCAAATTATACAGTTAAAAATAACTATTTTTCTCTTGCCACAAATAAAGCACCCAGCAACTGATGACATTTTCAGGGGAATACACCCAGCTGGGAGCAAGAGGCAGCCGAGACATAATCCCCTCCAGTCCTACTGACTGGTACCGACCCAAACATAAACACACGGCTGGAAAAAAAAAAGAAGGTAAAATTTAAAACTAACACTATTAATCGAGACCTTTAGGGAAAATGCATTTTGTTTGTTTGGACAGATTTTGTTAAAACGTATTTATAATTTTACCAGATCAACTGAAATGATAAAATAGTCATTAAGGAGTCAAACGGTATCAAAGCTGCTTTGTATGCCCTGCTAGGGTCTTTGTTGTAGCTTTACGCTAACAAACTTTGGCTTCACAGCTGCTCAGCATCCAAAACCAGATGGAATAATTACCTAAACATGCAATAACTCATTATAACAATGATGACTAAAGGTCTACAGGAAGAACAAGTCAGAACATTCTGCCACCATGACAGATAGCTAGATAGCTAGCTAGTTATATAAGTAGCTAAATAGACAGCTAGATTCATACCTAGGTAGATAGCTAGCTATATAGCTTGTTAGCTAACTATATAGGTACATAAATAGGAATGTAGATTAAACTTGAGGCATCTTTCCCAAGTTTGTTTAAAACTGCTTTCAAACAAGGTCTCATCTCAAACAAAGTGTTGTTACTGTCAGGTTACAGGTTAGACCGTGGGAATCATCTCATGAAAATTAGTGTTGCAACACTAAACGTCAACGGTGAAAGAAACGGCACACTTCACAGAATTGGGACACTTGCATCTAGAATTCGATTATTTGATTGAAAAACGGTTTCTTGGTAGCAACTTGAAGTCTATTTTGTTGTTTAAAGTGTTTAGAGATCACAGATGTTTTACATACTGATACAATAACAGACTCCAACACCAATTGCATTTATCCAACTTACCAACCCTTTATTCACAATGATGAATGGATGGATGTTTTAACAGAATCTTCTGTTGAACTACCCCTTCAACAGGTCTTTGTATCTGTTAAAGGCGAACTTAAACAAGATGTTTGCTGTGCAGCGAAATGAACCAGGAAACATGGAACCATCACTCAGCATGAACCTTCCCACACTAGTGCTTGTGCTGGCCACAGTGATGACCTTTGGCTGTACAACAATTAGCCAACCTGTTTACAGACACCAAGAAGTAGAATAGAAAAACATGCAAAAGGTCAAAGATCCAACAAACATTTTATATCGTTGTATAATTGTAAACAAAACAATAACAATAGTAATAGAAAGGTATATCAAAATGCAGGTTTTGCATACAAAGCAACTTTTTCATAGTTTTACTTCTGGATTGAACATGCAAAAATAAAAAATGCAACAAAAGTTTCCAATTTAAAAGAAATACAGTGCTAACTTATTATACAGTGCTTTGAAATGTGTATTCTTTAGTTAATACTGCTGTTCAAGAGCGGGGTGGTGAAAAAGGAAGAAATATAAGCGAGAAAATGATCCAGGGCTGCAGGGTGAAAGGATGAGGAACACATTCCCAGACTAGCAAATCTCCTTGCAGCCATTGTTACGGGACACTCCTGCTAGCACAGCAACCTAAATGTCAGCAGGCTCCAGAGAGCAGGAGAATTAAAGGTACAAAATCACAGCATGTCCTCTGTCCTTGTGAACAGTAAGAGTCTACTGTACTCTAAGAAACCAAGCCCAAATGTTGTGTACGCCGTATGACAAAAAAAGGTCCTAAACCAGGGTGAGCAATTTGTCCAAAACTGCCATGTGAGTAACTATGACTACCATTCAGGGTCATATTATTAGTATTTAAGCTAAGAAACTAAATACAAACAAGATATGAACTTATATGGCAACACCATTCAAACAATCATGAATGCAGAGAAGTGAAAATGGCAAGAACTAACAAATGTAAATAAACATATAAATGTTCAAAACACAAACACAAATGAATACCAAAACACCCTGGGATCATGACAGGGTCTTTTAACTTCTGATACATTCTTTGAAAACCGATGAGTTTGAAAGGCCAACATAAAGTTTATGCAAAGACTTAATATTTAATGTTTATCCCGTTTTATTATAACTTCTGCAATTCATTCTGTCATGGCAATGCAAACATTCTGAGGTGAATCCTGACCAATGTTTGTTTCATTATTAGAGCTTGTTTAATTGTAAACTTTTATTTAAAAAAAAGTAAATAAAAAATTAATTTGATTTCAGTCAATTCTGTCAAAATAATGTATATCACAGTAAATAACAGAATGTAGTGTCATAAGACAAGTAGTTGTTTTTTTTTTTGACTGACTTAAAGGCAACATGGTGAGAACACAGTTATTTATAGAATGAGACTTGGGACAGTGGGAAGCACTTCCCGTCAGGAACACAGTGTCTGTTTATGCTGCATTTTCACAAAAGCAGCAACATTGAAGTCATAAGCTTTTGAGTTTTAAGTCTCAAAGCTAAATTTGAGAAATTATTTGGTTTGTCATTTTATTCTGTTTGCAATTAGGAAGGAACAAACAACATTTTGTTTCTGCGAGTACAAAGCAAACAGAGAGTCAGAAGCCAGAGAATATGAAGCAAGTATCAGCTGAATGTGGAGTGATTATTAACTTGTGCTACTTTGAATTGTAATTATTGGGACTTTTCGTTACCCACTACTGGCCCTATGCAATGTCATCACCTCGTCACATTGGTGTATTGAACGGTCTCGATTGTTTTCCCAAGTTGTTGTCACCAATAAAGCCATGGCTTCTACTTGTTCAAGTCGAGCTAATTTGTCTGTACAGGTAGCAGACCTTGTTGGGGCTCAAAAGTTGGAACTAGCTTAGAAACGGATCCATATCTTCTCCCTCATATTAGTCGATTTGATCAAATCTCCAACATACCACTATGTCATAAACTGTATCTACCCTTACAATCGGGGGAGACTTAAAAGTGAACAGAAGTCTAGATGCTAACCAGTTCTATTGTACATGCTAGCATGCTAGGCTCCATAGGCTACAAATAACATCCCACCAAAAACTGGAAGTGGCTGGAAAACAGATTTTTATCTCCATTTTTTGGCATAAGAATATACAGTTAGTCAGTCTATAGGCAATCAAATCACACACCATGTGCAGCCCTGAAAGGTCAATTAAAGTGTCAAAAAATATTTAGACTAGAATCGAACGTGACCTCACAGACACTTAAGGAGCCACTGATGACGTTAACATGGGGTTAGCGCCAGCTGCTAATGCTTACAAAGGAAAGATGAGTATTTAGAGAGTGGCGGACAGATAGTGGCAACAGAGAGAGAAACAAAGTGACTTCATGTTTTCCATGATTCCACCACGAGACAGAGCCACTAATATGAAAATATGAAGAAGGGTACAAATTTCAGATTCCCAAGTTGCTGAATGAAAAATAGGGACATTTTTGAGAAATAATTAGTGTAACCCATTTAGGGCTGCAATTAATTATTAGCTATTGGTTTGTCTGGTGATTAATTGATTAATCAGATTTAAAAAATTGGCACATTTTACAGATTTGTCATTTAAACATTAGAAATACATTAAAAGATGCAAAGAAACTTTCTTTTTGGCAGAATTTGAAACGGGCAAACATATGTAAAAAAAAAAATTTTTCCCCTCAATCTTAAAAGCAAAATGTATTGATTTTTGTACAATTTTGGCTTAATTAACGCTCTGATTGTGTTGTTCTTTCAGCAATTGGCCTTGTTTTTTTTTTTTTTAGTCTGCGCACTCCAGTTAACGATTAATCGATTACTCAATTAGTTGGCGATTATTTCAATCACTGATTCATCGCAATTAATCGTTTCACCCCTAAATCCATTATATCCAGTCAAAATGCCTATTAAAATGTATTTTGGGAATTTCATGGGAGATATGTCAACCAATTAAATACCAAGGCTGTAATTTACATCCGACCCAGCAGAGAACTCCAGCTAAATAAAGAACAGGAGATACCAACCCTCTCAGAGGTGGATCCCTGAGTGGCAGCTGCAACATTATACAAAAGTCCAAACAGGATGAAGTAGACAAGGAGGGTGCCAGGAGGTAAAGACACGTAAGAAACGACCCAGGCCACGGGTGGGTGGACTATTCCTGTGTTGACGGCTCCTGTTGTGAATGTTTAGGACATTTCCCCGCTTGAAGATGTTTTATTTAAATAAATGGATCATTAGCAGGCTCATAAAGAGCTTCATGGAAGGTTTCTAAGATTGTAGAACTATTTAAAGCAGCGTGACAGAGCAGGGAACCGCGTAGACCATATGGGATTCTGTCCGTCAACAACCATTATTGGAAAGTGAAGAGTAAAGGACAGGAGTGGCGGGAATAGAGTGATTACAGAACAGCTTCCCAGCAAATCAGGACAATTTCAAGCTGTGCTTAACAGTAAACATGAAAACACAGACTGATTCCCAGACTGAGATAAAGTAGGAAGCCGCAGTAACCTCAGGTGTCCACAGGTACAATGTTAGTTATCTATATGCTAAGGTTCACAGACAGTCCACCTCTTTTTGTCGGTGTGTTTAGATTAGCCTATAATTCTAAAACAGAGCAAAAGATCGACGTCATCATTCACAACTTCTCCTTCTGTTCTCTGATTGGCCCGTTTGAAATTTTACTGGAGGAATCCAAGTCAATGGGAGAAATTCCAGATGAAGCACCAAAGGGAGATGAGAATCAAGCAAAATTGTGCAGGTAGGCTAACAAGAGTCTAAATTTAAAGAGAATTCACTTCGTCGTTGTAGTAGCTATAGCTGGAATATCAACCTTTGAAAATAGACACGTTTAGAAATAAAAGTCTGTCATGGCGCTTCGTTAAAACTACCAGAAGAAATTTCAGAATTGCAATAATATATAAAAAAGATAAATAAAATAACACAATATCATCCACCATTTTTATGCTCTGATTAATGAAACCGAATGACAAAGCAATGTTTTTCTCAGTGATTTGCTGTTATCGTCATCGCTGTGAATCTTAGCTGGAACAATCGGTGCTCAAGGTCATCTCGTCTGGAACATCAAGGCGCTGTGCCGAAATTAAATCTAATGTTCGTCTCTAGTTAACTTAATGTGAGATGGTGCCTTTTATTTTGTACAGAATGTTCCAGACCACACACCCGGACACTTCAAATTCAGCAGTTTTTTTTGTTTTTTTTTTCCTTTTCACTACTTTTTAAGCAGTAATCTCACAACAGGACAGGAACTGTTGCACATTTAGCCACAACCCCTAATTGCCTAATTCTCAAATTTCCCCTTTTTGGACACAGAAACGTGTTGTTCTGCGGTGAGCTGCGAAGGCAGTTTGCTCGGCGCAGCGCTCAGTCGTACGAGACATGAAGAAAGAGGTCAGAGAAAAGAGCCAGGTCAAGGACAAGAGAAAGTTTTGGTGGCCATGGTTACACTGTTTGATGTAACTGGTGGAAAACTGAGGTAAACACAAGCAGGTGGGAGTTTGCTGTGACATGCTGAGCACCAGCGAGTACTACACTGACACCGATCCCATTATTTCCTTCTATTTACCATCTTATTCTATGAAAAAATAAAATAAAATAAAACATTATGCACAGCGTTTGGTGAAAATATTCATACTCACAAGAACTCTCCTCAGACTTACAATTGACAGGCAACACAGTCTAATTTTGAGCATCAGTAAAAAGACTAAACTCACCGTTTAGTTTTGTTGTGAGGACAGAAGCCAACCCTAAGCAATTGTCCAAACTTTTTGACACAGTTTTTGTGGCCAAAACTGTTTTTTTAAAGGGGCAGTATCACGTAAAATCAACTTTTTTTTTTTTTTTTTTAGCTTTTATCATGTTTTAATGTTATTACCTAATCAATGTTATTGATTAGGTAATAACATTATAACATTAGGAGTGTTGCTTTGATTCTTTCATGCATGTTTGAGAAACCTCAGCTGTTCCAAACACCTGGGTGGACCTAGCCCCGCCCACTCAGCTCCTTTAGACTAGTTAGCAGCAATTAGCCAACACCTGGTGAAACTACACATCAGAGCTCACTATAGGAGCTACTTTTCAGTGAAACTCTAGTAAAATGTTATTAAAGGGTTAATAGAGGAGCTATGGTGTGATGACTTCCTGAAGGTGGAGTTTCAGAAACAGGAGTTTCTTAAAGAGACAAAGGCCCAATTTCAAGGCTTTAAATTATGAAGTAAAATTTTTTTCAAGTCATATTTGACAACTGAAGGTAACATAGTTAACTGATTGTGCTACGAAAAGGCACTATGTTCCTGGAAAATACATAATACTACGCCTTTTTACTAAGAATACAGAAAATGTAAATATTTCTTTTTTATCAAACACACAACATTACAAAAAATAAAATAAAATAAAATAAAGAAAGAAAACCCCCATTATATGGTTTTTATCAGTTAGTTCTGGTGAGTCTTAAACAGCTTTGCCTGTAAAAAAGTAAATGACTTGAAAAAGTGATTCTCTTTTTCACCAGTCTTAGCCGTGAAGCTGTCGGTAAACCATATTTGAGCTGCATACTTTCCTCATGGCAACCTGTTCTCTAATACATAGTGCCGAGAAGCTGTTTAATTCAGCTTCAGTTTCAAAACAACCTTCTCATCTTGCAGGAGCTGAGAGATGTTACATCACACCTCAATACAAATTTACCAGAGGATAGTTGGGTTGTGACCAAGTTAGAGTTCCCATGCTGAAAGGGACTATTAATAAAGTACATGGAGAGCCCAGAAGAATGACCGGCTCCCCACCAGAGAGTCGAGGTTGTATAACCAGTGACCCGTCGTCTAATAAACATCGAGAAGCAGCAAGTCGTACAGTTTAGAAGATGGCTGTCCTGGATGGTGACTAAACGTATGTAAACTTTTGAATTCAAGAGGAAAAAAAGATCTCTTAAAAATATTCTCGCAAAGTTTTCTGGCAGCTGGGAAATAGAAATAATTTTGGTAATTCTAACAGACCTAAATCAAGAAAGGTTTGGTCAGATTTAACTTCAGGCAGTGAGGAAAAAAGCACGTATGTTTGTTTTTAGTCAGTTTATGTAAATATCTTGGTTCCAGCTGCAGATCTATTTCATTAAGTCACACTAAATCAAATTTCCTCATTGTCTGATAAAAAATAAAAATGAAAATAAATCAGCTTCAGGTTTGTCTTCAGTTCCCTGCCAAGTAGCAACACTTTCACTTTACAGAAAAGATTTAGAGAGAGTCAATCCTCCATTTACATCACAATGTTTAAGACTAAAACTCTACAGCTCAGCTGATGGATTCAGTTTATATTGTCACATGACACAAACTTCAGAAAATGAAGTGGTTGAAATTATTTTGCAGTTTCTCACATTAAGTCTCCCTTTCATTTCTCGGATACAGAAAACTACAGACTTCAATTTCCAAAAGCTTTCGTGTTTTTATTATTTTAAGATTTGAACATTTGTCAAGAAAATTAAACAAACAAAAAACAAAATAGTTTTGTTTGATCAACTTTTCCAAGAACGTTTATCCCCACTAATAAACCCACTTCCTGTCGCTAGCTGACCCGTGTGGCTAAAAAAAAAACCTTAAAATGAACATCCTGAACAGTTTCTTTACACATTAGTCACTCCAGATCCTTCTTACACTGCGAACCAACACAAACATTTGACAGTCATCCAAAAACAGTTGTCCAAAAATATTACATCGAACTGATGAAATTCATTCATTAGGGTGGAAATCAGAAAAAGTATATTATTTAACATATTTAACTCTGCAGGAGTCAGTGGATGGAGCTGCGCTTCAAGTTGGCAAAGCTACCACTCAAAAAAATATTTCAAGTTTTTGAAAAAGCAGCAGCAGCCTCAGAAATGTTGAATACTATTTTCTCAACTAGTTTTCTCTGATTATATAAACTAAGCAGGACTGTGTGATAATTTACACTGCAACTCATACCTCCTTCTTCAAAAACATATCTTCATTTAAGTGATGAAGTTTTCCTTCACCAGCCGTTAGTACCTGACTCAGAGAGGAACCTACGGGTTCTTTGCTGTGAACCTCATCTTTGTGCCGGGCCTGTGGCCCTCCGGCTCCGGGTGGACGGTCCTGAAGGTCAGGTTGATGCGCGGGCCCCGGTCGTGGTATTCCTTTGCCACTTGATGCTGATGAAGAGAAAAGGACTGATGAGGAAAGCGTCTGCAATGCTCCAGGAAGAGTCTGATAAAGTATCGGGAACGTGGGCAAGTGTCTGCTAATGTGCAACACTTACAGATGCGGAACGTAACTTTTATAAAAATATATATATTCATTTTACACATTTGTTAAAACTGTCATTATGTTGTGATATGTTGAGACAGATAATCTCTGTAAAGGTGGCTTATTGCCGTCTGAAGAAATGAACCGCTTCTGATGAAAAACAACCAATCAGAGCCAGGGGGAGGATCTTAGTGCTGTCAATCAACTCATGTTCCCGCTGCTAAATGTGCTAATGATGGAGAAACAACTTACCATTCCAGGAAAACCGTTACTGCCGTCATTGGTGGCTATGCTAACAAGCCTTAGCATTCAAAACAGAAGCTGTGGGATCAGCAGTACGTACAAGAGCCTGATTGACAGCACTAAGACCCTCTTCCTGCCTCTGATTGGTTGCTTCTGATTAGTACAGGGAGAAGGCAGAGGAGCTTGATTACCCGTCTCATTCCCAACCGTCACAACCTGGTGACAGTTTCAATCTAAAAAATATATTTTTTATAAAAGTTACATACTGCAGTCTTTTAACCTATTCACCGTTCAGATTCTATTACTTTTAATGATAAATGTGAGAATAGTATGAAAATTTTTTCCTTATTTTAAAGCAATAACAGGAAAGAAGAGACATCAAACTGGCGTAATGACAACCAATGACAAATCTCTGGTTAGAGATTTATTAATAATTCACATTATTCAGAAGAGGAAAATCCTACTGGGTGTTTGTATTACAAATCGTTTACCATATTGAAACAAAGAAAAAAAAAACTATTTGGAGTTAAACTGGATTTTAAATCAGTGATGGGTTCAATTCATTTAATCTGAGGAATAATCTGTCCCAACATAAACGTCCCTCTTTGTCTTCAACTCCACAGTTAAGACCATTACGTTACCTCTAAGTTTTCTAAAATGCAAAGATTCTCAAATTCAACACTGTTCCATAAAATTCAGTGTCATACAGTAAAACCACCTGAGCCTCAGCTCTTCCTGGTCTCTATTAAAGTCAACACCACGCCGCCATTTTGATGAAACATCCGAGTCTATTAAAAAAGAGGGGGGGGGGGGAAGCAAAAGTAGAAAACAGGAAACAGTGGCGTGAAATAAATGGCATCCACCAACAAGACTTACTTATTCACCTCTCAGCCTAAGTAAATGTCAGTCACCTTTAGATCAGCTTATTAACAGTATGTGGACCTTTTGCATCGGTGATCCAGTACGCTTGTTGATTCTTTAAATCTTCTACACACACTCACACTTGCGTAAAAAACAACTTACTCTGTTTTTAAAACGGAGCCCTTCAGGCAGGGCAGACATTCAGACTCACTGCTGATTAATGACCTGAGTGATCTCCTCTCCCTGAACTCAATCTAAAGCTCCACCGATGCCTTTGTTGGGTCAGCTGGAGAGACGTCAACATAAAACAGGCCTGACCTTATCTTATGTTCTGTTAGCGCTCGCAGCTTTTATCCTGGCTCTTTACTTTCCACGTGTTTTATTCTCTTGCTCTTTAGTTTGTCACTTTACGACTCCACTAATTCTGTTTAATGAGAGGGAAACAATGGAAAGCTTTGAAAAAAAAAAAGAAACCTCATGAGGGAGTACAAACAGCGTTCATACAATTTTTGATGTGAACGTGTGCTAACAATGTTAAGAGCTTTCGTGCACAATAACAATGAATCCATTCTAATTCTGATTCTCTGTGGCGTTCCTCATGGCACCGTTTATGAGCCTCTGCTATTGAGACCCAGAAATGTTGCTTTCATGATTAAACTCCACCACTTTTAACATAAACAAAAATCACAAAAGATTACAAAATTCAGATTTTAACATACAAACATATTTTCAGTATTTTTTTTTCCCATTTTGAATTTTATGTCATCTTTTTTCTAAGTAACTGTATGGCACCGATTGTAGAAATAATTAAATGATGATGCTAACAGCGCCTTATAGTTTACTTTAAAACAACTGCTGAATGCTTTATTTTTGCTTAAAAAAACACAAAACTCTCATGTAGTTTGGCAGTTTTAAGCTTTCTGTGATTTGTTTTCTCTAAACAAAGTGAAATAAATCAACCCTTAATGACACAATGTGTTTAACCTTTGTTTTTGTCACAAAGTTATGATTTTACCCATGTGAAATTATCCTGCAAACCATATCATACCCTCACTCTATTGCACACTTTAAGTTTCCTCCACTAATTTAAACCAAGAAGCTGCCTGAGCCTAAAATAAACGTCTCTTCTTGAAAGGTGAGGCTCTAAACTCCCCGGGAGAAGCAGATCTGTCCTGGCCGCCTGTCAGTGGTGGAAGGAACTCAGTCAAAGCACAAGACTATTTACTGTAAACATTGAGGCTTGGTTGTGAAAGTCTTGAACTCTTGATTAAAAGTGAGTTAAAACCTGCCTGCCAGTCGTCCTGCGTGGCTCCCTCCATCAGCAGCAGAGTCCCGTGGCTCAGAGGAATCCGGATTCGCTCCACATACGTGTAGTCGCCGTTGTCCTCCTGACATGGAAGCAGATCGATGCAAAACACGGACCGAGAGTTATAAACTCAGACCTTTAAATCAGAGTGTGTAAATCCCTTTGACTTAAACTGAGCGAGAACCAACAACTGATTTCAAATACACATATAATACAAAATGCAGGTTTTTAGTATTAAGTCCTCTTTTTTATCAGAATTTCCAAAACAGAAGGTGATTTATGGATCTCTTTGTTTTTTGTCTTATAGATTGGAAACACTCACTGTATCTATCCTATTTCTCTCTCTCTTTTTTTTTTTTTTTTTTTTTTACAAAGTTTTATAAATTTATTTCAAACCCTAAAAATAAAAACAAAAACAGTGGTTCTGTAAAAATGACAAAATTCCTATAGTAGATATTTATCTTTTTTCCTCAACGGGTCATGTAATCTTTGCGGCTCTAAGAGAGTTTCATTTCACTGGAATGAGAGTGAAAATGGCTCTTTGGATTGCAAAGGTTGCAGATTCCTGATTTACATCTAAAGCATCTTACCTGCTGAAACTTGCATTCAGAGAAATAAACAGCTTTTTCACCCGACTTCAGCTGTAATTAAAACTACATTTTCCCTAAATGTGAGCCAAATTTTGGCCCTGATGCCCAAACCAAACTGAGACAGAAAAATCCCACAAGAAAAAGAAAAACATAGAATATATAAGATCAAACAATCCAAAATTTAAGACCTGTGATTGACGTATTTAAGGCCAACTTAGTCTTTTTTAGTTAATTCAAGACATTTTTAAGGCTTTAAATGTGGATGCGTGAATTTAAAACTGTTTTAAGGACGTGCGGGCACGCCGCTTAATAACCATGCGTAAAAATGAAGCAAATAGTAAATATTTGAGGTCGGGGAAAGCAGCTGTCGTCGCCCTGATCTCACCGCGGAAGGCTGCTTGCGAAGGCTGAACGCTCTGGTGTCGCCCAGACTCAGAGACGCGATGGTGGGCTTGGGGCCCAAAGAGGCCTCGTCGTCGCTGTGCCAGCCGATGCTGTCGTGTCCGTCTCGATACAAGTTACACAGCAGCGAGTTGAAGGTGCAGCCGCTGGCCTGCTCCACCGCCTCTCTGAGGGCGACCAGCAGCGGATGCCACTGCGTGGAGAGGAGGAGGAGGAGACGACGATGAAATGATTCAAGATGGGAATATTGAGAACATCGTCACAGAGCTGTTAATCTACGGTGGAGTGTCGGGAACTAAAACAAAAAATAATTGTGAGCATAAAGTTATTACAATAATAATATATCATACAAGAAAAAAAAATGTTGAAATAAAACGAGAATACGGTCGTAACACTACAACTTTATTCTGGTAAATTACAGTTCTCGTACTTTGACTTCAATCTCGTATTATTTTGACTTTATTTTAATAGTATTATGGCTTTATTCTCATAGAATTATGACTGTATTCTCGTGTTTTCAGTCGTTTACTTTTTCTTTGCATGGCCATAATTGTAAATCTGTCAAAATAAAGAAATAAAGAAATATGCGACAAGAAAATAAGATAAAAACACAGCTGTGTGAAATAAATTCGGGTGTTCTTAGACTTCACCCCTAAACTTCAGTTAAATGTAAAGTGATATTACATCACAGATCATCACAAAGCAGCAGAAACCGCTTCATGTTGAAAGAAATACCCTAAAAGATGCAAAAAATAATTATTATTCCAATTTTAAGATAGGAGCATAAACATTTCATTGCCTAAAAGGGAATAAGTTAGCATTCCTTTAGTGGACGCTTGATCATTTGTAGCAAATAATCCATAAAAATACCTCCAACATCAACATGTGAAAAGCTCAGGCCTTCATGCTCCACTTATCAATACAGTGTGGAGCTGAACTGTTGATTACGTTTTGGATTCACCGATTAACAGCTAGACAGCGAAGGCGATAACAGGAGAGTTTTCTTAAACAGAATTTGAAGTTAAAACTATGAGATGAGTTGAGGAAATAATAAATCGTGTATATATTTCTGTTCAGTTTTGGCTCACTTACTGTTCTGACTATACTGTTCTTTCAGCAAATGGCCTTTTTTTAGAGTCTGTAAACTCCAGTTAACAATTAATTGATTACTGGTTTCAATAATCGATTGATCACGATTAATCAGATCAGCCTGATTAATTGTTTCAGGTACCTGTGTGTTGGCAGCCATAGTGGAGTGAGAGTATGTGTACGGTAACTCTCCGAACCAGCAGGTGAGCCTGGGCTCTTCATACGCCTCACCTGGACAAATAGAAACAATCAGAGCGTCACAAAAATGTTCATGTTTATAATAAGAATGAGAAAGTCACAATAATGTTTATTAGAGCGAAAGCATTTAATTACTTATTTTTTTTTAGAAATTCAATGCACTTCTTTAACACAAACATCAAAACTGTGGCAAGCCTTAAAATCCTTTCTGAATTTACTTTTCTTCACAGAAAACAGCAGCAATTTCAAAATAAAAGCATCCCTAATGTCTTTAAACAACATCAGTAAATAAATTGAACCTTTTCAAGTTGAACAGAGCAGGAAGAGAACTGGTCCTAAATCGTTTTTGTTTTTTTTGCTTCTGGTAAACCATTTTGCCACCAAAGTGTGTTTCCAGCCGGCGGCGGACGACTGAATCTAACTTGACTCTCGTTCTCTTGTTGCCTTTGGGCCTCTCCCGAGAAACGATTCTCTGGCTCTCTGCTTATTTTGGCCGATCCTCTGGTACAGAAACACGGTCGAACCAAAACAAACTGCATGACAGGCCATCACTTGTACTGGGACTGAATTATGACAGGACCCGGGGAACGAGCGTTTATAAGTATGAGAAGAAATTTAAACACTTCTTCCATAAAAAGACAGGATCAGAGGGAAAGAAGTTAGAAGTTTGTATGTGGCTTAATTTAGACGCCAAGTGGATGGAAAAACTGAGTCAGAGCATTAAAGTGGCTCAGTAAAAAAATAGACAAAAATATTAGCAATAAGTATTTTAAAGATAAAAATACCTTTGTGAAAATACCTCACGTTTGATTTTAATTACGTTTTCTGGTCAACCACGATTCCGAAATTGTGTGTTGTTTTTTTTTTTTTTACATTAGCGTAATAGCGACGATGGTTTGTGCCCATTTGTAATGGAAACGCAGGCTGTGTTAATGAAGTCAGATGGAAAGTAACAATCTAAGTCCATCTACAGATGAACTAGTTTACAATCCTGTGGTCCAAATGGGCAGCCCGTGTTGACAAAGCATAATGTGCAAGAATATTGGAATGATTAATAGAAAACTGTAGTGAAGAGTTGGTTCATTTTACAGGAAGTCTCTGTTCTTCCTTGAGTTTAATCACGCAGAAACAACGTCTGTTCAGACTTGTTCTCTCTTTTGTTTGTTGTTGTTTTCTGGTGTTTGTTCCTTCCCTCCCCACAGACTAAAGATGAAAATACTTTATTAAAAAAGGAAATGCTAAAGTGGAGGAAGACAGCCTGGAACTGTGACCCTGAGGCCATATAAAGATTTTGTAACCTCAATGCTTCAAAAAGAAAGAATAACACAAACAAAATGGCAGAAACAAAGCACATCTTCTCTCAGCAGATCCTTCAACCAACACCAATCGTATGTTGTTGACAAAGAATGAAGACCTTATAAAACCTGACCCTGACCTCTCACCCCCCCACTAGGTTTACATCATCCTGCTGTCATGTCTGAAGCGGCGCTGTCGCGGAGCTGCTCATCAGATGGACGAGAGCCAGCAGGGAGGAAAAGGAGACTGGAGGGAAAAGTGTGGCTTCAGCTCAACATGATGCCTTCATACAGAGTGAATGTTGTGTTTTTATCCAGTTTAATCAATAAACCAATTTCATTTGCACATTTCAACAACAAAGTTGAAAGTGTTTTACATCTTGAAAGCTTTTTTTTTTACAGCCGTAAATTGTGAGTAACATTTTGTCAAGTGTCATCAAAATCATCAACACACATCAGACATGTTGGTCGACGTTCCAGCTACTATGGGTCAGAAGGCAACTCTGATTAATAACTCTGTTAGACAAACATCTGCGAAACCTGAAGTAAACAAACGTTTCAATGCGAACCCAAAACAAAAAGCTGAACTGCTAAAGCTATTCTAGATTATAAACTATGTGATTCTGTTCCCCCCCACATTGTGCCCTGTTGGTCTGGAGTTGGTTCTGCTGGTACCCACCCAGTCTGTAGTTCGTCTTCTGGGACCATGGCAGCTCCGCTAGCAGCTTACTGAACATCCGGTCAGCCTCCTCTGGTGTGAGGAACCCGGGCCGCAGCCGCAGCCTGAACGCATTCAAAACAAATACAACATACATACATACATACATACATACATATATATATATATATATATATATATATATATATACACATACATACATACATATATATATATATATATATATATACACATACATACATACATATATATATATATATATATATACACATACATACATACATACATATATATATATATATATATATATATATATATATATATATATATATATATATATATATATATAGACACACACACACACACACATTGATAAAATCTTTTTTTAAGGGTTAGGGTTAGTGATGAGGTACACGGGATGTAAGTAACAATCAGTGCGTTTTAATTAATTTACATTTGATGAAGATAAATTTGATTGCAGCCTCTTTCTGTTACATGTACACATAAGACACGAACTAAGACATGATGACGTTTTTATTTGTCGAAATTCAAAAGGTAATCCGTGACCGATTGTTTGAGTGACTGCTGCCACCTAGTGGACTCAAACAGCCACTGCAGATTGGTTTTAGCTTCAACAAGTATGGTGGATTGTTTGTTTAAATGTCTGGTGCTTAAACACGTTTCCTTCCTCACTAGCATCGTACTCACCAAGACACCCCAGAAGGCCCGAGACTTATTTCATAATCACCCAAATGTCTGTTGAAAGAATTTATTTTGTTATTCTTTGTTCATCTCTGTTTAAAAGAACTGAAATCTTAAAAATATTCCCTGTAACAAAGGGTCAAATATGTGCTTTCAATCCCAATAAGTCTTAAAAACTGAACCAGAGTTTAACTTACTCTATTACTTTCTCTGGAGGCACTTCTCTTATTGGCTGCAGGGATTGAAATGACAGGAAGTTTAAGTGTATTTTAAACTCAAACACAGCTGACATGGATCAGTTTTATAGTTCACCTTGGAGGGTTTGTGAAACTCAAATGCTTTAGATGTTTTCTGGTTGCCAAATCCCCATGTACCAGAGGCGGCGTTAACATTTTTGGGTTGATTGTTTAGGCCGCTCGCTGTAAAGGGGGAGAAAGAAAAAAATAAAAAATAAAAAAATAAAAAAAGGCTCAGATTTTCTGTCTATTATCCTTTGTTTTTAGAAAGTGGTAAAATGTGCCTTTCCTTTGATTTTGAATAGTTCAATTACTATAGAAAGCAGAATTGCGAGTCTCCAAGAAAATAAAATATTAAAAGGGGCAATATTATGTATTTTCTGGGCACCTGGTGCCATCTTGTAGCATAAGTGACTATGTTACCTTCAGTTGTTACAAAACGTGTATAATATGACTTTAAAAAGTGTTGATTTTGTAACTTAATGCTTTGAAATTAGGTCTCTGTCTCTTTAATAAACTCCTGTTCTCTCTGAAACTCTTCTTTCAGAAAGTCATCACAATACAGCTTCTCTATTAACCCTTTAACAACATTTTTACCAGTGATGCTCTGAGAAGTAGCTCCTATAATGAGCTCAGTAGATACACATTTCCATCAGGTGTTTGCTAACTGATGAAGGCTAGTCTGAAGGAGCTGAGTGGGGGAGTCACAGGAGAGGGCTGGAAGCTGTGTCCTTCAGGAGGGTGTACAATTACAGCACGATGTAAAACTCAAAAAAGACAATTTTACATAATACTACACCTTTCCTTCAGAGTTTCCGCCTCACAGAGCAGCCCTCCCCTGCTACTTCTCTCCTCAGCTCCTTCAGATTAGCCAGCAGCACTTGGAAGAACTGGAAGAAGTAGCTCATTATAGGAGCTACTTCTCAGTGCAAAAGCAAAAAAAAAAAAAAGATGTTAAAAGGTTAATAGAGGAGCCATGTTGTGATGACTTCAGGAAGAGCAGGAGTTTTTAAAGAGACAGAGGACCAATTTCTCTGTTTAAAAGAACTGAAATCTTAAAACTATTCCCTGTAACAAAGGGTCAAATATGTGCTTTCAATGCAAATAAGTCTTAAAAACTGAACCAGAGTTTAACTTACTCTATTACTTTCTCTGGAGGCACTTCTCTTAATATGACTTCACTTTTGAAGTCATATTTGATATGTACAGCATTTTTATGACAACCCAAGGTAACTTAGCAACTTGGTCGTGCTATAAAATGACACTATGTGGCTGGGAATTACATAATACTGCCACGTTAATTATCAGAAATGCCCATTTTCACAACTGAAAAGGAGACCTTAAAATTACCAGTTTGACTGTTTGAGGGTTTTGGCAGCTGTTTGGCCCAGGAACCCTGGACTCTTGCACGCTGGCGCTTATCTGACATCCCATCCAATCTGAAGTCAGACAGAGAGATGAATAAATATGGCCTATCATTCACATTTAAGATCATTTCTTCTCAAATTAAACTAAATAACACATCAATGCTGTTGGATATGAGTGTTTTTATTTTTTATTTTATTGAGCAAAGTCAATGTCTTCCTTTGAGAATCCTTCCATTGATTTGCTTAGTTGTAAGATAGAGGCGGAGTGTCTTTGTCCACAACTAAACACTTCTGAGGTAAAGATGCGATTATGTGATGTAAAAATTGAAGAAAGAAAGAAAGAAAGAAAGAAAGAAAGAAAAGAAAAAGAAAGCTGCCTTAGGTGAACGTGGAAGCATTTTTATGTTTGTTTTTTCAGGAAGGTAGAGTTTTATCTCGGTTAAAAACCGATTTACAACAACACATGAGAGCAAATAGAAAAACCGAGCATGACCTGTAGATGAAATTAGAAACACAGTAAAGTTACAGAGCATTCTAGCTAGTAGCCTTACGTCTGCAACATCAATGCACTCGCTATTAATAACGCAAAAGTATTCTCAAATTAATAAAATACGTCGAAAGATAAGATGCCCTCAATAAAGTGGCTCTTCTGAAGCTTTTAGTCAGACTGTCCGAACAAATGTAACCAAAAAGAGAGAAAACAGCCAGTCTGTTAAAAGTTACGTAAATATTATTAGAAGCTGACAGATTTATGAAAAACATCAAAATAAAAACCTTCAAATACTCACCTAAATAGCAGCTCAAGTCAAGAGAGACTTACAATAATACTGATGTCTGTCAGCCATTGCTACCGTGTTACAGAAAAATAGATCCTACTTCAAACTATCAAGCCTCATCAAGGTTCCTATGCAATGTTCATGTCTGTGGTCTCAATCATGTAATATATATACCCAGTTCTTAATGCGTGCACTGTACCTAAAAGTAACACCATATTTCCACCTGAACATATTATTAAGCAATAATTGAAGTACTTTTAAGTATATACGTCATATCTGTTTTACTTCATGGTCACTGTTAAAGATAAAAATCTAAACTATTTAAGACCAAATCGAAGCAGTTTAAAGATCTGGACATTTACATAACTAAGCCACTGTACTTCAATTGAACTGTACAGAATAAATTTCAATATTTAGAAATTTTTATTTTTATTTTTTACAGGGGTGTCACACTTTCAAGTCTCTTAAAAATATAAAAATATAAAAATTCCTTTGACACACTAAATGGATCAGGACGCTGACATAAGATGCAAGGATTGCATCTTATGTCAGCATGCTGGAAAATCTCTATTTCGTTAGTTTTGGGAAATGTTGTCTCTGCTGCCCAGATATTGAGCAGTTAGCATGTCATGGCAGTCATGACACTGCTGCCTAGTCTTCAGAGTCCTTATCAGATTTGTTGCAGGACCAGAGATCGTCACTCCCACATATTTATCCCACCTTTGGGATAAATAAAGTATTTCTGTACTGGCACAATTTTGTGAATAAAATCTGAGAATAAATGTTAACCAATAAAACACAAGAGATACTAATACTGTCAAATCTGACTTCTTGTGATCACCTTCATGTATCTGTTCTGGCTTAGATCAAATCTCATAGTATTTAAACATTTAAAATCTAAATGTAACATGGGCCCCAGATTGTTCAGCATAACATTCACTCATCTCCAATCCTTAAGCTCTGTATGGTATGTGAGATTATTTGAAAGAAAAATAAAACAGCTTCTCTGCCTTGTCCCAGTACCAACTAAAAACAACCAATCAGAGCCAGGAGGCGGGTCTTAGCGCTGTTGATCTCTCCTGATGCCCTCACCCTCTTTACTTGCCCTCTGCTGAAGCTTTTCCCCCAGCAGTGAATGCTAATGCTAGTTAGCATAGCCACAGATGAGTGCCAATAAACATTTTCCTATAAAGGCAAGTTGTTTCTCGTTATTAATACGTTTATCCCAAGTGCATGAGAATGATTGACAGCAGTAAGACCCTCCTCCTGGTCCTGATTGGTTGTTTTTGACCAGCAGCTGTGCATTTCATCCCACAGCAACAGTAGGTCAGGAGGAGATCGACCTTTTCATGGATCACCCGTCTCAACACACTTTCACTCCATGGGAACAGTTTTAACAAATATGTATAAAAACTATTCTGGTTAAAAGCTTTAACAAGTAGTACAAAACATTTCCAATTTAAACATGCTCATACACACAAAACAGAGCTTGTTCTGCCAAAGCTTTTTATTAACAAACAGTAGAAAAGATAAGCAGAATTAATGCATTTTACATTTGGAGCTCAATTTGTAAGGCATATAAAAGACTAGAAAAAAAAAAATTCACAAGAAAACCACAAGAGGTCCAGGTCAGACCACATCATATGGGGTATTGGAGCAGGCATAAAGTATATATGTATATAAAAAACAAAAACACTTGCATTGTTCGATTTTGAAAATTTAACACTTGGTGGCATCTGAACTAATCACCCATAAAAAACGCAGATGAAAAGCTGATGATGCGACAACCCTAGTTTGATATTAAAAAACTCCAATGAAATATTCGCTCAGCATTTAACAGAGGGATCTGTCAATATTGGAGCCATTCAGATACATTAAGGAAAACTACCAAAAATAACAGTCAAGTGATTGGAAAATAATAATAATAATAATAATGGTTCACTCTTCCCATTTAAGATCCTGCCATGATAAATCAAAACAACCACCCCGTCATTGAATCCAACCGTTTCTAGCAATATTACAAGAAAAGAAACTAAGAATTTGAATAGACTAGCACGGAAGAGGCGACATGTCAATACAAACAACCCACCACAGTGACACTTTAAATAATCTGCAAGACACAAGATCAGCAAACAAAAAAAGAGGAATGTAAGTCAAGTAAGACAAATAAACAGGAATAATAAAAGCATAAACTGCCTTTTTTTTTTTTAAATATCTCACATTGGTAAAGAGAACTAGGTTCAATGCTGGTGCTGCAGATTTTGTGTTTTACATTGTGCATCTTACAAATATACAATAAATAATTATATATAAAAAATATGCCCATCACCATTTTTCACTGCCTACTACAGGAGGGTTTGGTTTTCAATTTGTTTTATTATTTCCACCGTTGGTGTCGATGGAAAAAAAAAAAAAAAAAAAAGAAAAAACAAACTAGCGCTTTATACCACACAACTTCCTGAATTCTTTGGCCACATCTACCCAGACAGACATCAGAGGCAGATTATCGCAGATTTAAGTCTGCTGTGCACATTTACTCAAGGCATAAAACGGGTTACATTTCAAGGCAGCTCCGGAGGATGGAAGCACACCGACGTACTTCCTTAGGCACAGTCTCGGTCGAAAAGGGAGCTGCTGCCTGCGTCGCCTGCGGCCTCGCCGTTATTCAGTTTTCAGACTGGCTCCGTTCCTTTGCTCCCTCAGCCTCCTCCTGTGCAGGTATCCTGTGCGCTGGAGGCGGTTCATTCTGGCCCCCAGGAAGATTACGATGCTGCTCGGCACCAGCCGGGTGGTCACCCAACCCTGCAAGCAGGAGACAAACGTGCAACATTAACCTTTGGAGTTGGTTTCATATAGATTAAAAAAATTAAATCAGATTAATCACACTCTAGCTTTGTGATTTATTACTACACTCAACAATGGACGCTTGAAATATAAATGCATATGGAGTTATGGTTCTTGCAGGAATGGTGCCCTGAGCAACCCCCTCCTTCTGACACTTTCCAACTAATTAAATGCAAGTAATTATCTGGTGTTTTTTTTTTTTGTACCAGAAAGCAGATGACGTAGTCTCCCAGGACTCAACAACTAAGGGAAACTTACTCCACCACATATGCATGCTATTAGTAGCAAACTTATTCACAGGACAACTGACAAGATTTCATTTTCTAGTTCTTGGGTGCCCCACTCCTTTATGATGCCGCCCTGAGCAAGTGCCCATACAGCTCATATCAAAGCCACCACTGTATGCACTGTTTTCCACAAAAATGTTTAAGAAAATCTTTATTTTCTCAATCTAAGCATGTCTGAAGATTCTCAGTTTTCCAGGTCTTTGTCTCCAGGAAGTCATTTTGTTTTAAGTGTTGACATAGAAACGTGCTTCTCCATGGGAACCTCTGTGATGAGGCAACAGTCGCTCGTCCTCATCCAGCCAAATGTAATTTGCGCATGTGAAATTTCAGGCTTGTACATGTAGATGTGCAAACGTGCGTTGGCAACAAAAAATGTTTAACTTTTGTTGCTGCACAAATCTTTCGACTTTCGCCGTTTGTTGCACCCCATGTGTTGAGCCTATAATACGCTGCAGTGAACTATGGCCAAAATAGGTAGTTCCATTAATTTGAGTTATGTAATAACGCATTAAAATGTCCAGATCAACTGTATGCATTAACTTTGACAGTCCTCTTAAAAGTGCATCAAGATTCTGACAAAGTTGGTGGTTAATTTAATTTGACTGGTTTTGTTGCACAAGTTGTACCTTTAATTATGACAGACATTTCAATAGGGGTAAAATCTGGATCATTCCAGAAGCTTGATAGACCGTTTTGATTTCTTTCAATGTGCTGTTGGAACACCCATCTGTGTCCAAAACTGAAACATTTCACTCAAACCGTCAGACTCAAAAGCAAAGTAATTGTACAATTTGTGCAGGAAGCACCACAGTGCATGAGTTGAAACTATAAATCCAAACGCACTTTGCCGATACACAAAGAAAACAACCATCTTCAAATTTTTCAGCTTCACCTTCAACCACGTCTACAAGAAAAGGATTTCAAAAGCCACACCCAAACTTATTTTGTAATGGATAAATCCGGCCAATATTAGGATCCCAGACAAGCCCCCACCTCAACATCAAAGGAAATTAATAAACTCTGCTAAATACAAGGGCTGTTGGTGAGGAAACCAACTTAAACCACCATTTTTGATAAACATCATGGTCAAATGTCCAGCTATGACTGAGTCAGAAGCTTGTTGATAGCAACAAAAAGTTTCCCAAATATAAAGGACTTTTAAACAAACCTTGAACATGAAGAAATTTGAACTTTTACACTTGAATTTAGATTTTTTAAAAATCATTTTAGTGGCTTGTGTTCATCCTGGGCAAATATTTTTAATTCATCCTCAAAAGGTCCAAAACTTAAATGCCAAAAACCAAGTAGAGGAAAACTGTGCACCAAAAAGTAAAAGTATTTTCAAACTTTAACCTGAATAACAGAAATTTTAACTTAGGTATTCTCTTTCGATAACTGTATATATATATTTTTGTTTTCCATACCATGACGGCGTGGGGGAAGTAGCCGTTGGTCTGGTTCTGCAGACCCACAGTGTTGAGCTCAGCTGCTACGTAGCGCTCCGGGGTCGGCTTATCCAGGGTGGGCTTCCTGATGCGGGTCATTTTGGTTGCCACAAAAAAGGGAAGCACACTCTAAAAAAATAAAAAGAGAAAAGACAGAATTTTACTATATGACAAGTAGTGGTACAGTACAGAGAAAATGCAGTTCAACTTCAAATCTCTCTCACACTTATGAACACTTTGGCCACAAGGTGGCATAAGTGCACCGCAGTGTTGAACAGAAAAGCCCCGTCTTATGTGAAGCATGTTTCCATCACCAACAATGTTTTAAGCTAAATTTGGCTCTCGGTTCCCCAGAGCCAAATTTAGGCCTGTCACAATAAATCAATCGCATGATAAATTAAAAAGTACCCCAATAATTTCCATTTGCATGATTTATCATTGCTCTTTTCTCTCCATCTCTTTCTACTGAACACAGGATGACAAAAGTTTTCAGTCTGGTGATTTGGTCACAAACAGATTATTTTTTTTAGGGACAATTTTGTTCACAGATTCATTTTATTTATCGTTTGTTTTCTTTACTTGTTTTTTATAGCTAAAATGTCTTCCAGTTTCAGAGTTAAATGTACAAAAGAATTTAAATTTATTGATCTTTGAGAAATTGTTCTTGCATTATTATTATCATTACCTGAAAATGGTGATCAGAAAAAAGTTTGTTGCAATAACTTGAGGGACCATTTATTGTCCAGCAAAAATGACGACATTTAGTATCATTTTTAGTCAAACAAAAAAATAGCTACACTTCATTTAAGAGGCAGGAATTTAAAAAGCTGTATGTTTCAAGTCTCCTTCAATCTTATCACATAAGGGGTTTAAAAAATAAAAAAGTTGTGGATCAAAATCCAAGAAGGATTCAAAATTCTTTACTGTTGTAATGTCTACTGGTTCCTGAGCTCCATACATCAAGATTTTACATCAGAACTCCCTGGGCATGGCGTACTCATAAAAAAAAGATGAAGTAGCGACTCGGCCTCAGCAGACGAGGCCCAAACCAACCTGAATGATGATGCCCTGCCGTCTGTACTCCTCATGAAGGCCGCGGGAAAAGAAGTCCACAAACGCCTGCGAACAGAGGTGTAAAATACAGTCAAGCTTTTCATCAGCAGTAAAAAGTCACAGAAGAAGAAGAAGGGGCCAATTTGAACGTCCGGCACTAAAAACACCTGCGAGACATCATGAATGGTGCCGAGTGGTCAGTTTGACCTCGCCTGTTTTTATGTCTGTAATTTAGTGTAGTTTTAAGTTAACTTTTATCAAGGGTTAGGCAAAAAAAGTCATTCTTTATGGTTGTTTTTTAAGTCAGATATTGTTTTTATCTGGAGAATTTAACCTAAAGTTAGTTGCAACATGTTTCACTGCAACAAAGACTCTACATCAGTTTGAAGAAGCAGTTACTGTTTTAAGTGACGTACCAATATTTACACAGAATCTGTTGGTATCCATGGTGGAAAAATGTGCAAAAAGTCCTAAAATAAATGTTTTTTAACCAAAGAATCTCACTGAATAAGTTCAGGCTGATCAGACTTAACTGCTAAAGGGATATCAATAAGCCATTCCACTAATGTCGAGAAAAAAAAAAAAAAAAAAAAAAAAAGCAATTGCACCATGTCTATTAAATAAGAAAGGCAGTTAAAATCACACTTTAATAAGTTTATTCATGTGATAAGTCACTAAAAACCCAACATGATCCCCAAACTACTTCCTGTCGTGGTTTGTGGCAACATCCGGTTATTGATCATCCGACTTGTGATATTTTCGCTCCACTAAATGAATGCACATGAAGTCTGGACATTATGTTATTGTTTTAATGTGACGTAATGTTGCTGCTGCATTGTGTGATTTTAATGATTTCAAATCCTTACCACAGGATTTGAAACAACAAAAACGGATAAAGCGCATACCTTGGTTGCAGAGTAGACTGTGAGCAGAGGGACAGGATACATGCCGCTGGCAGAGGAGATGTTCAGGATGACACCTTTGGATCTGAGAGAGCAACAAAAGTTCAGTCAGTAAATTCAGGAAGAGCAGAACAAAAAAATCTAAATACTCAGAATGAGCAGAACTTTTCGAAGATGGAGAGGAGAATAAAGTCTGGAAATGCAAATATTTCCCCACCATTTCTTTGTCGATGTTTCTCTAGATTTAAATAAAAAAAATAATAATAATTACACCTAAATTCTAGATATTTTCCAGACTGTAGGAATCCAGAGCAAAGATAAAAACAAAAATCGTTCTGTACGTCACATTTCTTCCTCAGAAGCAAACTTCTTTATTAATACATTTAGACAATTATGGCAAATTCCATAGAAAGTTAATCCTGCATGCACACACACACACACACACACACACACACACACACACACACACACACACACACACACACACACACACACACACACACACACACACACACAGTCAGGGCATGGTAGTGTCCTGTGTGCGTTGCCATGGCAGCCTGTTGCTGCAGTGATGTAGTGAAGACGCTACAGCCTCACACGGCACCAAATGTGCCTCCGTTTCCATTGGCCGGCGGGAATCACATGGGAACGGAGCAGCCAATCGGGTGGGAAGAGCACTTTGTGTGAATTGAAAGCTTGTCAGCATTGCGAACAAAGGAGGAGAAGGAAAGAGATGCAGTGATGGGGAAAAAAGAAGAAGAAGAAACAAAACTAATTTCTCCTCCCACTTCCGAATGAAAACTATCTGGTTTATATATAAATATATATATATAAAGAAAACAGCATTCCTCTCAAAAAATGATAATTGTTTGTGGAGATCCTAGTTGAGGTGTGTGTGCCTCACTCCATCACTCTGCTGTTTGACTGCAGTCATGTCGCAAAACATGGAAGCCCCAACAACTCACCTCGCTACCATTTTGGGCAGCACCAGGCGAGTCATCTACAAAACAACAAAAACAAAACACAATGAGTTCAGTCGGTATTAATAACTGCAAACAATAGCAGGAGAAGAAAGATGACAAGAAAAGAAAAAAATGACTAAAAGTAGCAGGGTGAGAGATGGACAGAAAAAAAAAAAAGCAGCAGAGAGAAAGCGTTGCGTGGGTGGCGAGCACAGACAGCGTTGGTGTAGTCCACCGTTGCTTTGGGAACAACCGAGACACTGCAGGTACCAGGGTGGGAAGAGCAAGAAGAGGAGGAGGGGGGGAAAGTAGAGGAAATAAAGGAAAGTATGGAAGGTAAAAGCAACAGGCTGGCTTTGGGTCGCGGCACTGATGGACAATTTACAGTTTTTAGGAAAAACAGAGCAGAATCCTCACCTGGCACACCGAGGTCATGTTGACGTTGATGGTGTTTGTGATGAACTGAAACACAGGGAAAGTACGTTCAAGTTAGGAGTTCAATAAAAAAAATTATTCAAGAGGCATTTGTTTAAAAAGAAAAGAAAAGAAAAAAAAAAAGAAAAAAAAAAAAAGAGACTTGATTTCAGGAGATTTCCCCCCAATCAGTAAACCAGATTTACTCACATTTTCCAGGTCAGGAATGTGGAGGTAATACTCAGGGTACGGGTAGGAAACACCTACATTATTAACTGTTGATAGAAAGAAAAATATGTTTTTATGTGTTCATAAAACATATAAGAGCTTCAGAGTTTTACAAAAAAAAAAAAAACATCTTCATCAACCATAAGGTGGCAGCAAAAGCCAGCAAGCACAGGGAAGGGATTCACAAAACGGCAGACACAGCCACACCTTGCAACCAGTGGAGCACAACTGGTATCATAAAAAGAACAAAGAGTTCCTTAAATGTTCAGCTGAAAAGTACAGCGTGAACTCTGTAGATGTACGGCCAACGTCACCGCTTGGCACACACACAAACACACACACACTGCTGACCCCGGGGACGTTGAAGAAACGACGGAAAAATAAAAGGTTTGTTGAAATGTTTCTGAATGATTTCAAGAGGTAGAGCAGGTTTTTTTCTTCCCCTAAAAAAAAAAAAAAAAAAAAAAAACATGCAAAAAAGTAGGTGGGAGATTTTATGCCAAACGGTCATAATACCCGATTGAAAGGGATGGATGGAAGAAAACATGGTGCCAAGACACAAATGAACCGATCCAAAGTCAAACTATAAGATGTTCCTCAATTTCAAGACAATTCCAGCCTCTCATTCAGCAACAGCATAAAGCCCAAAGTTTACAATAGCAAAGCTAAGCTTCTCTCTGTGGAACATGTCAGTCTTCAACATTTTATGAAGATTTAATGTGCTATGTCTAAAAGAAGACATAGCAAGACATTGTCAACTTTTTGAATTGTATTTTTTGGTTTTACAGGAGACGTTTTAATCTTTGGCATCTCTGGGATTCCTGCAAGTTATAATGACAAGATTTGACACTTTTCCAGATTCAATCGTCTCGATTTTGAGTTTTTGTTACATCAGCTTAGAGACTTTGGATTAAAAAGAATATTTCTAAAGAATCATAACATGCAGGCTAAAAGAAGAGGATTTGCTTCTGGATTTGAAATTGTTTAAAAAAAAACAAACAAACAAAAGGACTTGAGGGATTTTCTCCCATTTATGCATCAAAGAATGGATCCTCAACCTTCATCGGATTTGTATAAAAACAGAAAACACAGATCAAATAACATGGTTGGTGCATTAATAGAGGGAGTTTGTTTTGATGGACTTGAAGGGAAAACATTAAAAGTTCAGATTTTTCTGGATTTCACCTCTGAAGCTGTGAATGAAAGTTTGACCATTATGCAATATTAAAAACAGATTTTCAAAATCATCCATTTAGGATCCAGGGTATAATCACTTATATAAAAAATAGTAATTAAAAAGGAGAGCTAAGGAAAGTCACACAAAGCAGGATAAATATCGACCGATACGACACAGAGTAAACTGACACGGAGAAATAAATGAGGAAACAAAAAAAAAAAAGAACAAGTCCGCTCTTACCAAGAACACCAATCTCCAGATCAGCCAGTCCTTCCTCAATTTTGGAGTAAATATCCAGCTTGCCAAAGTCGACAGCGATCGTCCTGGTCTCCACCTTAAACTGCTCCTCTGTAAGAGGAAAACAAGACTTCATTCATTTCTCGGTAACAATTACACAGAAAGGTGAGAAAGTCTTTGTTCTCAAGAGGAAAAAAAAAAGGACGGTTAAAACAGTGCATGTTTAAAAGGTCTTTCACTATCAATTCCCAAATTTCCTAAATTAGACCCAACTGGATGTTCCTGTTGTAAAATTTGTTCCCAGTCGGTGTTGGACATGAACTGAAGAGGGCGCTGTGCACCAACAAACTAGAGTGGTGGTCTTCTTCGACCCCCTCTGCTTCATGTTTGACGTTTCTGCTGCAATTACAACCCATTGTCCAAATACTTGTTTAGCAGAGGAAGAACTGCTGGGATGAACCTGAAACATGAACTCAGTCAACTGAGTCGGCTTACGCTCTACAGATCTGGGCCCAGAAAAAAAAAAAAAAAAATTTAATTTAACAAAAGAAAGGATAAAAAGTGGGAGAGATTTCAACTACAAACAACAACTAAAGGATGGACTGCAATGTATAAAGTCTGAAACACTTTGACAAAAGTAGTAATGTTGCATGTTGAAGACAAAGTTCAGGGACAAAAACAAACAGATTGAAATAAGTCTGAGTGGAACATGGCAGTAAAAAAAACTAAATCACAGGTGGGATAAGGAGGGTTGCCAGGTTACACGTAGGGCAGGTTGGGTTTGTCAGGCTAATCGTGAGGGAGGCGTGCCAGAGATTGGCACGCCGCTCCTCGCTCGTGACTACCCATCAGCCCCCTCTGTCGACTGGAGGCACGACAGGGGGAAACCGCGCTGTGGGAAACTGTCAGAAACAGATGGGAATGAGACGGCGAGTCTCCGGGAGAGGGCAACGTTTACGGAGGAACGGGGCACGCTCGTCATGCAGCCGAAATCTGGACAGAGAGCAGAGAGGTGGACGGATCTCCACCGCAGGCAGGAGGAAATGTGAACACAGAAACAAGTTGGTGCAGTTTCTCGAAGCAGGGCGGATATTAATCCCTTCTTCCCTCTGAACAAAGAGGAAGTAAAACAGCAGGTTGCATTGCATCACTCGAGTTGTGCAATGCAAAGAACTTGTGTAATTTAATTGCATGAAAGGCGAGGTACTCTTAAAAAAAAAAACTATAGCTTCCTTCCCCTTCCCATCAGTACCAGGCTAACGGTTGCTAGATAATCTTCCTGTGACTTGTGGAGGCCCAGAACCGTTTTCAGCATCATTTGGGTGTTCAGAGGAATAAGGGCGTCTTCACACCCGATAGTCTGGTAGCGTTGGTTCGATCTGGGATCAAAAGTCTAACATTTGCAGCTTGCTTTCACACCGTTCAAAGGTTTTGGTTAATTTGGCAGGGCACACTGTTCTCTCCCTCACCTGTGGCGGCGCTGCACCAAAAGCTACTCAGGGAAATGACACACAAAAACAAAACTCTGAAGAAGACGCTGAACGCAACTTCTTCGCAAAAAGGAGTTGTGTCAGATTTTAGCGGTTGTGGGATTTCTCTCGTCTCTGGTGAAAGACCACCAGAGCGAGACTCGTGTGTTTGCTTTGGTTGCATTTACCCAGAATGCCCTGCGCTGCGGTCTCTGGTCCGCTTGGAGTTCACATATGCATTCAAACCGCACCAGAGTTCACTTCAACCGTACTGAGACCAAGGTTTATAGGTTTGTTCTTTAGGTCTGCATCAGAGTTTAATGACACGTTCACATCTCCCCAAACCAACCAGACTGTCTATACAGGTGAGCCCACTTCGTCACCATCCACAACGGCTCCCTAAAGATACTTGGATTATCGGAGTTGCAACAACATTTAATTTCCATTCCATGAATAAATCTCTAAAATAGTTAAGCAAGTAGCTTAAAAAAGATTGAAATCAGCCAGAACATTCTGAGCAATCTCAACCCTCTCTGTTTGGAACCTAATAATCTATTCTGTTAAAAATACATTTAAATTTTTTAACAGAACAAATGTTAGAAATCTATTTTCAACATCAAACGAACTGGGGAAGCAGTGCGGGCGTCTAACGCCTCGCCTTGCTCCCTTCGCTCACATGTCCAGCTCCCAGGCCCAAACAGAAACCAGCAGCCAAACAATCAGCTTCATTCAGGCCAAAGCTCACCAAGTGACCTGGCGACGTCATCCAGCTTCTCCTGGGAGCGACTGATCAACATCATGGCAAACCCTCGACGAGCCAACTGCAAATCAGAGAGGAGAGAAACCTGAATCATGTCACACAGCCTGATCATCATGATGATGAAGAACAGGTAGTTTTATTACTGATGGTGAGTACAGAGGAGGTCAAATGATCAACATGCTTTTATTGTAGAATAGCTGAAAGGTTAAAGAGGTGAGCAGCTGCCTTTTTATACATGAATGCTATAAAAAAAATGTAAAAAAAAAGTGCAAAACTCATCTGAGGTGCAAACAGCCAAAGGTGCACTAATAATTTTTTTTTTTATCAAAATCATATTAGACTTGACTGGCTCTGATCGAAACGCCCAAAACTTAGACTTTTATCAAAGTCAATAAGTCCTGCACTTTGGATTTGCCAGTAAAGCCATCTATTAAATCAAATAAAGGTAAGGGACATACGCTTGGATGCATCTGTGGCGATAGCTCCAAATGTTTTTTTTAATTATTTTTATTGTATGTAATGAAGCTAAATTAATCAAGAAACCTGCCACATATTTTCTTCCTGCATACATCATAGCATCGTCCTTAGAATTAAAAATATCAGAAACAACCGGTCAGTCCTAAACCACAAAAACCAGCATTAGCTAGAAAAAGATCAAATTGGTGCAGCTTTTGGATGTAGGATTTATTATTATTATTATTAATATTGTTATCATCATATTTTTGTGCAACAAGTCTGTGTGCACCTAGATACGCCTGCACACACTCTCCCTACTGTGACCTATGAGTGAACAGCATGAGTCAGATTTTCCAAGAAAGAAAGAAAGAAGAAAAAAAAAAAAAAAAAAACAAGTAGCAGGCAGCCTCACCTCCTCCGCGTAGGATTTCCCGATGCCGTCCGTTGCTCCCGTCACAACTGGGGAGAAACGAGAGGGAAAGAAGTGAGAGGTCAGTGGAGGTCAATGTTGACAAGCTCACAGTACGAATAACAAAGTTAATATTAAGAGTCTCAAAGTTGGGACTTAAAATATTTCAACTGAAATCACAACTTCCAAGTGTGACAAATATAATCCAACTGTTACAATGACTCGGTCACGCTTCAGTGCAGGGGGAAAAAAACTAAACAATGATCCCTAATGACTGAATTTCCTCTCGGTGAGGCAGTCACAAATCAGATCTTTGTTCAAAAAAAAAGTTACGACCCAGCAGCAGCAGCAGCAGCAGGTTTGGCCACTTGCATCAGTCAACGCCCCGATATGGAGTCAAGCCAGAAAATCTTACTGTGCACAAAGACAGTCGACGCAAATTCAGTTGAACACACCCTGCAATAACATTCATCTGCCGGGGAAAATGGGTTAGATATGTAAAGTCTCTAACCCAGATCTGGACCCAGTGTGTCCAGATTTTACAGAGGTGTTTCATTAAATGAGCCAATTTGAGCTTTTTTGTGTGTGTCAGGTTTGTTTTTCCCTCACTTACACTCCCGTCATGTCCTGAATAAAACAGATTTATACACTGGTACGCACAGATATTTTTTTTCTTGCCATTCCTTCCCCCAATTCTCTTCTCAGTTGGTTCATACTTTCTTCAAATAAATAAGAAAAACAAGACAGCATGTAATCAGATAATATTTCTGCTTTTTAAATTGTAAACATATTGCTGACTTCAAGAATTAGGTTAAAAAAAAAAAACATTTAAAAAAATCTGCTGCTGCTCAGGAAGACAGAGGCCGTACAACAGCATATTTAGAGCCGACATGCAATATAGAGAGGGGTGGTGGTTATATAAAAATAAATGAGAACATCTTACATTAAAAAAATAATTTAAAAAAATCAGATGACAACCATGGAATAAAACCTCAGAGACGATCTGAGCAAAAAGGATGGAGACGGTGAGAAACTAAGAGAAGCCCTGGCCTAGAGGGTTGGTTTGAAGTTACAGATCGGATTGCTCTTTGCCAGCCTCACGAAGACGACATCTATACCATAACTGAGCGTGTGAACGATCACCATCACAACAGTGATTTAAAGAGACCGACACAAAAATAGAGCATTTAGGGAGTGAGACATGGAGTTACTGAGGAGCATATCGAATCAGCTCAAAGTCAAGATCAGAGGGCGAAGAATCCTTCCTGTCCACAGCCTTCAACAGCTCAGAAGAACCTTGAATTAACATGAAGTACAACATTTAGCTCGTCTTTGGCATCAATAAAGTAATTTTTTTTAAAAATTCAAATTAACCCCAGACGCTTTGCTTTTTGTGACGTACTCGTCGATGCTCCCTAGTTCAGAAAACGAGCGGAGGACAGGAGGTACCGGCGGCAAGTCAAGTGTGGAGAAGAAAGGATTTGGTGAAAGCAGCCAATTCTCGTAGAAGACGACAGCAGGAAGGGCTGAGGAGTCGGAGGCAGCAAGAGCTTCACCTTGTCAAGGAAAGAAAAAAAAAAAGAAGCTATTTTTTTTAAACTTGTGCTGCCCATCAACCCCAACCAAACTGATTGATCAGAGAGCGCAGTCAAGGAGTTTAGTGCTGCTTACAAGAGTACAAAAGCATACACACGATATGTTGTAAAAGCATCTCTGTACATGTATATATAAAAAGGTTGATGAAAAATTTATGCAGGTAGAGGACATTCTCTTGCAAAGGGCTAAAAAAAAGGAAGATGACAGGGTGGGGGGAGATGCAGAGAGGAGGGGAGGGGAGTGATGACGAACATGGAGAGGGAGGAAGGAGGGTGAAGTGGGGGTAGGGAGGGATCCTAGGGGTGGCTAAAAATAGAACTGGAGCAAAGCAAGAGAACAAAAGAGTGGAGGAGATCTACAGAATGGAGATCAGAGCGGAGGAGAAGAAGAAGAAGAAGAAGAAGAGAGGGAGAAGAGAGTGAATGAGAGGAGCTGGAAAGAGAGAGCAAGAATCCCTGGTTATTTTTAAACCTCCACCCCCTCCCCCTCCTCTTCTACCCCGCAATGTTAAGAATGAAACGCTCCCAGGCAGAAAAGCCTCAATGGGCACGGGTTGAACCAAATCTGGTTGAGGCTGCAGCTGCAGGTGAAGGGGGGTGGGGGGTGGCGAAGGAGGCAGGGAGGAGGCTACAGATGCTGCAAAGAAAAATGGCTGAGGAGGAAGAGGGTGGTACCCCTGCCGACATGAAGGGAACTGGGGGTTTGCGGCATTCCCCCCTCCCCCAAAAAAGCGCTGGAGATACTTTTATAGGAAAGAGAATCTGTCCAACTGGAGGAAGACCTGCTGACAAACGGCAAGAAACTCCTTCAAGGAGACAAGTAAAAGAAATTCACATTTTTAAATAAAGTCTCAATGCATCAGAAACTCGTTTACCCCATTTTGGGAATGGAGAGCAAGAATGCACCAAAATGCACGTACAGCAAAAACAGCTTGAACCACGACACACACACACGTAGATAAACAGTAATGCAGGAATGCTCTCCGACCTCAAACCAGTCCTGCTGACCGGTTCGTTTCAGATTGACGTTCCTGTCAGACACGTCGTGCATTTTAGGAATGCGGTTTGTAATTTTCCAAGTTTGCGCTTCTAATAAAGAACCTGCACTGTGTAACTGTTTGTTTTCTTTTCTCGTTACATGTAAATTAGATGTCATCTGCATGAAGTAAATATTTCCCAAACATTTTTTAAAGGGTTAAAAGCAGGACAACACTGATATGGGTTTTTATCTAACAGACGGACAGTCGCGGTACATTGAAAATCTGCACCGTGTCAAATGCACATCCCCAGATTTCAGATAAACATCTTGATTTGTCATCTTTTAAACCCAGATTACAGATAATTAGCTGCTTTACTAGCAGGAGGGAATTACAGCGAAGGCGATGCGGAGGCGATTTGCCCGGACAAGTCAGGCAACGATACATACATGCCTCTTATTTTTATTCACGCAACCAGTTTCTGAATGGCGAGCCTCACTTCCATTATATAATGGAACCATTTTCTCAATAAATTTTGCCCAGCAGCCGAGTTTGACTCTGCTGCATTCATGTCCTAAGAAATTCATAGTTGTAGAGATAAAATAAATAATATCACAAGCTCATTATGCCTTTTTTTCATCCCAGTGGGAGTTAATATCCCCCCTCTCCCTCCTCCCAAACCTCACGTGACCATCGCATGACATCAGTGACATGAAGCGCCAACGTAACAAAGGCGGTGTACGCAAGCCGGCATGTTTAGTGACAGCAGCACTGACGACAGCAGTGTGTGTGTGTGTGTGTGTGTGTGTGTGTGTGTGTGTGTGTGTGTGTGTGTGTGTGTGTGTGTGTGTGTGTGTGTAATGAGGGGGGCTGGCTGTTGCCTCGCTGTCCATGTTCTGCCACCCATACCCAGCACCTTCTGAAGGAAGAGCTCCAAACGTTGCAGTGTTCCGGCGTGACCTGAAGGGGGCGCGTTTGTACCGCAGCTCAACACATTCAGGAGGTGTAGACATCCCCTAGCCAGCCTTCTCCGTCTCCCTCCCCTCCCTCCGCAGCGGAGCAGCCCCTGCCTGCAGCCTGCTCACTGTTCTGAGAGTCTAAAAAAAGCAGCGAGGGGAGTAAAAATAGCAGCGCCTGCGCTGGCTCGTCTGGGAGCTGCTTGCCGCAACACCTGAATACCAATCAGAATCAGACCCCCCCCCCCCCCAACCTCCTCATCACACCTGTCACCGTGGCCGCCACGCCAAGGAGGAGGAGGATGCTCGGTCCAGAGACTTCCACCCAACCCTGCATTACCGCTGCAAGCACAGAGGACAGGGACAACACTGGCGTTAGTGAAGCCGACTGCAAATAGGCTGCAGTCATGTTGCTCAGCGTTACATAATCGGTCGGTACCCATCCCCATAAATAATAATAATATAATACAACCTTAGGGGTGGACATTTATCGTATTATTTATCGTCAAAAATTACTTAGAATTTTGATTCATCACGGTGACGATAAATTCCAATTAATGACGTTTTAAGAAGTCCCGAAACTGACGTATCGTCAAGGTTCTTTTACCATTTTTCCTTCAATGAGAGCTTCAACACATTTGAAAAATATGGTAAAATATCTAGTTCCTGTGTACAAATCACACTTCTTGACAAATGGGGATATTTCTCAAGAGCAACATTTGTGTTTGTGAAGCCATGATTGCTGTGCCACGCAGTCAACGGAAACACAAAAGTAACAGTTCTTATTGTAACAATAGCGCCACAAAATAAGTTGATAAAACTTTAAGTCCATATCGCCCACCTCTTCTCGTCTTCCCCACCTTTCACATTCAAAACACAGATGAGGGGAAGGAGGAGGAGGGAAGTCACATGGGTGATGCAAACCAAGACTAAAATAAATCTTGATCAGGCCAAGTGAAGAGAGGGAAAGGAGGGAAATAACAGAACATGTACTTCAGAGCTGTTCAAGATAAAACCTGCATCTATTTTTGGGGGAAGAGAACAATAAATAATTCAGGGTTTTTTTTTCTTCTTTTCTTAAAGCAGCATCTCCATTTATCCCCGCCTACTTATTTTTCTTTGTTTTAAAAACTTCATTGTGAAATATGACTCCCAACAGCCATTATAAGGAGAGAGAAAAAAATAATTTAATCCTGCAGCCAGAAATATTTAAAAGCCTAGTTGAAAGTTCAGCTATTTGAACCCAACAACAGCCTTCATGTTTATCTAGTGAGTTTTTGCAAATATTTGGACACAGCCTAAGTGATGTAATGCGATAACGGCATAACTTCATACAGAACATTCCTACGAGAATGTCCTAGAAGAACTGACGTTTTGCCAGACGATATCTGAAACTGAACGGACCACATTTTCTTCAGACAAGCAGTGTCAAGTCATGCTGGTGGTTCAAACTTAAACTGTATGACCGAGGGGGTTGCACTGATGCACTTATCTTTTGAGAGGTGAGATAAACACATCAATATGGTAAGGAAATAGTAGCACAAGAGGGGAAGTGGGGACATGTTTTAATTAAGTTTCTACAGAGTTTCAGCAACTTTTACAAACCTTGAAAACAACAGGAACAAATTGTTTTCAGGTTCTCTTCTAAAGTTCTCCAACACATGCAAACATTTCTCATCCATTGTCCAGATGTTTTCCTTCAGACCAAGTTAAATTTATGCTGCAAACAAAGAATAGAGCCAGACGACTCAAGATAGATATTAAAACCAAGTCTCCATAGGTATCAGATTGACTTGGTATCGATATTTAGTATTGACTAGCTCTACTCTGTTTGCAGCATAAATTAAAATTTAATTATAAAATTTCATATACTCAGTTTCAGATTCTTTTTAAATTTTATTTTAGTATAATTTTTTTTCCCTCAACTCCCCTTCAAAGACCGTTTTCAATTGACTCTCAAACGATAATATTTTGTACTTTTTTGTATCATTACCATTTGTCATGTTAATATGCTTAAGTATTTTTAGACCTTTTTTCAAATTCTGTCCTGGATTTGAATTAAAAAAAAAAATTAAAACAAAAAAATGGCTAAATATCAGAAGTTTAATGATATGTCAAACTCAATAATAATAAAAAGTATTAGTATCGGCAAAATGGGCTCTGTATTTATGATATCGATAGTACGTCTCTACAGCAAGCTATAGTTTCATTTCAAAAACAACCACTTAAAAAAAGTAAAACCTAAGCATGTAAAGAATTGCTTTAAGTGGCACACTATTGATGCTGGCATTCAGGAATGTCAAAGCAACCATTATAAGTGGAAAAGTCAATCTTTTTAAAAAGATTGAAACTGGAGTGGTATAAAGAAATGCTAAAAACCTACTTTCATTATTACGAGTTGTGAGAGGCTGCTAACAGGAAAACAAAGATTTCAGATGGGCAAAAATGGAGCTAAAAAAAGGGACGGTGATGCAGAGAGATCACTTGAGGACGGAGAATGTGTGCAAAAGGTCAGAGGAGGACTCGAACCGACAGTCGAGTTTCCTCTACGGCGTTCCTTCCATCCCGGCGACACGTGCGACGGAGCGTGTTCACGTGAACAGCCGTGCGCGCTCCCGCTGCCCACACATCCAGAGCACGAGAGGGAGGGAAGCACATTCACAAGGATAAAAGGAGAGACCCCGCATCCATTGAGACGCGCACGAGGATGAATTTCATTCACATGTGTGCACATGAAAACCCAATTCATAAAATATTTCCTTCAGTTAAAAACATATGTTCATGTTCGCAGAGGTGTCATTTCCAAACTGGCATTAGAAACAATAATGTTCCCGTTATTGCCTTCGTCAGTCGTGTGTTGTGCTGATGAATGGCTGCATCCTCCTTACATAATGGAGACATTTTCTGAATAAACTGATGTCCGAAGGGAGGAGTGGAAGCGGAGCAGCATCCCATCAGACTCCCATCCTCACACACAGAAAAAAATAAAAAGCTCCCCTCGGTCTAAATTTATTTCCCCTGTAATGAACTTTTACAAGCAGGCAGCGGCGCAGACACCACTGCTCGATTACATAATATGGCAAGCTGGAGTCTGACACTGGAGGAGGGAAGGAGGGAGGGAGGGAGGGAGAGGAAGCGAGGAAAGCCCAAGGAGTGCAGCACTAGAAAGATGCAAAAATGATTAAAAAACAAAAACGTTTTAATAGCTAAGAATTCTACACTAACATTTTCATTTTTGCAAAGTGAATCTGACCTGAGCATTGGGGGAAAAAAAGAAAAAAAAGGGGGGGAATACTTGTGTGGATGCCTAAATTCAGTTTAAATTTTTCAGATCTTCAGAATAAATTCAGTTCATCTTTCTTATGATTTAAGTTTACAATGATTTTTTAAAAAGTGTACAAAAAAGTATACAACGATAAATTACAGGTTAAAAACTCATGTAATATTAGAGATCAAGTTCCTCTTGTAAATTTGCAGATTAAATTACTTATTTCAATATGTAATTCAATACTGAATTACATATAAGGTTTTTGGTTAGTGGAGGAGTTACTGAAGCGGTTTTTGACCTCATTTGTATAATTATTGTAGTGGTTTTTGTCTATAATTTACATTTGTATCGTTTTTATTTTTGAAATAAACAGCTTAACCTTATCAAGAAGATACAGTCTATTTTGTTTTTGTAATCAAGTGGAAAAAAAAGGGGGTGGGGGGGGATTGAGAGCGTTAAGCTTAAGCTACAGCCCGTCCTGCTAACATAAGAGGAGAGGAAACTGTTAACTCATGCTACAATGCTCCTATTCTGCCACTAGGAGTCCCAGTCATCTGAATAGAAACTCCTGTGGAATCCCTGAGCTGTGTGTAAGAGCTGCAGAGGTTCATCCAAACACACAGACGGCACAGCAGCTACGGAGTTATTTCACCACTCCGTTTCTCAAACACAAAAACCCATCTGTTAAAAAAAGAAAAAACAAAACACCTTTCTCAGAAAGCATTCCTCATTGGACTCAAACCTGTCCAACCAGGAAATGCCAGTTACCATAACTACCAGATAATCAGCCAAGTCAGGTTTTTTTTTTGCAGCTTGAAATGAAAACAAGCAACTAACCCCCCCCCCCCTTCGCCTCGAAGAAATGAAAAAATTTGTTGCTGATACTTGATTTTTAATCACAATTTACAACCTCATCAGCAAATGTTCTCGAAGTACAGGAGGATTTCTCGCGTGGCTGCAGGAGTCGGTACCATAGTTGCTCGTTTGCTGTACAGACTTTGGGCTACAAACTGCTTCTAGCACAAACTGTGTTTTTGGGGCACAAATTTGGACAGTGATTTGGGCCACAGTGATTAAAAAGACCCTCCATTCCTTGAAGGTTGTTGACGGAGTCGTACCTTAAAGCAGGCAGGTCAAACTCATTTTGGGCGTCGGAGTGCATTAATAAAACCAGCCATTATACTGTTGAAATACAGCTGTCTGGATTCAAAGAATTAAAATAATTATTTAGCATTCTTTCACATTGACACAACTTGGTATTATATAAATAAAAACTGATTTGACTGATAAACATTTAAGCACAATTTGTTTTCTTGAAGGACCACATAAATGGTAATGCATATCAAACGGGCCTCAAGTTTGATATGCATCTGTGAAAAATATTAATGGGGTAAAAAGTATAAAGAAGTTGGCCCCCCTAACTCACTCCGCTTAGGGCCTCATCATTTCTTGGGTAGCCTCTGGCAACAAGACACTGCCATTACACAACAGGACACACACACACACACACACACACACACACACACACACACACACACACACACACACACACACACACACACACACACACACACCTTCTGTGTGATCCAAGATAAAGTCGACAGTTTAATAAGCACTGCTGGTTTTGTTCCAGTTTCATCATTTTGTAACCAGATCAATGAGGAATTTACTTTAAGTAGGCCCCCAAATTAAGACTTTTTAGAGGCAATGCGATATGTATAAAGAGCAATAAAAGTGACTCAGATTGAAACTTCAAGTTGTCGAGTCACACTCCCCCCAGTTGTGTTTAGGAAAAACAAATACAAAAATCGCCACCGCCGGCTGAACTGGCTGCACAGGCGCATCAGGTCCAACCTGCTGACGAGAACAGCTCATCCATGACGCACAGCTTACACACACGCGCGCACACACACACACACCAGTTCACCCCAAGAGAGCCATCCTTTTAGCCGTTGTGATCGGCGACGAACGTCAGAGTCGTCAGACTGGTGGCGGCCATTGGTTTCAGGGAGTGGCATGCAAACTTCACATGTTACGCAAAACAACGTGTGGAAAAGTTAGGATGAAGGTAAATCTCCACTGCGGCTGAAGGGGCCAATCCCCTGAGTCATGCTCGATTCACAAAAAAAAAAAAAATAAAAATAATAAAAGAAGAAGAAGAGGGGGGAGAACTCTGCAGGAGGATCACAATTAATACGCATAATGAGTCACTTCTTGTTACGCAGGACAGAAACCTTTTTTTGGAAGAAGTTAGTGCCATATCTGAATATAAATGGCTTCGTTCTCTGGGTGGAGAAGAGAAGCGGGTGGAGGAGGGGGGGGGGTGATCAGAATCTATAAGACCCAATTGATGACGATGAACAAGCATGATTCATCAGTGCAGCGGCATTCCTCCGCATACTCCGTCAGAGCCACCAGAGGGGTGGGAGAGGGAGGTGGGGGTTGCATTAGTCACTCCTGAAGGGCCAAGAATTTATCTCCCCTCTTATAGAACCAATTAAAATCATAGAGACAATATTTTTGGAGGAGTTCGGAGAATAATTGCGTCAGAATGGACAGTCATCCCAAATCACCAGGTTCTCCTTGGATGAAACCAGAATACCAAAACGCGAGAGGGAAAGAAAGAAAACAAAACAAAAAAAGATTAAAATAAAATTAAAAATTGCGTAGCAGTCTTCACCAGAGACTGGAGAAGTGGGTCAAACCCAAAGACGGGCGACACCATTGCTCCCCACAAAACAGAAACTCCACCGAGAGAATCCAGACGGAGTTCAAACCTTAAATCAGCGACATCCAAACAGCATTAAAGGGTGAACCGCCTCCAAGATGATGGGGGATTGAAGACGCACGCGACAAAAAACAATGGACCGTCACAACTTTAATGTGACACGTGTCAATCACAAGCGTCGGAAACTCTCCAAACGTGGTTCGCGATTTTAACTACAAGGCACCTGGATTTGTGCCTTGTAGTTATTCAATCTGCATCGCAGTCTGTGGCTGAGTGTCCATTTAAAAAGGCTGAGAGCTGACCCCCACATTGAAAAGTGCGCATAGCCTGCGCAATTTTGGCTCACCAATATGGGGCACCCGTTCTCCCCCCTCCCAACACACAGACACACCATTACCCACTTTCCTCCTTCACACGGCTCCATTTGTGGGTTGATTGGGAGCCAGTTGAAGCCAGATGTTTGTTTCTTTTAACAAAGTGGAGCAAATAAAGCCCCAAAATTCTGTCAGTCAATTAACAGCTCACCTGCGCCTGTTACGCAACACAAACCCTATCCTTGAAGTCAGTCACCCAAACCTCACATAACCTTCCCCTTCTCACCCCTCCGACATGAGGATGCAGCTTTTCACAGAGGGCAAAGTGAAGTTTGTACCTTCCACTTTTTTTTTTGGTGTGGGGCGGATGGGGGTGGGGGGTTTCGTGGGTCCGCCATGTAACTGCAAGTGGAGAGAAGGAAGAAGTGATAATTGCTGGAATCCGACTCACCTGCCCATTTTCCCAACTTCGGGGTGAGAAGCTGCCCGTTCCCCAGGATCCATATCCTAAAGCCGGTGAGCAGCCTGTAGAGCAGCCACAGCGCCAGTGTGGCCACGGTGAACGCGCCGACCCAGAAGAGAGGCGTCTCGGCCCGGCTCATCATCTCATCCACGCTATCCCGGTTCATGGCAGCGGCTTCTCGGTGACTCCGGCGTGTGTGTATGTGAGTGTGTGCGTAATACTGGAGACCTCAATTTTTAGGCAATGTGCTCTAATTTCCAAGCCACAACGTGAGAGAGAGTCCCTTTATAAGGAGGTTGTAGCATCACACACACATACACACACACACTTCTCCCTCCTCCCCCTCCTCCCCCAACACTTGTCTAGCCTGATTTGAGGTTGCCACGCCCACCTCCGCTCCTCACCGGCTGCGGCAGGCGTCCCTCTTCCAGACCGCCTCACCTCATTGGCTGATTCTCCACCTCAATCATCCCCGGAGCTTTCCTTCATTCATTAGGTTTTTCTGTATGGGGGAGAAAAAAAAACAAAAAAAACGAGGGTGGGTTCGATTCGTAACCCGGAGCGGCGCTGTGATTGGAGGAACATTCCGGCAGCATCCCATTCCGAGCTGGTGATTGGCTGACGACGCGAACAGGTTGGACGGTTTCAGTGAGAATTATGAAACCCTCCGAACCCACGCTTTCCATATATATAAAAAAAGGAAAAACTGCCCATACCACTTTATGAATGAAACGGTGCTCTCATTGGTGAGGAATGTGCGCGTGCCTCCCGCCCGACGGAGACGGTTTGAAGGCTCTCCATTGGCTGCAGTGACGCCAGTCTGTGAGGTCAGCTAAGCATGACTCACTCCACTATTTTAGGTATTCAATCTGCATCGTGCTGCTGATAATCACCGAAAAAGAAAAGAAACAAACAGGTGCAGGTGAACATCCCGGATTCACCGATCAGATCCTGCCGAGCTGCAACTATGAGATGTAACTATGAGATGTAACAGCAGATAAAAACAAATAAATAAAAACAACTAAAAACTACAAACCCCAGCTGGAACGTCCACCCGAAAACTCTCGCGAGATTACCCACTAGTATTTCGCTCTCCCATCCAAAACATTGAGGTGTGTGTGTGCGGGAGTTACATAAACATTCAGACATGCTTGTAAATTTCCATCGCTTTTATTTCACAGTGTTTTTAAAATTTCCACACACGCTTGTTTACAGAGAATGCATGTTTCAACAACAGCTGCCACCATTTTTTTTGCTGTCGTTTTTATTTTTCAGGAGAAGAATGTGGAGGAATAACCCCTCTGTCTCCAACTCTCTCTCTCTCTGCCAGCAAGCCGCCATGCTTCCCCCCCCCCATCACCCCTCTTTCTCCCCCATCCATCCGTCCATCCACACGCTGCAAACCGAACATGAAATGCAGGCAGACCGAGGCTCCGGGGCTGAAGGCAAAGCCTGCCGTGTACTCTGCACAGGGGCGAGAGTATGAAAATGGGTCTGAATCTGAAAATGAATCGCGCTGCTGTTCGCAAAATTGGACACAAAGCTCTGGGATCCGAGAGGAAGGAGATGCAAGTTGTGTAACAGTTTCATAACACGTTCAGTCAAACGCAGTAGGAACAAAATGTCTCTATGTCATTGCAACAAAAAACAACATAAAAATACACATTTGCACAAATGTCATCTTTAAAATACATAATTCATGGGACACAGTTGTAATTTTTTTTAAAACATACAAGTTTATAGAAAGATGAGAAAATGTTCGCATCACATCATCAATTTAACACGATGCACAAATATACAGTGTGATTATTGTTGCACAAGCAAAAATAAAATGGCATCAAGTTGATTTTAAATACATCCCATCATCATCTTTAATTTTACACTTTAATATTTACACACACACACACACTCCTGTTAGACTGGAGGGGAGTCCACCTTCACATCACAGTTATGATCCACACAGCTGCAAAGAGACAAGAACATGTTTAGCTTTTCATGATGCTCTAATGATACATATACAGACTTATGCACCCAAAAAAAAGACTTAAAATATATATATATATATTTTTTTGTTTTATGAAAAATTCACTTAATGTGCAAAAAAATCCTACATTAATAATAGTGTTTTTTTGTTGTTGTTTTTTTTTAGCAGAATCATTCATGGCACAATTACTGCTGCATTAAATACCTTCAATATAAATATAACTTCTGATTTCCTTTTGTTTTTCTCTCTAAATGTGTTCAAGCAGATTCAAACTGTTCATCAGCAGCAGAGTTTCTCCCGGTAGCTCCTCAAAATGGGAAAGACAAGAAATCATTTGTCTCCTCTGCATTAAAAATCGTGTGAACAATGTAAGTCGGCAAACGGCCATAAGACGCGTTCGATTAAACGTGACAAGATGTGCGTCAACAGCCTAAATGAAGATGCTTAAAACAAATCGCAGCTGTGACGAACCGGAGCAGGAGGGTGAAGAATACTGACAAAACAACAAACACACACCTAAAGTTCACAGTTATTGTTGGAGAACTACAGCCAGCATGGCACCCTGCACCCAACAAGTCTCTATAGCAACCAGTGGAAAGCGTCAACAAACATGCTAACTGGTGGTTAGCCATTTTTTCTGTCCTACCAACACAAACACAAAAACATGAAGCTTTCTGTTCGTTTCACTCCAGCTGGAGCTGATGGGACGAGAAGAACTTTGACAATTTCAGCGGCTGAAAGCAGTGGATGAATGTAGAGTGCCTCAAAACATACCAAGACGTGTCAAATAAAGAATCTGTCAGAAAACTAAAGCGGCTCATCACTAGCCTTTTGTTCAAGCAGGGAAATGATACAAAACTGTAAGCTTAAATCTACACAACAGGAAAAGGAACTTCCTGTCACTGTAGTGTGAGCCCCCAGAACTGGAGGCTGGAGAAAAACCAGTTGGGTGAGAACTGGGATTCTGGATGAGGACAACAACAGGGGTAAAAAACAAAAAAACAAAAGCAAAAAAACAGCTGGTGGTGATTTTTTTTTTTTTTAATAAAAACAATCATTTCCTAACATGGTTTATCCTCCATCTCCTCCCCTTCAAATAAATGTATTGCTGCAATAAAAGACGGAGCAATCTTCAAACTTTGTTCCTCTCTACGTCTCTTTGGCAGGAATGTGTACCGGCTGCAAACACACAGGAACCTGATGCTGCACTTTCACAGGCAGCTCAGCCACTTTTCACGCTTAAAACACCAACCACTAAGAGGAATTTAAAACTACCAACAAAATGACAACTTGCACAACTTCATGAAGCAACGCTTTCATCGCCCTTCATTCACATAAAGCCCACTCCTCCTCTGGCATCGATTGCAGCAAGAACACCCACACACACACACACAAACACACACCTAATCGCCCTGTCCGGGCTGTCAGCGCACACCCGGAGCCTCTCGGGTCTTGGATCTTCTCACATTCTCACTTCAGAGTCTCTTATGTCCCGTAGTAACTGCGTGTCATGTAGTTTAGATTAAATTAGATCAGTTCTCCACTCTAACGCTCCTTATTCTATCGTTTCTACACGCAGATAAAACATTTTTCAGCCGATTCTTTTTCTTCTTCTTTTAAAAAATTGCCACAAATAAACGAGGCATTTTTTGCAAACAGATTTGCATTAAAGATTCAAACTTGATATTTTCATCGCTGCCTCTCCGGCTCCGTGTGTTGCTGTCCAGCTCCGTGGTGCTGAAACGCGCTTCGCGGACGGACAGCGCAACCACGAAGCCTCCTTTTTCAGCGCAGACGGTGTGTCTGTCGTGCGCCATTTCTTTTGCACTTTTACGCTGTCGCTGCGCGGTAAAGCACACGATGACCGACAGATTTTAAAAGTTGAATTTGTCTCGTGAAAAGTCGACAGAAACCCTCCCGCCCTCCTTCCCTCGTCGCCCGTTTCTCTCGTTTACAATCCTGCAGACATATATTACAGATAAATTATAGATCTGATCCGAGACGTTTAAACACGAGCAGAGCTCCCGTTAAAACCCGCATGACAAGATTTTCTTTTTTTTTCTTTTCTAACCTGGACAGAAGTTTCAAAAACTCTCCGGGAAGCGCACACGCAGCGGCACGGAGCTCCCGCTGCGTGATATGCGCACGACAAACTCGAGATTTAACACGCATCACACACCTCGATACATTCGGATTAAATCTACAACAACACGACACACAGGCGGTTCCACCGGGAGCGGACAGGAGTCTGAACTTTACTTTCTGAACCCTGGACAGCTGGATGCGGTCTGAACAACCAGAGGGAAAAACACAACGAACTGCTGGAAACTCAAATATCACGTGTTCTGATTTTACGTCCGATCAATTCAACGACAGAGAACTGCGATACACACACACACACACACACACACACACACACACACACACACACACACACACACACACACACACACACACACACACACACACACACACACACAGCCGCAGCAGAGCTCAGTCTTTGTTTTAGTTTTGATTTCTTTTTTGTTAGAGGTAAAAAAATAAACGGCTGTCGGTTCATGTTTACCTCTGATCGTCTAATATATTTCTGAAATGAGGTTCAGTTCTGAATGTTTGTGCGCTTCTAGTTCTTAGATTTTAACAATTAAAAACATTACAGAAATTCACGAGTAAAACCACAAAGAAGACATTTAACTGTATTTATTAATGTTAACATATCACCGACTTCTGTGTTCCTGTCTGAAATCAGGACTCCAGTAAAAGCCAACTCTCTTACTTCTCTTGTTTCACTGTAAGGTGTTTAAAATTCACACACTCAGCCAGGAGTTCCTGTTTGTTGTGTTTAACGTGACCAGACCGTCAAAAGCAGCGGATACACACCTGTTCTGTCTGTGTGTGTGTGTCCAGTCCAGCCTGAGTGTGTGGCAGCTCAGCACCAGGAAGACGGAGGCCATGTTGCTCGTTCTGGAAGAAACACAGAGTGATAAACACACTGAGGAGAAAACACTCCTAATATGCCTCTATGCTGATCTTCAGACGTACAGTAACTGTTCCTCTCTCTCACACACACACACACACACACACACACACACGCACACACGCACACACGCGCTGGACACCCTTCTCACACTGTCACATGTTACACTCCTTCATGTCTGTAAATTCCTACTAAAGCAGCTGGAAACAAACCAACATGAATCCTCCTGACTCTATGGAAACGTCTCTCACACACACGTCTGTAAACCCGTCTGAACATTAAAACAGAACATTTATTGATCCATGAACAGGTTTGGATATTCCTTATGAAATGTACATTAAATCAATAAGCTGATGTGTATTTTTTTTCTTTTTGCAGCTTGTCAACGATATGAACTTCATCATGTCAGGCTGTATTTTTTTATTTAATTACTTTCTTTATATATATATATATATATATATATATATATATATATATATATATATATATATATATATATATATATATATATATATATTAGAGGTGTGCCGATCGATCGGCCACCGATCATAATCGGCCGATTTCCGTGAAAAAGTGTATGATCGGTCTCTTGTTGCCGATCACACAAACCGATCATCACCTGCATCTCATTTCCAACCTGCCTGTGCAGCTGGTCTCCTCTTTCCTTCACTGTGCAAACGCGCAGCAACAAATCCTAAGCGATGTGTAACTATAACGCACTGAGTGAATGGGGAAGTTTGCGTGTTGCGGCGGAAAATTGAAGCACGTCAAAATGCATCAACACAACGAAGCTAATACGACATAAAAACAATGCCATACTTGACGGAGATTGGCTACATCGAGGCTCACTGCAGTAAAAAAGACATACGGAGGATCAGATAGCAGGTAAAGCAGCGCACAGCTACAAACACTCACCCGGATTAGCATGACGGTCAGAAAGCTAAACAAATAACCCGCAAAATTATTTAAGTCTTCGAGCTGCGATGTAAGACGCTGGTTCTGCTCTCCTGTTGAACCGCTGCTACGCTACAGGTAGTAATATCTGACAGACGGAGCTTCGCTTCTGCTCCACCTGGTAGTGACTCTCACACCGAACCTCTGCTTAAAGCTGCAGCATCTAACCTAAAAAAATAAATTTTACATACGTATTAAAACTTTCGCTGTCCTAACATGAGACAGATAATCTCTGAAAAAATAATCGATCTCCTCCCTGATCTGCATAATCACTCCGCTCAGTCAGAAACAGCCAATCAGAACTAGCAGTAATCAGCTAGCCGCCATGCTATCAGGAAGTTTTCATTCAGTAACTCTGGATTGTTTATTGTAATGGAACCTGTTTTTGCCTTTGAATGTTAAGTTTTATACTTTAATTTTTTGGCAATGTTGAGAGGTTTTATTTTGACTCTTTGCATTATTTAGCCTCTTCAGAGCCTTCATATGTTATCAGTCTGTTAAAGGTAGTATTATCAATAGCAGTACAATTTGCACAATGCCTGTTTTGTTTTTTCTTGGAAAAAGTTATTTAAAGCAAGTTTTTGTCTAAATTAAGGTGAATTCATGGTTCCTTTTTCCACATAATGTAACCAGTAGTCCTTGTGATTAAAAAAATAATAATTATGTGATGGTATCTGTGATTGGCCCTCATGGGTGATCGGAATCGGCAGGAACAATATATATATAGCTATATATATATATATATATATATATATATATATATATATATATATATATATATATATATATATAAAAATTTGTAAAACTAGTTTGTAAATGTGAAGGGCAGCAGAAACAAAACTAAAGAGGGATTCCTGAGATGTTTCCAGCATTGTTCTGACAGGAAACGAGTCTTGGAAGCGTTTCCCATCAGACAGTCTGTCCTGCTGTGCAAAATGCATATTCAAAATATTAAAACAGAACAAAAAAACAAAACACCCTGCAACTTTTATGCTGAAACTCTGAAAAGACAAGCTGATTATTTTTCTTACCAGGTACCTACATTAGTGACATTTGTACCTACATTTGTTTTCTTCTATTTAAAGATTTTTGAAACGTTCCTCAGATCCTAAACAGTCTCTCTGGATTGTGTTGGACTGAACGAGGTTTGGAAATACCTCCACCCCCCGTCTCCACCCCCTCCAGATCCAGGCTTATTGACACAAATCTACACGTCTCTGTTGTGCAGGAGACTTTTTAAAAAACTGTGAAAAAAAAAAATAAATAAATAAAAAAATAATCCAAACTGACCAAAACTGGAATCTGAAACAATTAAAATAAAAATTGTGCTTCCGTTCATCTCATTATTTTTCTGCTCTCTTCAAGTTGCAACCTGATCATCTGGATTTTAAACATGCAGAGACGTTCAAAGCATTTCATCAAAACGGTCGTCTTGTCTTTTCTTTTTGTTTTTTTGTTTTTTAAGGTAACTGCATTCAAAATACCCAAAATGCATCTGATTGATCGTGTTGGAGGACTCCCTGCTGCCTCATCAGACTTTTATTAAAGTTTTCTTTTAATATTTCAGACAGTCCATGACATCATTTAGAGAAACCCGCAGCACCACACGCTCTCTACCGTACCGTACAGTTATATTGATTGTGTTTGTTTCTTCCATATATGTATATAATGAAGCGAATGTGGATGTTTTTTATTATAGCCTTGTTCATTTGTTTTGATTGTTTTTTTGGTTTTTTTTTGGGGGGGGGGGGGTTGCCTCTCCGTTGCATTTGCATTTGTTTGTTTTTGTTTTTGTAGTTGGTCTTATTTTGAATTTGTGATGTCATTTCCGTTTGTTCTGCATCTTCACTTGTTTATGTTGAATGTGTGAAACCCAGGAAGAGCACATACTGGGAAACGCAGCTTATGAGGACCCAGACAAAAAGCAAGAAAAAAAATATCTTAGTCCACTTGAGATAAAACGAAACTAAAGTAACTTTTCAGCAAAATAGAGGAGCCTGTTTCCAGTCAATAATTCCTTCATACTGATTTAAACTACCAGCTCCACTAGCAGGTTATTTTATAACAAGACATTTTTCCCATAAGTGAAATAATGAGCTTATTTCATCAGTATGAAGGAGATATTTGCTTAAAACAAGCTCCTATATCTTGCTGAAAAGTTACTTGTGATAATTTTGTCTTATTTTAAGTGAACTAACACATTTGCACTGAAAAACTAGACCAAAGTTACTGAATAAGATTAAATGTTGCAGTGTACAAATTCTGTTTTGGAAAAGATGTAGATTCCGTCTTGATTTCTTTTGCTGATTTCCACATTCAGACCTGGAGTCGCCTCCATTTACCTTCTTGCTTTGTGCGACCAGAAGCAGGTGGAGGCGGACAGACGGACGGACTCCGCTCAGACTCGACTTCCTGGTTTTGGGCGGAGCGACAAGGCGCCGGCTCTTCCTCCACCTCCACCCAGCAGCCGTCTCTCCTCGCCTCCGTCTCCTACTTTTAGCTTCCTCGGCTCGATTAGCTTCCGCTTCCCGTCACCTGATACTCTACTGACAAAAAAAGAAAAAGAAAATTCAGGAAAAGACGTGACATTTTTGAGCACATCAAAGAAAGTCAGCTGTAAATGTTTGATTAGAAACAAAACATGAAATGCAAAAATGAGATCAAACAAAAGTTGTTGCTGGTTTTAAAGTAAACCCATTTTTCTGACTTTTAGCCTGAAGACGTTTCTACTGCAGTAGGACTTTTACTGTCAGAAACCAACCGCTGCTTAAAATTTATTACTGATAGTTTTGTTAAAAAAAACAAACACAAGAACAAAAAAAAAAAAAGATATGAAGCAATGAAGTATCAATTCTGCACTATTCTTATCACTAATGCCAAAAAAATACTTAAATCAGAGGGGGGAAAAAAACTGGTGAGAATTTCAAGATAAATCCTCTGTCAGCAGATTTTCCTCACTGTAAGTTTATTGTCACAAAGTTCAGGAGAACAAACTCATCTTAGAGCCTGCTCAGGTTCAGCCCACATCCTCATTCTGTCACAGTTTATGGTTCATATTTGTATTTTCACAAACCATCTACTTGAAGCCCTGGATACGTCCAGCTAAAGCAAAACAAAACAAAAAAAATTCAAATAAAATGAACAGGAAACAGAGTAAACTCATAATCAGAGCCGACAAAGAGCAGCTGGACGTTAAAGCAAACATCAGATGTGAAGCTGAACGATTACTGTGGAAACGTAAAGCTTCATATTCATTCACATTTAAAAAAACATTCAAATCATACCAGGATATTTTACATATATGTCACATTACTTCATTCAACTTTATATGTGAAACAGAACTTTGACTCCTGGGTGTTTTTGTTACACACACACACACGCACGCACGCACGCACGCACGCACGCACGCACGCACACACGCACGCACGCACGCACGCACGCACGCGCGCACACACACACACACACACACACACACACACACACACACAGCATGACTCTACCTGGGGTATTTCTTTTATTCTTTACTACCTGCAGGATTAAATCTCTGTGAAAATGCAAACTGCAACGGTTTTCTGACATAAAATAAAAACATAAAAATCAGATGATTTGTTGGAAACAGAAGCGATTCCTTCACTGGGATTTTGTTTTTGTTCTTAATTTGTTTGTTTTAAACCAGCAGACAAAAAAATATTCCCAGCATAAACGTAGTTTTCTGTCTGGCATTAATAAATAATCAGGTTAAATACATTTCAGTCACATCTGGAAGTGAAATGTTCATTTTAACTCCACAAGGTTTTTATTCTGCAATGAGAAAAAATGTTTCAGTTCTTAATCTTAATTTGTGTTATTTTTACATGAAGGGAATGCAATATTGCTTTGGATTTTTTAAAAATTTATTTAAAGTTCCTGATTTTGGTAAGAACACACACACACTCAGATATGAAGAGTGTGTATGGGAATCTTTAGATACGCTTTGAGTTTTTCAGAGTGTGTTTTCACACTCAACCGGACAATAAATGCTTTCTACAAATTAAGAAAAAAGGGGGAAATATTTTTGCCTGTGTGTAGTGTTTCTTTAAATCAACACACACACACACGCACACACACCCACCCACACACACACACACACACACACACAACACACACACACACACACACACATGCAGCTTTAAAACAGGAACTATTTGCCTCACACCTCATAGTGAAAACAAAGAATAAACTTTAAGTTAAGAATAAGTGACACACGTCCTCAGCTGCGTTCTGTCATTCCTGGTTAAAATACAGAACAGAACACAAATGTCTCTCTCTCTCACACACACACACACACACACACACACACGCTCACACACACCCACACACATACTCAAACTCACTTTTATTCAGAACAAACATGCAAAACCTAATATATTGTCATTAATAATGACAAACCCTTCTATACGCTGGATCCTTTGTGTAGAGGTTTAGTTATCGCCTCATGTATTTATTTCGACATCATTTGTTTTTGTTGTTGTTCTGCACAGAGTTTGTCGCGTCTCCTCCTCACTCTGGAGAAGTCTCTAAATTCATTTGGTCAACATGAAACACTCTAACCGTCACACTCACACACACACACACACACACACACACACACACACACACACACACATAGAGAGAGACAGAGTGTGTGTGGCATGAGCAGCATATTTCACTTTTATCACATCTTGTCAAGTTACATCTATAAACATTAAGGTGTCGTGCCAGACCGACTTGTAAAGCTATACAAAAAAAGGATTAAAAGATTTTAAAAAACAAATCTGAAAAGTGTGGCGTGCATGTATATTCGGCCCTGAGTGAATGCTTTCTTTTAGGGCAGCTTTGAGCAATAAGACATTGACCAGTTTTTTCAAAAATTCTTCCTTGCAAAGAAGCTCAAAGCTCAGTGAGACGAGCCGGGGAGCATCTGTGAACCTCATTTTGCCACAAACGTTCGGTCGGATTTAGATCTGGACTTTGATTACACCATTTTGTTGCATGAAAACCAGAAAAAGCTGGAAAAACAAAAGTAAAAAAAAAAACCCCATAAAACTGGAAACTGAGAACTAAAGCTGAAGCTGCAGCTCTGAGTTTAGAAGAATCGTCCTGCTGAACTGTCACATCCAGAGCTCTGTCAAAGAAAAAGGATCCCGTAGCATGACGCTGCCACCACCAAAACAGGAACGGTCCGCTCAGGTCGATGTGAGCTGTTCGTTTTCTGCCACTGAGAGCATTTCCTCACTTTCCTAAAATAAATGTTTTTGTCAAAAAATTTTTTTTTAATCTTTTGGCAAAAAAAAGGACATTATTTTATTTTATTTAGGGATTTCAGGTTAAAAGGAGGCTGAATACAAATTCATGTTTTATTTGCAGAATTTCTCTTCCTTCCACAGTTATGCTCCACTTTATGTTGGTCTGCCACAAACACACACAGGAAAATGGAGGTTGTTGCAAAGTGACTCAATGTGCAGGTAAGTGGTCCCACTTACCTGCACACTGCGGTTGTCCTTGCAGGACGACCGCTGTGGGTCGTCCTGCAAGGCGCTGACCGTCAGAGGAGCATCACCTGCCTGGACCAGGGGAGTCGGGCTTTACTAAAGCATAAACCAACAAATAATCTAAAACTGTTTTTATTTTTTTCGTTTTTTTTGGCCCTCTTTGGTTCGTTTCTCAACACTTTCTAAATTTACATAATGATTTCAACACTTTAAGAGGATTTTTTTTTTGTATTATTGTAAGGAAACAGGAGCTTTGATCCAAGAATGACAGATGTATGACTGATTCATCAGAGAGAGGAATTATAACGTAGAGGTGAGGGTTTACCACACAAGTGTTAAATAAAAACAAAACAAAAACATGCTCCATTCACGTGAGCTGCAGACTTGATTAACAGCTGAAACGATCTGCTGAACCTTGAACGGGATTTCCTCGCTCACCTTCACTCTTCTCTCTTTCCTTTGTTTCGTTTTTGCCAACAAATAAGATTTTTGTGAGATGAAGTCATTTATTTTTCTACCTGCATGTGTTTGGAAACAGGATTTAAGCTCAGTCAGACTCAGACGACATGAATGTTTACCTCTCCATACCGAGGCTTCCTCACACCAAACGACCTATGACCCTTCTCTTCCGGTTCGCCTTCCGCTTCGTCGTTTCCGTCCGCTAGAAGTCATCGCCCCTTACTCCCTAAAAATGATACACAAACAAATGTATGCTAAAGAAAACGCTGGAAAATAATGTAAAATGTTGTTTTGCAAAAGAATATATTATATATATATCAGATGTAAAATATTTAAAACAGGAATGAGAGGGACTTGGTGTTAAACTTTAAAACGCTCTGTGTCAGTGAGGTTTTCTTTTTGGCAGTGGGGTTCCTATAACTCACAGGATTTACAGTGAAATAAACACCCACACACACCAACCCACACACACTGTTCAATGACAAACAAAGACAACAAAAATTAAGAAATTGAGAGAGTGCACGCTCAAGAATTTAATGCAAACATTTTTCCTCAAAAGCTACTCAAATAAAGTGAAAACACACACAAGCACAATGTGTCAATTTTAACATATAATTCACACAAAAAGCAACAATCACTTCAAATACATTATTGCTTCTTTGTAACAAATAAAATAAATGACTGCAGTGACATTTCTGAGGAACATTCATATGATCTGTGTGTGTGTGTGTGTGTGTGTGTGTGTGTGTGTGTGCGTGTGTGTGTGTGTGTGTGTGTGTGTGTGTGTGTGTGTTTGAATGTCCTGAACTCCACATGCTGCTTTTATGGTTTTCATAATTCATACAATTTTAGGTTAACATGTTTTTCTGTTGTAGTTCTTTATTATGATTCTTTTTTCTCTCACAGTTAAAAAACAAACTTTTTTTTTTGCTGATCCTTAGACAACTTTTTCACAACAAATATCGCTGTGGGTTTAATTTAGATATTTATAAAACTCTAATTCTCTTCAGTTCTGGTAATAAAACATCTGTAGGGCAAAATGATGCTCATTTTTAACAGAAGAAAAAATATTTTATATGTGTGTGCATGTGTGTGTAGGCGTGTGTGCGTGTGTGTGTGTGTGTGTGTGTTTTTCCTTTGTTCCAAGTCATCTTTACGTTTAAAGAGTTTCTTTCAATTATCCTGAATTGATAATTTCATTTATCAGATGCAACAATGTCACATAAACTGAGTTTATTTCTGTTGTCTGCAGCCTCAACAATAAACTTCAAATGTAAATAAGGGTCGAGTTCATCAGAGAAAATCGTCAGATTTGATTTAGAATCAGTCGTTTTTCTCAGACGATGGGTTTTCTGTCAGGTTTCCTCTAACAGATCCAGGATTTGAGCTCTGAGCCTTCAGCTGTACAGTCGGCCATTTTCTGCCTCACTGCAGCGCTTCTTGAAACTCTCGACTGGATCGTCCATGAAGAAACAGAACAATGAAACTTGTAAAACAAAAGGTAAACAGCTGAACAGTAACGCCCCAAAAAGAGCTTTTTTTATTCCTCCCGTTTGTTGTTGGCAGCAGCGCTAACGTGGCTAACAACAGAGGAGTGGCAACAAAATGGCTGACTGTGGTATTAATTCAAAACACACACACTCACACACTCACACACCATGCATGTCTCATTGTAGAGGGAGATAAATTAAATGTACATTAGGGGTTTGTCCCTCTTTTTTAAAAGAGGAGATGAAGGAATATTACATTTAAACGCCTCTTTTCACATCATATTGTTTTATATTCTTTTCCTGTCTCATCTTCCTCTGTTTTTAATAAATAAATATCACACAAAGACAGAAATCCACCTCCAAGATACAGACTTTCACAAAACTAAAGGAAATAATTCAAACTCTTTAGAATTGTAAATGTTCACAGATAAGTAACATTTTGACTTTGTCTTTAAAAAAAGCTAAACAGAGTACTTCATCTGTGCTACAAAATGTTTTAAATGAGCCACTGAGAAAACTCTTAAAGAAGAGTCTGATTGTTTAGGAGCTTCTGGGTCTGAAAGGATCTCAATGCATCCAGATCTTTTCTCCCATCACAGAGTCGTCCACACACCTTTAATAAAACTTTATTCATGTCCTAACAAGAAGGAAATGATCTTCCTCGGCTGCTTTTAGCTTTGATTTTAACTGCAAATTCACACCGGTCGTCATTAGAGATGCACCGATGCGATATCAATATCTGTATCGGACCCGATATTGAAAACAACCCTAGATTGTTTGGGTGACAATGTGCCGGATCCATAAGAGCAGATCTATTCAGTCTACTTCTGAGTGACATCATGCTTTATTTATTTCACATTATATTTATAATTCCTAGTTGCTCTTTCTGAACCATTTGAAAGAAGGTTTGTTGCAGTTCATTTTTACGTTTGAACAAGACAGTCAAGCCATTATTTTTGTCAGTTCCAGTTTATAATAAATGATCTTTATTATTTATTCTACATCAACTGTTTTACTCCCAATTAAACTGAACAAATTAAAGTTGTTTTTACAAGTTTGACCAAACCTGTGAAGCTGTTGCTGTATTTCAGTGAGCTATGCAGGTCCAGAGTTACCAGATATATTTATAATTCAGTACATTTATGTCTGTGTTTAAAAAGAGAAATGTTTGAAGTTAACTCAGCTCTGTTAACTCAGATATCGGTATCGGTATCAGGAGTGAAAAAAGTGGATCGGTGCGTCTCTAGTCGTTATACAGCTTCACTAACTGTTGTAGAAATGGACGAAAACATGTCAAGTTGTTCAATCTACAAAGGTATCTTTTACACCACCAACAAAGATTAATATCACCGTACAGAATCCCACAACCTGAACCAAAACAAGAAAACCTGCCTTTAGTCCACGGCGGTATCCGAAACTTTGACAATCCCAAACACGTGTCAAGTCCAACATTTGGGGATCCAGATTGGAACCAGAACAGAATCAATTTTCTTGAAAACCTCTAAAGGAAACTGTGAACAGATTTTTATGTTAACTGAATAATTTATTTCTTTACTGAGCTCTCTGAACTCCTTTGTGTTAATAAATCACTAAACTACCTAAAGAAGACGTTTATCTAAACTAACCAAATGCTTTGTTGGTTTTATAATAAAAGCTTGGTTTAGTGACTTCTGTTTCCTCAGTGAGGAGAAAGTGCCAAAGTGCCAAAGTGCAGTCCACACCTCACCTAAACACATCATGGTGAAACATGGTGGGGGCAGCATCATGCTGTGGGGATATGGGAAGATGGATGGAAGTAGATGAAAGACATTGGGGAGATAAAAGACTGGAGCTGACAGTCAGATCGAAGGATAGCTATGTTTCAGGATGGCCCAGTCAAAGTCCAGACCTAAATCTGATTGAGAATCTGAGGAAACTTTCACAGGTGACCTCCATCCAATCTGAGAGAATTAGAGATTTTATTTTATCAGACTTTTAAAAAGAAGAAATATTTTTAAAAGACATTTCATCTATACTTTAAGGTTTTGTGGTTGTTAGGAGGCGGAACATAAACAAGCTCCAAACCTGTGAGTGATTTTACAGAGTATGTAGATGAAGTTACTCCAGCTCATTTTTGTTACCAGCAGGTCTGTCGTTAGCGTTGAGGAATGATTCTGCAAGAAAAAGACAAGATGAACTTCTAAACCCAAATCTGCGTCATAGGAATTTAAACCTAAATATGACGATGGCAAAATGAACAAAGCTTTTATCAACTGTTATGTGCTTCGGGCACATTATGATTTTTGTCTATTTCTTTTTTTTTGTTTGTTTTCTTATAGACCTTGATTAAATGAGTTTTTGTAAATATATTTTGGAGTTTGGATAATTTCTTTTTGGTCATTTAATTACGTTAATTTGTGGTGCTCCGCCTATAAATAGGCTGGCTTTCGGCATGTAGGGAGCCTCCCCTCCATTCCCGCCTGGGCTCCGCCTTTCCGCTCGCTCCACCACCACCAGGCGCGGTGTGCGCTAAACCAGCAGCTTTGGGCCGCAGCTGAGTTTTCCAGCCTGCCATGTGGTATCTCTGTTAACCTTTGTTTGTTTGTTTTTTCGTTGTGTGTTTGGCCTGGTGGGACCGGTTGTCCTGTTTTCGATCTTTCTTTTGCATTAGGTTCTTTTTGTTTTAGTCCGGTACTAGTAGGGGCTTCGACAGCCCTGTATAGGGTTGGCCCCCTGCTGTACCGTTTTGTTCTGTTTAACCGGCTCACCAGGTCCAACTTTCTGTTAATACTTTTGGGGATTTGTTTTCTTTATTTTTTTGGGACACGGGATCTGAGGGCTTGAACTTTATTTCCTTCACAGAAAATCAGAAGAAGCTGAACTAAGAAAAAAAGTGAAGAGAATTTATGAATTAAATATTTTTTTGAACCCTCATCTTTTGTCTCATGTCCTCAAATATGTTGTGCCCTTGGTGGACGTAACATCAACACTGTGCATTTTGGAGTGAAACACTCGAAAAAACAGAACTTAAAGACCAAGTCTTTGTTTCTTTCTTTCTTTTTTTCTTTCTTTCTTCCTTTATTTATTTATTTATTTATTTTTTTGTATTTGTTTCTTGCTACATCCTACATTTTTCTGTGACATTAACAATTTGGCTGCAATTTAAAAACATTCAACAAGCTCAAATATTAGGGCGACTTTCTTCTTAAACAAAAAAGAAAGAACAATAAAAACACTTTGAACTGCTCGGTTGCTGAAAATGTGCAATATAATTAAAATTACCTTAAAAAGTAAAAGAGAAATATTGATAACCTTAGATGATGGAATTGAAGCTTTCAGTAGGGAAGAAAATTAATATAAATCTGTGCACAATATGTTTTTTTATAAATTATTTTTATTGGAAAAAGATGCTTGTTTCTTGATGTCCTCAGTGACCTCTCATGAGCCGAACAGAGTAAAAGAAAAAAAAGAAAAAGAAAAAAACTACATGTAATTACTAGAGTTTCTCCTGAAAGCGGCCCTCATGTCTGCAGCTGCACTCAACCAAATTTGTTTCGAGCAGCAAAATGTATAATTGCTTTTCATGAGTTTCTTCAAATACTCACCGTCTACAGTCTCTGCCATCAGATTGAAATACTCTAAACTAAAACCCGAAGCGCGTACTCGGTGCATGTGAGCCACACTTCCCTGCCCTCCTGTCAAAGGTCGTGAACTCCGAAACAGGAAGCGGGACGACATCCACTAAGCTGTTTAGGCTTTTGCAAAAGGTTAGAGTTAGGGAGAAGCAAAACTTCACCCAAACGGAAACTTTTTACATATATGGATCCCCATACTTACCTCTGCATAATTACGAATGACATAAAAAGATTAAAGCTGCAAATCCTCATTTATGTTACAGAAGCAGGCGTCCAAACTTTCACTTGGTTTCTACACTAAAAATAATCAACTCCTCTGTTTGTAGAAGAAGAAGAAGAAGGAGGAGGAAGACGAGCAGGAGGAGGAGGAAGTGACATCATCCAACAACATGTTCTGTCTTCATAAGTTTTCATGACGGTAAAGCAGGTGCTTGGAAATGATTCAGAAAAACGATTAAGGAAAACTTTAGAGAAGCTGAAAACCGCAGCGTTGTATTAGTGCTTTGCTTCAAAGTTTGCACGCATAGTGAGATTTTTTTTTTTTTTAATAAACTGGAGAATCCACAGCGAGATGAACTTTATTTATAGCACAATAAAGTTCATCAGAGTTCACAGAGCCGTTGTCGGAAAGGATTCAGAAAAAACAACCAAAAAAAGAAAAATGGTACAAGTGGTAAAAATAAACCTCCTAAAACTCACTAAGCTGAAGATCAGTTACTTCACATGGAGTGTTGAGAATGTTATAAGTCCAGAGTCTCAATGAGAAATCTGACATGCTGATGATACAGTTAAAAAAATAAATAAATCAGCAAAGAATTTTAGACTCTGAAATTTCAACATAGGAGTATGAACAGCTTCACCTTTAATAGCAATTAAAGTAATGTGATTTCATTTACACCGCACAATCGTGTTCAATAAATAATATTTCGATGGAGCTCTTTGGTCTGAACGTTAGAAAACAGTGACCCCAATAAAGCTGCAGTTCTGTATTTAAAGATTTTTTTTTTTATTTGTCTGATGTTATATTCTAATTTTAAACGCCATGTTTTCATAAACTGTAAGCAGAAGATTTGTGATAATTAACAGAAATAGAAGCTTTCAAACATCCGTCTGGGTGTCGATGTAACGCGTTTCACTCAGTGAGAATCTTCCTGGAATAAAGTGACTTTCCTGTAATATTCTGATTTATCTGAATTAGTTTGTCTGCAGAACGCTCCACCGTTTAACAGGCTGCAACAAAAAACTGAAAACTTTACAATCTGAGCACAATTATCACTCGGTTTGTTGTGATTTTCTGTATTTTTGCATGTCAAGGTTGCAGATTCAGATGCATGTGGGATCCTGCCAGCTGAACGTCTGCTTTCTTTTCCAGCTGCCATGTTTATGATCTTCAGAAGTGAGTCGGTTGAGTCTCAACTCTGAGCAGGAGTTTAACGCGAGTCGCAAGAGGAAAGTCTAGTGACTTTATAAGATAATAACTGTTTTCTTGTCGCAGTAGTCGACCTTTTGGGTCGATTCATTATTCAGTCTCATCATGTAGGAGCTCAAACTCTGTATTCACTGAGAAATTTTAAAAGAAAAATCTGAACAAATTTACTTGGCTGAAGACAAAGTTTTCTAATTATTCCTAAGAGTTAAACATACAAGCCCTTCATTGCTGTTGATACAATCATTAGAAGGTTGTATTTTTGTTTCTTGCGTAAAATGTTGCAGACTCTCATTGAAACAAAATAAGATATAAAAAAAAGAAAAAAAATGAATTTGAAAGTAAAATATTTACAATGTTGCAGCTCTAGATGTTTGAAAAAATGGATAAACATGAAAGGTGGAGGTGATTACTTCAACATCTTAACAGCGAGCCAAACATAACTCACTATGACACTCCAAATGTGTTATTTGGAGTTATTAATATTTCTCTTCTTTTCTTTTGACTTTGCAAAGCCATGAACTCAGTCTTGTTATTTGAGTTCATCTGCTTTTATTAAACAGATTTTGAAAAATGAAAAGATGTTCAAGAATCTGTCTGATTGTGTTCATAATTAACTCTTCAATGAACGTGTGTGTGTGTGTGTGTGTGTGTGTGTGTGTGTGTGTGCGTGCGTGTGTGTGTGTGTGTGTGTGTGTGTGTGTTTGTGTGAGGAGAGAAGAGTGTGAGTGTGACTCAGTGAGTGTGTCGGAGCAGGAGTGAGAATTTACTTGAGAACTTGTTGGTTTCTGACGTATGTGAAGGATGTGTGCGCAACAAAACAACCAGTCTGCATTCACATTTCACTGAACTACATTACAAAACAACAAAAAAATAATGGCTCAAATTTATGATTTATTCCTCTGCTTTAAATATAAACTGAGCATTTTACCAAAAAACTAAATTTGGCTCCTCAAAACTGGCAGCAAGAGACAGAAAACAGAAGCATCAGTGGACGTATCTGTGTTTGTAAGGACGTGCGCATTAAATGAAAAGTTTTATTAAATGAAACTTTGTGATGCAAAAGTATAAAAAATAAAGAAAGGAAATATTTACGCATAAATGAGGATCTCTGTAAGACATAACAAGGCTACTTCCATGAAATCACATAAGCTTCACAGACACACACACATACACAATATGTCATCTCTGGAAACACACACACTTAAACACACCACAGGGCGTCCATTTCTCTGTAAAAATTGACAACATGAAGAAAATATTTCACTTGTTGATGTAAAAAAAAACAAAAAAATCTAACCACAGCCAACAGAATATATATATAAAAGAAAGAAATGGTACTTTTAACTAACAAAAACATCATTATTTTCATTAATGCGATGCCGATTTTAATAGATGGAGAAACTTTCAGTTTTCAGTTCTCAGCTTCTCCTAAATTCCTACCAAGTTCAAATTTCTGCTCATCTGAAGAAATCCTTATTGATAAACGACAGGCAGACCCAGAAATATTCATACTGTTGACAGATTTACATTAAAATGATATTTACTCAACCGAGACATTGATTTCTGACAGGAAGTGGGACTGGCAAACGAAGATGCATCTTTTTTTTAATTTATTTATATTTTACTTTAAGAGGATATTATATAAAACAATGTACCATTAATGAATGAAACATTCATTAATGGTACATTGATGAATGTATCATTCATCAATTATCAGGTTTCCGCTAATAATTTGATGGTTTATTTTTGGTGGTGAGCTCCAGGCCTCTTTGCAATCACCTAAACTTTCAATATTCAAATCAAGATCCAAACGGTAACTCAAGTCTGACGTTATGAATGATTCTGGGCTTCACTGAATTACACCAACATACAAAACTTTGGATCAATAAGATGGAGATTTGTAGATTTTATTATAGAAAACCTTCAAATGCCAACAGCTCAAGTCAACATCATCTCCAGCGGTGAATTATTTCACTTCTCACAAGAGTTAAAGACCCAAAACACACCATGAAATGATCACAGAGTTACTGTTAATATGTAAACGCAGCGAGATCTTTCAGAATAATAAATACTTCAATGTGTCGAATGGGGCAATAAATGCAGCTAACAATGCGGGTTCTGTTCACACATGTTCTACAAAGTATCAAATACTAAACCTTGAGATTGTCAAAATAAAATAAAACAAAAAAACAAAAGTGGTGTAAAATGTGTCAAGACTGAACTGCTACAGTAGTTTAAAAGGCTGAAGAAAACTTGTAAGCTGGTTAAAACATGTTTTATTTTGTTGCTGTTGCTAGTTTTCTTTCAGAAGAAGAATGGAGAGGAGAAATCCAAAAACAAAGAGTGAGTCACATTGTGTCGTCGCGTTTTGCTGGGACTGCATGTGAGAGAAAAACATAGCAGTTCATAACTTTTTTTTTTTTTACAAATGAAAATCAGCCAATTTTGGTGTGTGCTATATATTTCCGACCCCCTTTTACTCTGACACAGATCTCCACAGATCTTTCTGATCTGTGGAGATCTTTAAGCTCAATACTGAAACATCAACATTCTTTACTTAAACCTTTTACTGCAGTTTTTATTCAGCTTTGCTAACATACCTGTGTTGGACCGCGATCTGAGCCGGGTCACATACTCGGGACTCCTTTGGGGTTGTGCAGTTGTATTCTGTGTACAGACAAAAAAAAAAAAAAGATATAAAAAAAATTCAATAAAAAAAAAAAATCTGCTCCAGAAATCTCAGCTTTCATCTAAACTGAAACACCTTCACCTTGTTCCACTTTGAAAATCATAGTGAAATCCACTTCCTGACACCAGCTGACTCACGTCTGCAAAGCTGTCAGAAAAACCTCTGAGTACGATTTAGCTGAGTCATCACCACCACTAACTATGACATCAGCAATAAAACGGCTAGACGTACACACACACACACACACACACACACACACACACACACACACACACACACACACACACACACACACACACACACACACCTGTGATGACATACAACCAAAACAATTTAGGCTTTTCTAAAAAAGTAAGTATTTTGTTATATTACAGAGCAACTTTCATCCCTTCACGTTTTTAAAGAACATCGTCTGTGACGACGGAGTCCTGAGCTCATATTTTCTTCAGCTCTGTGACGCCTTTCACACGACAAAACGGCCATGCTGGATTTTCGTAGGTAGGTTTGATCATCAAACGTTGACTGAAAGGAAATCGTTTTAAAAGTAAGAAAAGTAAAGGACGACCAATCTGTGTTATCATTTGTCCCCTGTGTTGTGTATTTGTTCAGTGTTCTCCAAAGACGCATAAAGTGCCACTTTGACTGGAGAAGCATAATCTGATGCTGAAAAAATATATTTTTTTAAAAAAGCAAACCTTTAATTTGAAAACATTTTTAGTAAGTGGGGAGGGGAAATTCCACGTTAAGAATTCTACTTTTTAAGTGTGCGCCACATATCAGTGCCTGTGACAGAGGTTTTGTAATGGCTTTCTACTCACAAACTGTCTCAGTAAGAGGTTTGAAATCTGCAACTTCACTGCCTCTCAGCTGGATCTTTTACAATGATTCCTAATGTCTTTCATTAAAAATGAAGAACGAGCTACTGTTTTTAAATATAGATATATTAACAACTGCGGGTTTTAGAAGAGTTTTTTTTTCATTGAATAATTTTGTAAGTAGAAAACTATGTGGGTTATCTTATATCATTTTCCACAAATGTCAACCTCCCAAAGAAGAAAACATATCTACTTTTTTTGCTTAAGAAATATAAATAAAATTAATTAAAATTAATTAGATCTAACTTTCTAAGTTGTCTTTTTTAAAATAATAATAATAAAAGCTCATGTAACATTTATTTTTATTTGTTTTTATTTATCAGTACACCACTTTGAGCTGCTTTTAGTATGAAGGGTGCTTTATAAAAAAAATTGATTGATTGATAAAATATAGATTTTACAGTTCTAGATCCTCCCCTTTGTAAAGCACATTTCAACAATAAAGTGCTTGTAAAAACATAATACAGAAGCTAATTATGAAACAACCAACAATCATGACATTTTTGTCAAATGCCATCAAGCAAATATACATTAAATATCCTGATCAACGTTCCAGTTATTATGAATAAACTCCGATTCAAAGAAACTCAGTGTTTCAGCAGTTCTGTAGTTTTTTAAAAGTTTGTTCCAAATTAGTGGTGCATAGAAGCTGAATGTGTTTGGTTCTGGCTCCTCTCGTCTCTTCAGCTCAAACCACAGGTTTTCTGGTATTTGGGTCCGGGAACCGAGACGGTTAGGACAGAAAAGGCCTGGCTTGTGTCTTAATCAGTTAGCATCTGGATATGGTCTAATGTTTGCTATGGACATTTGGTGACAGACAAGATGCTACAGCTATCAAAATGTGAGCTTGTCAAGGTAAACATGGATCCTCATCCAGCCTTGTTAGTCAGTTTGAGGTTTTTTTTGTTTGTTTGTTTTTTCTTTCTGTTGCACTGACTGAAGATATGGTTGAATTTATTCAGGTAGGTATTTTCTTGAAGACATTTACTAACTTATTAATATCAAAACTCTCTTGCATGTTGAAAACAGTAGCTGCGTTTCCATTGCAAATGTGCGCAAATCTTTGTTAATATTCTGCTAATGTCGAAAAAAAGGATCCACAATTTTGCAGTTGCGGCGTTTGCAGTTGTGGCGAGGGGTGCTGGTGCCCATAGACATAATATAAGAGTAGACCCTGCATTGGCTGCTCCGGCGCAGGAAATACGGCGGCCATCTTGGAGCGGTATACCCTCCTACTTTGCTCAATCAAAACAGCAGAAGATGCCTCAGCACTGAGGGATATTGTTGTTTGGATCGATGGACTATTGATGTGAGGGCTCCACAGACAACATTTCACAAGTAAGATGGAGATATTATTGTGTATATATTGTGATTTGAATATTACTTTACTGTATTTATGTCCACCAGTGAGATACCAGCTAATATTAGCTACAGTGCTTGGTGTAATACGGGTTCAGCCCCGCTATGAAGGCTAACTGAGATTCCGTAAATCTAAAAAAATTAATTATTCTCTAACATTGACTTAGATTATCTGACACAAGAGCCTACATTAGAAATGAAACAATTAACATATATTATAAAACTAATGTGTTAAAACATTTACCAGCAAAGTTTATACAGGTGGTAAAGGCTATTATTTATGTGTAATTCTTTCTCTAGTAAGATACATCCCAAATCTTCCGTTTTTCTTTTGAAGGTTTCTTAAAGACACGATGTGAGGAAGAAGTGGGAGATATCTATAAAGAGAGACGGATTCACTGCTCAGCACGGATGAATCTCGCATCGGATTTTGGACTCAATCTCAGCTGCTGAATCACTCTGAAGCTACAACTCGTCGGCTGAAAAACATATACATATATCTATATATATGCATGTATATACAAACATGTATCCAATATATATTATTCAGTATTAATAATTATTGATTTGTGTCATTATTAATCATTATTTATTTGTGTTTGTATAGTTATATAAATATGTAGCCTATTGATATTACTAAATAACTTATTAAATAAATTATGAACGGCTGTGTGCTTTGTAATATGCTCATCATACATCAATATCAGAATATTCCATTCCTATTCTATTGTTATAGTCACTAAGCATATTTGAATATGCCGAACTATGTATTAAAAACATTCTTAAACAATACAATTGTTTATAAATGTAGTTTTGATAGATGTTTGAATATGGTTTCCAGTAAAAAAAAAAAGTGTGTTATGATCAATTGAATGCGCTGATACGTCATTGTGCCTGTTAAACACATAACGCTGAGTGGAGGGGTGTACCGCTCCAAGATGGCCGCCCTAAATCTTGTCAGCGACAATAGGCGAGAGCGGTCCATGAGGCGTCTATTCTTATATTACGTCTATGCTGGTGCCCATCTCCAGCGGAAGTTTCCAGTAAATAAGAAATCAAGTTAAGATCTCGCGTTTACAAGCTAGCTCACGCGATAAGTAATTAAAAATAATGGCAGCGATGGATGTAAACAGATGAGGTATGTTGATGGCGCGAGCGCTCATCCTCCGTTATCGGTGTTATATTCAGGTGCTGGGGCGACAAGCCGCTCACGCCCGGGCGCGGCTACGTAGGCGGCGTTTTGGGGGAAATTGTACCGAAGAGTTATGGATTCAACACGTTTGAATGACAACTTTTTACGAACTGTGGGAAGCTGTGAAAGCTCTAGTGGAGCCAGCTGCACATTATCCCCCAAAAGACAAAAACAAACCGTCATCCTCCTACCACTTCCTGTCGCCTTCTTCTGCCTTTTCGCCATTACTAACAACCGGCTGTTGGTCACTTGACTCGTGTGACGTGGGAAAAAAAAGTGCTGTCGTGGCAGTTTTACGAAACATTTAGAGAACAAACTGTAGAAGCGTATCAGTCCTGGCTGAATATTCTTCATATTCTTGATAACTCGCTGATTTTGCCGTATTTAACATATTGTTCAGAAGTGTGTGGAATTAATTACAACCACTGAGTATCCTACAGAAACGAGCCACTAGAATCATCCATTATGTCGGTTATTATGAGCACAGAAACCCATTATTCTTGAAATCTAGAAGTCTCAAATTTGAAGATCTGGTGGAATTTAAAATTGCTCAAATTATGTTTAAAGTATCAAATAAACTGTGACCTAAGCTCATACAGACCGTGTTTCTTGAAAGAGATATAACTTGGGTTACTCAAACTTAAGGATTCGTAGTTTACACACAACAAGAAAGAGCTATTTTATTTCACTTCATGGTGTAAAATTATGGAACAAGTTAAATGAGTTAAAACTAAGTAAAAATGTAATACAATATAATATAAGGAGGTCATTTTCACAAGATAAAGAAATATGGGTGAGAGTTAATGTGTGTATGTAAATTGAGTGTGTGTGGGTATGGATGTAAGGATGCATATATTTAGACATATATGTGTTTGGTGAGTTCATGGCAAAAAACAGATAAAATGGAAAATTAATTAACCTATATCAAGATTTTCCTTTTTTTTAATTTAATAATAAGGGTCCGTCTGAAAACATGTTTAGCTTTTCATATTTTAAGCATTGAGCTCATCTCTGTCGCGTCACATTGCTTTTTTTCCCAATGAAACAAGAAGTCATAGATGACTTATGAAAATTTACCAAACTACCTGACCGAGTTAAAAATATAAAGTAAATGCTTCAGTAACATTTGTTCTAAGGCGTCGTTGAATTCAAATGCGACTGGAACAAAAACATACATTTAAGGCTTGAATTTACCTTGATTCTACTGGAAGACTGGGGACGATCACGAGTGGATGGAGACGTACGAGTTGTAGAGAAGACGAACGAAGCAGCTTTTGAAGAACGAGAGCGAGCAGAAGGAACAGACGTGGGAACGTGGAGCTGAAGCCAGGAGACGTCGTCGTCGTCGTCCAGGTTTCATTTGGCCAGGGTTTCCCGTCTCCTCTCAGGCCACTGATGAACGAAGAGTCAAAGAGGGGTAAGAGACAGGAAGAGAGGAAGACGAAGATTTATCAAACATCAGGTGGACTTTGTACTGCAAATAGCTCAGTATGTAAACATGTAGCTGAACCACAGATTCATTTGATTTGATTGACATATACGTCTGTTTAAAATCTCTTCTAAAAGGTGATATGGTTATTTGGTCATTTAATTGGTAATGTAGTCAGTTTATTGAGGCAGAGTCCTGAAGATCTGGCCTCAAATGTCTCAAAACATAAAGTAGAAGTGAAACAGTATAGTTTTATGTTTTATTTATCATTTTAACCGTTTCATTTTCTACTTTTTTCTTACTATAGAATCTCCATCGTGTTCGTCATTTCAGCTGACGACAACAGGATGGTGTTTATTGCTACCTTTAAGATAAGAAGCTCATATCTAAGATCCTCTATAGATGTGTGGCATAAGTATAGTTTGTTCTCTCTTCACAGAGCCGTCGGTTTAAACGTCAGATCACAAAGAAGACTTTTACGAATTCAGTGAAAGTTGTATCCAGACCTCTCAGGTATTCTGAACCAGATGCAGCTTTCAGCTTCTATGCACCACAAATCTGGAACAAACGTCCAGAAAACTGCAAAAACGCTGAAACGCTGAGTTCCTTTACATCAAGGCTTAAAACCCAGCTGTTTAAAGCTGCCTTTGATTAATAAAAACTGGAACATTGATCGATATATTCAATATGTATTTGCTTGGTGATTTTGATGAAAAATATGTTTGTTGCTTTTTTTCGTAATTGGTTACTGTGTTATGTTTTTATAACACAACTTGGATCTGCTGAAATATTTCATACAAATAAATTTTACTTAACTAATTTGACTTCTGGGCCAAATCACTTGCACTGGATTTTAAATCATGCACTTTTTTTATTATTACTTTTTTATATATATAAAAGTCTGAAGTGTATTTGCATTCAGCATCTTTCTGCTGATTCAAATTTAAATTAAAATGTAAAAAAAAAGAGAGAGAATGCATTATTTTCTTTACAATCACGCACTAGTTGTCCTCTAAATAAAAGAAACCCAAATTAGTTTTACTGTGCATTGTTGGGTTTATGAAATAAAAATGAGTAAATAAATGTGGCTGCTTGTCTTGGTCTGTAGCATGAAATCCCATTGTATTGTAGTTTGTGGTTGTAACAGAATGAAAAATTCAAAGTGAACAAAAACTATCACAATAAATTTTATATATTATCTGATACTGACTGGGAAGTATCAGATACTTCCCAGTCAGTATCTGACTGACTGGGAACAAACTGAAATAGAATTTCAGTTTGTTTTTTTATTTCTTTTATTTGCTCTTAAAACTCAGATTTACCTTTAACTGATTTAAAGGGAGATGTCACCAAATATCTCATCTTAAAATGAACCAACATTTTGATTTAGGGTTTTTTTTTTGGTCATTATTTTATTTCTTACTACAGCTTTTTCTCTACAAGCCGCCATGTTTATATATTTAATCACATTTTTTATATTTATTTAATTGGCATTAGCAGGGTTTGTCAATCACCTGAGAAAATACATTTCACGAACACGAAGCCAAAACAAACGGAGTCACGGAAAACAGCAGGCAAAAACCAGAGTATGAAGACATTTTGGTACATGTTCTCCATCTCTCTCTCACACACACACACACACACACACACTCCCCTCCACACGTGTGTGTCGCTCTGTCTGCAGGGCCGCAGCTCAAGTGAATAAAACGTTGCTCAGCTAAAAATAAATAAAGGGGCTCCAGAAGGGAGCGGAAAGCATTGTGAGGCTGGGAGTCACGACCAGCAGTGGTGGTGACGATACATTCTCGTTGCTGAGCGCACACAGACACCGAACACACACACACACCTTCTCCTTTTCATTCAAATGCTGAGAAAGACTATAAACAACATGACATCATGACTTCCAGACGATGAGAAAAGGGGAACAAAGAAAAGACAGCAAACACAAACAAGACAGCAAAAGTCCCATAATGATGATAATTTAATAATTTCTGCTTTGTATGTAAATTTGTTTCTCCAAATTAATATAAATGGTACATTTATTTTGTTTTTTTAATGTATTTTATAGATGATAATGTAATTCTTGTAGCACTCCACTGGCAGGCGGATGAACAGAATTTGTATTTTTATTTAACGTCCTGCTTTTTACGTTCTCTTTACCGCAGGACGTTTCTAAAAAAAAAAAAAGCTCTGTAGAACTGCATGGTAAACATATACAGGTTGTGATATTAGGCTACAGGTCAAAGTTCAACAACGTTACAGTTCCATGATCTTATTTAAAACGAGTAAACTGCTTGGGACTTTCATTGTATATGTGACAAGAGGCACAGTCTGAAAACATCTGGGAAGTATTAATCAGATTAAGTCATTCGGCTCGATAAATGAAGAAAGAAAACGGTGTGTGTTACTTTGTGTGACAGGCCACCATCTGAAATGTCACATGTCAAACTCTGACCCGTGAAAAAATGTGCCTGAAAACACTGCAGAGCTTATCCTCCACTCAGTTTTCTAAAGCTCTGTAATTTAACAGGAGCAAATCGAACTTCACAAATGATAGTGCTGGTTTTAACAGCACTCTCAACATGTGCTTGTTAAAACCAGAAAAATTATTTCTGTTTTTTTGCTTGTTTTTTTCCAACAGTATCTTTAGCAGCATTCACCTTCTTTGCACCACAAATCTGGAACAAACTTTTGGAAAATTGTAAAACAGCCGAAATAATGATTTCCTCTGCATCTATCGTAAAAAGCCGCCTGTTCAGAGCTGCTTTTGAACCACAATACATGAAACACTGACCAACATTTGCATGTGAAATGATGGAACCTGGAAAAATGTAACGCTTCAGTTGTTGATGAATTTTTATTTTTGTGTTTTTATGATGTAAAGCCCTTTGAACTGCTTTGTTGGGTGGGCATTTATCGCATCATTTATTATTTATTGTGATAAATTTCTCATCATGATAGGAATTTTGATTCATTGCCGTCACAATAAACTCCAATTAATTATGTTTAAAAAAAACTGCATAGATTGTTACATTTAGTATTTTCTCCACAGTTTGTCCAATGAAAGCACCAATAAATATTTCCAATAAGCTTGAAAATATGATTCAGTGTGGTTACTGAATATGGATCACACTCCTTCATGTGTTCTGTGTCCTAAAGACGCTGATTAAAAACAGATCTGTTTTTCAAGGGCAGTGTTTGTGTCTGTGAGGTTATGAATGTTCAGCCATGCAGTCACAGTAATACAGTTACCTAAAAAAGAACTAATAAATAGTTCTTATTGTCAGTACCACAAAATATCATGATGAAACTTTAAATCCATATCGCCCAGCCCATGTTTTGTAGGTCAGTGGTCTGGTGTAATAGAATCTGATCCAAAGTTAAATTAATTTAATTCAGAATTATATGAAACATTTTTATATAACATGCTACATATAAGCACATTGTCGGTGGTTCTTTATGATCTTGCTAACAGTTGAAGACTCCTGAGCAAACAGCAGAGCTGATCTTAAGAGTTTTGACTCTGCATGAACTATATGTCGTCACGGTTACAAGGACTAACCAGCTACTGAATGAAACGGCAGCAAAAGGTCAAACAAAAACTCTGAAGTATCAGTAAAAAGCATCGAGAAGTGCTGACAAAGACCATTTTAAAACACTCTGTAATGGGTTGGACAGTTTAAATCAAGGTATAAAAACTGAAAGACAAGTTAAGGTGGAAACCCAAAAAGAATCTGGGTGTAATTTGATGCAGATCAGCAATGGTTACGTATGTGGAGGGATTGACTCATGATGTTAGTAACTTTTTCATGCTGCTTTCTTTTTCTTTTTTTGCTATCAAAGTCACTGATTTAGAGATGCTAGTTTATTATATTTATGGTGTTTAATGTGACTTTTTGCTACTGATCGCATCGATCACGCGCCATAATTTGACATCAAGTAAGGCTGAGGCAGCACCTGCAGGTGGGAGTTAGTGGACACTTAAACCCGATGTTTTTGACCATGTTTCTACAAAATTTGCACTAAACTCATTTACTTAAATGCATTTGCATTAAAAAATGGGGGGGATCTGTTGATTTTGTGTGAATTTTTTGCATAATTGTGAAAAACTGGAAGGATGGATGGATGTGATTTGGTGACTGGAGTCTAGATGGCCACATCAAAAGCTTTGGCAGGGCCAGTTTTGGGTCCCGGGCCTTGAGTTTGATGCATGCGCCAATACAGTAACTGTGGTCCAATAGAGAAACCAGAGGGTACATCAACATATCCAAGAGTTAAAGAACAATGCAACACCAACCACACAGAAAGCCTCGAAAACTGGCAATGTAACTTCAGTGTCCCATCAAAAGGCTGCCATCATGTGGAGCAGGGAGTCTGAATCTTGCACAGCTACGTCATGTCCAACTCCATCGATCACTGCGCTACAGTGTTAGTGCAAAACAACAACTCTCAACACACAGAAGGGGGAACTGAGGCCTGCCTCCTTCTTCTTCAGGCTCTCCTTTGACCACCAATCAATCGTTTGCTGATCTCAGACATAAACAAACCCAGTAGCATTTCCATTAGCCGTAGGATTGCGCAAATTGAAATTACAAAAAATACATTTGATTGTGATTATAATTTAATTTTGTATTTAATGGAAACACCACAATTGCAAAATTGTGTTTTTTCGACATTAGCAGGATATAGACAAATACTTGTGTAACTTTGTAGTGGAAATGCAGCTGCTGTCGATCCTTCAGATCTGCTGCAACGCTGCAACGCTGCAACAGCTGCTGGTCAAGCTGCTGTACAAGGAAGAACCACTGATATCCACAGGTCAAAAGTGCTGCCATGCCCTGCAGATGCAAACTAACTTTACCAAAACTACGTAAAGGAAGTTTGACACCTCGATGGAGTAAAGAATATCTCCATCTCCGTTAGACAATGCAGAAGTTTTCCTATTTGGAAAGGATAAATCGTTACTTGAAGAGTGTATTCAAGAAAAATGTGTATTCAAACTGAAGAAACAGAACATCATAACCCCAGTTTCATCCTTTTTGACTCAAATAAGATGATTATGACCATCTACCAGTTTCTGGCATCAGTCTGAAGAAAGTTTGCCAAACTTGTCGCATGTACAGCAAAGCAGCCCAGCTTTAATACTCGGACAGTCTGTGGTGAATTTACTGGTGTCTTTTGCCTCATTGTCGTGTTGTAGCGTCAGGTTCTGCTTCGACTTTAACTTTTACGGATGGTCTCACGTTTTCTTCACACATCTTTTGAGGTGGTGTGCAACTTACGGTGGAGTTTATGCTTTAGCACTTTATCATTTAAAAAACTGTCAGTTTGGCCTGAGCTTGGTGGAACAAATGTCACATTAAATCCTCTGAAATTTACTCTCTGAAATTTACTCACACGGTGAGTAAAACTCTTATGTGTACGTGCATGAAGACTAACCATATCTACCTTATCAAGGTGCAAACTTTTTCATACATAGGATTTTGTTATTTATTATCCTTAATTTTCAAGAATAAAGTAGAATAAAATAAAACGACTCAACCGCCTTTATTTCCTCACCGTCTGGACTTAAATTACTCCAAACTTCTCTTGTTTTCACTTAGTTAGAACAACCAACATTGTTTCTATTTGCTGAAAGTCACTGAGAGAAAAAACATATGGCAGAGCTTTGTTTAATAATGTCTTCAGGGTCAGAAGTTTACATACATCTCATCGACTTTCCCTCGTTTAAAGACGTAGAAATCATTCTACATGTAAACGTCTGACTGTAAAGACATTCATAAATCAATGTCTGACATATTAATTTTCTCATTCCTGTGGCATTTAGGAAATAGAAATAATGTTGGCAATTCTAACTGACCTAAAACAACAGAAGTTTGGTCTGATTTAACTTCAAACAAAATCGGGAAAAAAATCGGCTGTTTGCCTGATAACTTGTAAAACTTTCCAGCAGTGCCCGTGTTCTTACTAAAACATGTTAAAAAAGGTCTTCTTTTACACACTTGGACGCTTTTTTTCCCCCCATTCTTTAACGTGGACCTATTAAAACATGATGGACTGAAAGCATGCATTGAATATCACTTGTCAAGTCAAGGTAAGGCTGTTTTATTTGTGTAGCACATTTCAGTAGTGAGAAAATTCAAAGTGCCTCACATGATGAAAACATGAAACGGCGAGAAGCATTACATCTCAGAAACAAAGTAAAGGAAAGCGGCGAAAGGTCAGAAAACGGAGAACAACTAAAGATGTTCCAGTTTTTATTCATCAAAGGGAACTCTGTGCAGATGAGTCTTTAAGCCTTGTCATAAAGGAACTCAGTGTTTCAACATATTTTGCAGTTTTCTGGAAGTTTGTTCCAGATTAGAGGAGCAGAGCATCACCAGAACCACTTCACCGCCACATAAGACTAAATCTTGATCATATAAAAACCCAATATGGCACAAAGAAATTTCTGGTTTTTACCTTAAGAAAATGCGAAAAGGTAGAAAGGCGTTGTACTGTTCATACAGCTGATTGTCACAATTCTTGTGAGCACTACTTGGAAAAAGTGGAACGCTCTCTTATGTTAACATCAACGAAGTTAAAATCTGAAACGTGCAGATTCTGTTCGTCTCTATGTTCACAAATAACTTTAGCTTTTAACACGAGCTCCACAGAGTCTTTGTTTGAGTCTCCATTGGTGTTGTTTGACACTCCGATATTTTGGACCCTCACTTACACATGGTGTGTGTGTGTGTGTGTGTGTGTGTGTGTGTGTGTGTGTGTGTGTGTGTGTGTGTGTGCGTGTGTGTGTGTGTGTGTGTGTGTGTGTGTGTGTGTTTATGAAAAGTGTCTGGATCAGGTCAGTGTGTGTCACAGTCGAAATCTAGTCAAGATAAAGACACACACCGATAAAACGGCATCATCCCTGATACGACGATTTCATTGACCAAATTCAACGAAAGTCACAAAACAAAATCTATAGAGAAAAAAATGTTCACACCAAGCTTCAGGCATTTAGCAAATGGAAAAAATTTGGAACATTCTTTTCCTTCAGACAACAAGGAAAAGAATACGTTTGTGTCTGTTTGTTGAGTGTACGTAAATATCTGATTTTACTGTATAATTAGGAGCTCAAAAACAGAGAATGAATGCTTGAACGTCTTATTCCACTGAATCAGGTGTTCTGATATCAATGTTCTCCCTTACAGTGTCATGCTGGCAAAGACGTTAACTTCCTCAAGTTCTCAAATATTTCTGCTTGTTAAAAGAAAAACGTAGTTATTTTAATCTCAACGTTAAGGCTTTCGTAGTGAAGACTGTAGAACTTCTCAAGACGATGGTGCAAAAACGGATTTGACTTAAAATCTAGAAAATTACAGACCATCCTCTTCATGAGACTGTCTTAGAAAAACTGAGTGTCTTCAGTCAGAGGCTTCCACAAATTTGCCGTGACACAGACCGCTACCACCGCTGTCTACAACAATGCTTCGAAGAATCGTGAATTAACAAGAGTTAGAGCAACATTTGGGATCAATATTTTCAACTGAATTTGGACCAGCAGAGACGAGGGAACCATTGTTTTCCTCTGATGGAAGCTCGTCCTGTGCTGACGTTACGTTGACTGCACTCTGTTCAGGGTGAGCGAAACGTTCTGAGGCTCAGGAGAAACCATGTAAAACGTTGGTGGCACTAAAGCAACAAACAAAAAAATAAAAAAAGGTTAGACTTATAAAACATGGATGAAAGTGCATGTTTTACGAAACGAAGAAAAGCAAGGCGCAATAATTCACAACACAAGTCAACTATACGGATTGTTGTTTTAAAACAACAACGACAACAAAAAAAATTAAATACAACTAGAAAGTAAAGCAACCATATGACATTTGGTCAAACCAATGGCAGCTTCACATGTGAAAGTCACGGCTGTCCAGGGGATAATCCTTCTAAACAAGCACCCAGGCGGGATAAAGATATATATCTATTTATAACAACAATAATGAATAATTTACTGTGTCGTCGTCGTCGTTGTGTGACTGGGAGTTGATAAGACTTCCATCTCTTTTTCTTGCTCATGCCTTCAAAGCCCCTCGGTTTCAGTTTTTACAGTGACGTCACCGTCCTAAATATAGCTTCATCACCGGTGGCTGGTATCAAACGAGACAAACGATTGTTAGCGGATTTTTTTTTTTTTTTCTAAGAACATGCTGTGATTTATTACTTCAGGGAGAGCTGGACGCACCAGGACACTTCGGTTCTTTTAGAAAAACCACAAACAGGCCGAAAAAAAATACAAGTTTGTAAAATGAAAACAGCTGTATTTGTATTTGTATTTGGTCAAGATGTGGTTTATGGAACAAAGTGATAGGAAACTGTAATCCCCCACCATTTTGCTAATAAACTTAAATCCTGATCATGCAGTTTAGAAACCACTCAGGGATCAGGTCACACAAGCGCAAGCGCCGCGCAGAACCCGCCACGTCTCTGGCTCCGACACACAACACACGGCGAGAGATCCGTTTCCAGAAGGCAGCAGACATGCAGCACATACATTGTGCGTGATGAAGAGACTGTTTTCAGAGGAAAAACAGACAAACAGCTCCCAAAGGCACAGCAGTCAGTCGTCGTTTTCCTCGAGTGACGAGAACCCGTGAGGATCTGGTGACTCGGTTGGCCCGACTCTCGTCTCCGACCGGATCTGTCAGAGCCTCGTTTCAACCGGATTGTTTTGGCGTCGTTCTCCTGAAGCCCAGCTGAGCGACGCTCCCATCACGGGGCCACTCGGTTTCAGGGAACGCCACGCTGAAACTTTTTTGGGGGTCAGAGAGCGACGTCAAAAAAGTCAATAGGTCGGCTGTGGGGAGTTTGTGGGAACGTTGAAATGAGATGGATCCACTGTGATGGTAATGATGAGTCTTAAAAAGAAAAATAAAACTTGGAGCCAGATGGATATTACATTTTCTCATAACTATCAGCTGAACATTTCAACAGGTACTCTATGCGTCAATCTGCTCTGTGTGCGCTCGTGAAAACCACAGCTGGATTTTGGAATAGACTCCGGCTCACTGCCCAGGGCATCAGTCTACCAGGGGTGGTAAAAAAAAAAACAAAAAAAAAAAACATATATATATATATATATATATATATATATATATATATATATATATATATATATATATATATATATATATATATATATATGAAGCTTCCAATTGGTAGAAAAAGTTAATGTTTTTTATTTATTTGTTTTATAATATAGACACTACTTTGTCATCTGTAGGGGTAAATATAAAACACTTAGACTTGCCAAAGTTGAACTGGATTATTCTTTACAACTGCATTATGCAACTTTTAGTCCGTCTATAAAAACACTGTTTCATTTCAGCTCTATATGAAATGAAACACAGTCAGTTTGTTGCATTTGGTTTCTCTCAGAAATCGGAGCTCAGATATGTAAATTATGTCACACCCAATGGAGAACATTCTGGGTGTTTTGTTTTTTTTGTGTGCCTTTTTGTGAGTGCAATTTAGCAACACAAGATAATTATTTATTGTGTCTTCACTTTAGGTATTCAAATAAAAAAAAATGCTCTTAATATATACTCTACACCACTAATTAAATGTTATTTAGTGAGATACAAGCTATAAAAGTTGCTAATAAATCATTTAAACCTGCAACTTTCACAATGTTTTTTTAAGTGTGGCCAGTTTAAGTGTGATATACTAGATTTTTTTCTTCTTTTTTTTTTTGTATTTCTGAATGCAAACCTGCTGAACATCCAAACGTTTTAATCTAAAGTGAACGCCTCATTGAATGTTCTGAATCATCTTACATTGATTACAAACTGTGAGGCCCGGGGTGGGGGTGGGGCTTTAAACAACGGGGGCCCACCCGTGGCCTCGGTAGAGCCAAGAGCCGCTCCTGGAACATTTTATGCAAACCGCTGCCTGTCCCAGCAGCGGAGCCTCAGCCCAGTTTTATGAACAATCTCACACAGCTGACTTACACAATACGCGGAATGATATGCTTACATGCTGTGGATATATATTTATTTTTTCCCACCATATGGAGACATTTAGAAGGGACGCTGCCTCATTTTCTCAGTAAATCATAGAAACTAGAAACCAGGAAATCCAAAGTTACGCAAAAGACGCGGTTCAAAACAAAGAAGCGTTTTATAAACGTACAGAAAAGTGTGCAATGCTGAAACTGCACAGGCTGAATTTCCTGACGTGACCCAGTATTCAAGTCGGATAGAAACCGGATGACTTGTAAAGCGACAACAACAACAATGTGCTTCTGCTCCAACGTTAGTGATCAAATTAACACACTAAAAAGAAAACGAGAAGACGCTAAACAAGGACAACGTCACAGCCGAAGCTCTTTATGGGTGTACTAATTTAGCAGAGCGTGAAATAAAAACTTGTATGCATGATTTTGAGCATAAAGACTACTTTTAAGACAAGTTCCTCTGCAGGTGATTCAACTTGGTGTTTGAATTCCAGTGACACAAAAACACACAGAGGGGAATCCAGCATCACCTCTTCCGGCTCACGCGCGCTCAACCTGCAATTTAAGCGCCTTACGCAAAACCCAATTCAACATTTGAGCTTTACGTCATAACCGAACAGAGAGAGTCGTCCAGTTACCTTAGTGGGAGTGAAGTGGGGTCTCTCTAAGCCAGTCTGTCCTCGGTGCAAACCTCCAAACCGCCTAGTCGCGTTTTTCTCTCCGTCCGGAGCTCAGCAGTAAAAGTCCACTCGAGGCGCCTCGCTTCCGTGACGAGCCGTGCCTTTTCTTTCTTTCTTTCTTTCTTTCTTCTTCTTCTGTAAGACAAACAAAGACGGGACAGTCGTGTTGGTGGTGCTGAACGTTTCACCGGAGGCCTCGCGGAGTCAGGAGGACACATCGACGGGGAGAGGAAGGAAACTCCGTGACCTTCAGCCGAGACACGACCTGGACGACGCTGCCTCTGAGCGCCGAGCACAAAGACATCTAAACGCAAAAAACATAAAGTCATAATCACGCCTCACCCCCTTTATTGTTGTTGTTTTACCATAAATCACTTTTCCACCCCGTTATTTTCACGTTTTATTACAAATACGGTGGCTTTTTTTTTTGTCGACTTAGGAGACAAATGCAAAGTAAAATGAGGCCTGCACTTTAGGTCAAAGGTCAGCTTTTGTTTTAATCTATTCGACGTCGCTTTCCCGTCTGTACATTCTTATTGTACAGACGGGAATATATGTGTATATGTGTGTGTGTATATATATATATATATATATATATATATATATATATATATATATATATATATATATATATATATATATATATATATATATATATATTATTGAGAGAGAGAGCATGGTTCGTACTTTAACCATCTGAAGCATTCAGACGGCATTACACATAAAAAAAAGGATAACAGGCGAAGAGGAGCGGAGGTGTTCTCCCGAAAGGGGCCCCGGTCAGAGCCACGGTGTAAACACAGGGAGATCCTTCCGTGGAGGGTCGAGCGGAGGTGTTCTCCCGAAAATCCACCGAGTGCGCAACGATTTCCTCACAGGTCCGGGGTTTCCTCAGAGAGCGGGAGTGACTGTCACAATCAAATCGTTCATTCCACTTCTCCACCCATTTTCCTCTCTGTCCTGTTTTTCTTTCTTCTTTTTTTTTCTCCCTCTCTCGATTAAAACGCGAGCCGCTAACAAGTTCAAACTTCACGCGGAAGCAGACATTTTAATTGACGAATTTCTAAGTTTCTTGTGTGTAACTTAAGAGACTTTCTTGCTCTTTACATCCCGTTGTAGTGATTTATATCGCCGTAAACATTAATACCGTGTATATATTCATCTCTTGCACCAGAAGGAAGGGGGATTCTCGTACAAAGCACGTCATTTGTAAGCACACCCGTCTCCCCCCCGCTCCCTTCCTACTCTCGCTCTTTATGTGCTGCTGGCTGGGACAGCAAGTGAAGCAACTCGACCTAAACTTCGTCCTTCCCCTTTTTCTTTCTTCTTTTTCCTCCAACTTAAACTCAGCCGGATCTTCATCTTTTCTTTTTACTCTCTCCGTCGACTGCGTAAATTTTCACTTCTCGCTTTTGTTTTCATCGATCCGAACACTTTGCTGGGCGAACTTTGTTCCATCACAATGTCCGCTTGAGAGAGCGGAGTTCGGGGGCTTTTCTGTGTGACTGGGAGAGCTTTGACGAATTGTTGCTGCTGCAGGAATTTAGCGTGGTTAATATTTTATTTTATTTTATTTTATTTTATTTTATTGTTTTTTGTTTCTCTCTCGCACGTTGAAAGAGGAGGGTGTGGGGGGGTGGATGAAGTGAGCAATGTCTGAGGGACGTGGATGAACTTCTATTCACAAACTTGGAAATGTGACACGTGTACGTTTCCAGAGAGAGCGCGTGCGTAAAATGAGAAAATGTGTCTCGAGTCGCCTTAATGACCGGGGTTTAAAGAAGGGCGAGCAGCACCAAGCAACCCTCCTTCAGCTGCCAGTTCGGGTTTGTATCTGTGTCGGGATGGACGGTTTTAGGGGAGGGGGGGAATCCCTTCGCACCCTGCACTCTCCCAACACATGTGTGTGCCCTGTGAGTGTGTGTGAGGGAGAGAGTCTGTGTGTTTGTGTGTGTGTGCGTGATTCCCACTGTAAACTTTCTGAATCGGGGATTTCAGGTGTAAGATCGTGGTGGAGTTTTGGGAAGTAAAGTGACACCTCAACTCGACCCTCCACGGAAGGGTCTCCCTGTGTTTACACCGTGGCTCTGACCGGGGCCCCTTTCTCATTTGCTCAGTTTGGGACAGGGCGGGGGGTAGGGGTGGGGGGTGTGTTTGCTTGAAGTAGTGACTTCATGTTACAAACTCCAAAGTTTGGTGTAAGAGCACGTGTGTGTGTGCGTGTGTGTGTGTGTGTGTGTGTGTGTGTGTGTGTGTGTGTGTGTGTGTGTGTGTGTGTGTGTGTGTGTGTGTGTCGACAACAACAGAACAAAAAAATGAATGTCAGTGAGAGATCGCTTCACCGTAGTGTCCAACCAGGAAAACTGGGGAAAATACCGAGACACGTACAGGGGGTCTGGGGGGTAATAATAATAAAAACAAGTATGATAAAAACGCCACAGTTGTGGCAGTGCTGAAAATGGCCAGGGTAAATACCGACAGCAATGAATCGAAATGGAAAAGTGGGCAGAAAAAGGAGAAAGTCCATTAAAAAATACGATTTTTTAAAAAAATTCCACGAGTGGAAAGACCTCCAACCCCCTCACCCCCAAAACCCCTGCTCCCGGTCTTTGCGTTGAGCACGTCTCGGCGCGGCGATTGCGCCCTCCGCAAATGCTTTTTGGGGTAAGGGCTTCCCAGATTAATAGTAATGAACAGCAAGCCCAGACCGCAAAAAGATTCGTGAAGGACATTATCTTTGCTGCTGCTGCCGCCGCCGCTGCTCCTGCCGCTGAGGTCCCACGGAGACTCCGTGACACCCGGGTAGCCCCGCTCTCCTGTATCTCCAATCCCGGCTCAGTCGATTGTATCTCCAGCTTTCAGCGAGCCGCGGCTTATATTTCCTCCAACGTGTACTCAGAAGGAGGAAGAGGAGAGGATGGATGATAGAAAAAGATGGTGTGGGGAGGGTTGGAGGGTTTGGGGTGGAGGGGAAGAGAGGGGGGAGATGCGTCTCCGACTACTGCTGCTGCTGCAACTGAGAGCTATCCAAGGTCCTTACGCTCCTTCTCCAGTTTGAATCCTTCTCTATCCTCCCCTCACGTCTCTCCTCCCTCAAGCATCCCCATGCAAGCAGACTGCTTTTACATAGATTCTTTATTTTTTTTTTCTTTTTGTCCCCTATAGCCAAACGCAATGCCGTGCAAAACCCGTGTGATCGCAATGAGCTGTGCACCGATGCGTTTTGTTGTTTGTGTGCGCGTGTGTGTCTGTGTGTGTGTGTGTGTGTGTGCGCGCGCGCGCGCGCGCGTGCCTGTGTGTGTGTGTGTGTGTGTGTAATGTTATCTGCTGCCTGTATAGTAAAAAAAAAAAAAGCGCTGGCTGTCTGCAGCCGCTCTAAAGCTCTGGGTGAGGAGGGAGCAAGGCTGTAAACTGCTGGCAATAAATAGAGAGCAAGGAGCGATCTGATTGGAGCAAACTGAATCTCGTCATCGGCCAATCGGTGCCTCGCTCATATAGGAACCCCCCTTTTTGAAAAAAATGGGGAAAAAAAATAGGCAAAAAAAAGACAACTATAACCAAATTGTAATCTATATCAGCGAGTATATACTTAGATTTGGATACAAAACCAATACTGGTTTGAATGGGAGTTTATATATATATATATTTATATTCATATAAAAAAAACAGAATCGTGACGAGTGAAAACGAGTAAATATGATAATAGTAACAATAAACAAGATATGTGACACAGCAAGGATGAGCCATTCCCACTTAAAACCATGATTATTATTTTTTATTAATATTATTATTGTTTCAAAAACA